>NC_081420.1:99498175-99798175 GCF_949786415.1 Peromyscus eremicus | reverse complement strand
CACACACACACACACACACTGGTGAGAAGCAGACAAACTCAAGAACAAAACAAGCCATTAACATTAGAGTTGGACAAAGGAAGTTCTTATGTCAAGCAGATTGGGAAAGTGCTCATTTTCTAAAAGGCACGAAGAAAAGGAGGAAAAGAGATCCCCTCATCCAGCTGAAAAGAAGATCACAAGACCAAGAACAGGAAGGGGAGGGGAGCTCAAACTTGGCAGCCCAGAGGCTGTCCACTTGTGCCTGCTTCTGTTCCCAGCCTCTTGAGCCCCGCTCCTTGGTTCTAATCTCTCCAAGCACAAAGGCGAATGACTGTGAGTAGCCCACTCACGGGCCCTTTGAGGAGTGGGCCGAACAATGGCCCCTCTCCCCGCCTTAGGAGCCTCGGGGATAGGAAGCAGACAACAGGAAGACGCCAAGTCCCCACCTCCTTAACTTCCCAGGATGAAGTGGTCTCCTGGAGGCAAAACCGCATTTCATTCTAGCCTCTAAGTTCATTATTCAGTTTGTCCTCCGCATTTAGGATTAGTCAACGCATTTTCTCTCCTTACCGCCTTTCAGCCCTCGGAGTCCCTTCCCTCCTTAACCCCCTGCTGTCTGTCTGCACTCTGCCCCCACCGCCATGAAAACAGTCCTCTCGGGTCAGTTCACTCAACAGCCTCTTCTCCCTTCTCATCCTCTGAGCTCATTCATGACAGAGAGGCATAGATGTTGCTGAGGACCCTCAGTGGCCTCCTCTGTTTTCTTAAACGCCCTCTTCTGACTTTGGAGACTATTGTAGGTCTCCCGCAGCTAACCTTTGGTCTCTAGTTCTTCCATCTGGAGAACACTGCTCTGTCCTCCTCCTCTTGGTTCATCCAGGTTCATCTCCATAGGTGCCACCCAGGCTCAGTCAACAGCTCTAAGTGGAGACAGTCACCTAGTAGACATGAGAAACCAGACCCTCTGCCACTGGCCCGGAGGCGGGAAACTGGCCCTTCCTCTGTGTGTCCTACCTAGAGTGGAACTTCCCGTGACCTCACTTCATCCCACAATTTTCCTCACTGAGTTGTCTCTTGTGCTATAAGCCACTCTGTGGTCCAAGCCCTCTCTCCTTCCCTTTCCCAGTCACTCCTGGTGCGGGGTCCCTGTTATCGCTCTGGAAAAGCCGGACACCTCCTGACTCTTCTATACCTCATACCTTCATCACTGTTCCTGGTCAGCTCATTCTATATGTTGCCATCAGCTCAGTAGTCCCCCATTAATGCCATCATCGGGACCCTAACGGCCATCACATACATTTTTAATTTTCCTCTGTGAAAATGTTTTGTAAATACGTGTGGAGGAAAAGGGACAGGCAGAGAGAGAAAGGAGAGTAGCGGGGGGAGAGGACAGGTAATGTTTACTTTTGGGTTTCTTGCAAACTTGGGTTCTGAAAACCACAGACTTCCTTGTGTGTCGGTTTTCCTGTGTAGGAGCCCTGACCACTGCACAGCCATCCCCACTGAATACCCACTGAGCCCCATGAGCTCTTGGAGAGCTCCTACCAAGCACTTCTCAGTAACACTGCCCTGTCACTATTGTTAGTGGCTTTGATCTGTCTCAGGACCAACTAAGCATGATCTAGCCAAATAGACTCATCCAGTAGACTCTTAAATAGGAGCTCAATTGCTCCTCTTGACCATGTGATAAGTTTCAAGAGAACTTCAAAGAAGGTCTAGTGGAAGTAAATAAATAAAGTTGAAAGGAGTGGGGGGAAAAGTGAAGCTAATGTTCTGTGTGTGTTACCCGGGAGATACTCAGCCTTCTTTGACTTCAGGTATCCCTCACATCAGCTGGTGGGAAGGGTTCATCCACATCTCCTGATTCACTCTCTCCGGAAGAAAGGACAGCTTAGGGTTCCCACACTGTCTATGTGACTTGATTGATTATCAGTCACTTGGGTTCATTTCCTCTTCTTCAGTGTTGAATAAAATATTACCGAGTCTCCCTGCCCCCGTATGCATTCTTTATTGCATCCAGTGATTTCTTAGGCATATCTAGCGGCTCTAACTTCCCCCCAATTTCCAAATCTCTTCCACCTGATTTTAATGTGCAGGTTCTTGGTTTTGGTTTTGGTTTAGACTGTAGCTATCTCCTGGCTAGGCCTTCCTTAGGAAGGACCCTCAGTCAGACGAGCTGTGTGTGCATTTCAAACTCCTTGAGTTTTTACAGAACACAGATTGTCCTAAGCCACTTAGTAGAAGAATCTCTGATTTCACTGTTTCCTTGTCTTTACATTTCTTCTGCTTTGTGATGCTACTGTTAGCCACTGAGTCACCAACTCCGTCCCTGTGTGACCCTGGCTTCCGTCTCCTAGGTGAAGGGCACCAGAGCAGATCAAGGGTTCAATTAGGGAAGTGTTCCCCAGATCTCAGACACATAATATGAAGTAGAAATGCCATGATTTTAACCCCATCCCTATATTGTTCTGAAAATTCAACGTTGGTATATGATATTTAAGGCTCAGATCACTATAATGGAACAAGACTTACATGTGAGTCCTTTGGATGTCCTGCACCAGTAGTTCATGATCTTCTAGAGAAAGCACCAAGACCTAGGGTATCATCAGTACTGAAATAACCTCCAGATGTTTTCATCATAGTCACAGCCCATGGGGACACTGTGGCACTCATGAGAACAACACAGGGAACAGAATCTTCAAACAGAGCAGACAGTGTTATGTGAGGACAGAAGAGAAGGGAGCACCAGGCAGAAGGTCAGGGATGGCTCGCTCCAAGCACTGCTCTTGGCCCACTGGGGGATGCTAAATATGTTCTTTCCAATCATCTCTCCTGCACAGTTTCTGCTGTTGGGTACCCTTTCTATACGTCCTGCCTACAGTGCATCTAACAAGGTAACTGATGTGCTCCATGACCAGCAAGAAAAAACAAGAACATGGAGATCTGTCAGAACAAATCCAAAGGCACGAACAGGGTGAGGCATACCTGTGACCCTGACGTTAATCTACTGTCCTTTTAGGAGAGACAAAGCTAGACAATAGGGAAAACCAGCATTCCTAAGCCTGTTATCCTAGAGTCTGCTTTTAATTATCTCCCTCTCCTTCCTCAAACCACATTCATAAATATTTAATAATGACCCACCCTCTCCCCTAATTCCAGCACCCGCATACCCTTGTGTCCCTTTATCCAATGATCCTGTTAGCTAAACTTATCCCACAGCCTCCCACAAACTCACAAGCTCTTCCCTGTTCCAAGCCCATCAGCAGATTTCTACCAGATCATGCATCTTAAAGAAGCCCCTTCAATAACAACTAAGGCAGCTCCTGTCTGTCAAACACTGACATTTGTCCCCGTCACACTTCCCACACAATACTCAATGCAGTAGGTTCCCAACACATCTGTGAATCATTGCCCCAACTGTGTTAGCCACTAACAAACATGCTTTGGGTGTTACCCTCCACCCCACTTGTCGTTAATTGAATCCCCTTTTAATGTCCCTATTATATAGAGCTTTGACTTGTATCACCCCAATAAGCAACTCCATTAAGTCACACAGGTTAGTTAGGACAGCCACTTCATTCACTGCTTCCGCTTGCCTTTCTTCTCTCCCCGGTCATCAGCTACATCCTAGGCCACCCAGGCTATTTCCCTGGCCCATCAGTAGGAGGCTCAAGACTCTTTCTCTTCCCCCATCCAGCCCTGAATGTGGGGCTCCTTCCGCTCGTGAGTGCCTGCTTAGGGTGACCCTACTTGATCCCTGTTACATTCCTCTGGGCTTGTCAAAGGTTTGCATTGTGTCCCTGAGTAGCTGGAGCATGCCATGAAGAGTGAGCACAGCCCAGTCCTAATCATGACAACCTCAGCCCCAGTGAAAGATGAATAATAACAACGGCTTCAGACCATCGTCCTAGAGGAGCCTACTGAGGACGTTTGTTTTGGAATAATGAATATGGAAATTTGGATTCCATAATAAACTGCAAGCAGTCTTTCAACTCACTCGTGCCGAAAATTCACACTCGCCTTTCCCATAACTTGTCACTTGTGTTTTTTATTGTTCGGTATGTAAACAAGGCCAGGAAAGCCTTTGTTCCTTGATGCCTACTTAGATTTGCCCATTAATCCCAACCCCCCTCCCTTACCCACCAATGCATGCAGGATTACACAAAGCAAAAGTCATTAATTTTTATCTCTGACTATCTGTGGGGTTTTTAATGTGGCCTGGCTTGCTTATGCACCACCAATTACATGTCATAAGTGCTTGTAGATGCTGGAGCAGTATCATGGGCTGATGAATCACCGCCTCCTCCGCTGATTAGTATGCAAGGGGCCCTGTTCCTCTTTGAGCAGCTGGCATGCCAATGAGGATCTGGCTCGGCCGGTCAAGGCATCTGGACATGAATTCAATATGGATTGCTTTAATTAAATGGCTAAGCGCACAAGATGCTAAGAAACAACTCCATCATTGAGGGGAAACTTGAAAATATAGTCGACACAAGCAAGCTGGGTGGAGAGGGTGGGGAAGGCTTTCATCTGCACCGCCCGCTCTACCTAAAATCCCGGGAACTCTGGGCGCTCTCCCTTGCAAAGTGCAAACAGTTGCTAAAAGCAGGATGAAAGGTAGAATCGGGGGTGGAAGGCCTGAGTTGAGGCCAGTACATCATTCTGAAATTTAGAAGTCAAAACAGAAGAGCAAGACCTCCTTCTCTGCCCTTTGGGAAAGGGTTGTTTAAATTATACACTCTTTCGGAAACTCAGTAAAGCTGACTTTAAGAAGGAAGAAGACAAGGCATACTGGCCAGGGAAGTCCAAGTTCACCTCTCCACAACAGTTCTGGCAAAAAACAAACCAATGGGCGTCCCAAACATGAGGAGGCCAGGGAGGTCCATCCGTGTGCCAGTTCACGTGGAAGAGGGGAAGCCACATGGACTTGCACTCACCACTTGGGAAGGGCTTTTGCACACCTCACGAATATAAAGTATCTGTCAGACTGTGTTTGCTTTCAGCCTCTCTCTTGTTGATCTGTTTCTTCAGTAAAGGAACAAATGTAAAGTTTTCGTACAAAGTAGATAGTTCGGCATCACCCACATTTTACACTTACGAGCATTTATCTTCAATTCTGATGCAAGTCCCCTCTTACTTCCACACCATGTTGTGTGCATGTGGCTTGCCTGTGTTTCACCAAGTGGCAGACTGAGTGACAACACTGTGGATTCAGGCACATCTGAACTGTTGTCCCGGGCTTTAAAATTTCTAGCCATATGGTCCAAACCCCTTTTCCATATATCTAAAATAGGGATAAGAATAATACCGATCTCACCTTCCATTGAGTTAACCAGAACTGAAGCATAACATATACTGTAAAGTCTTTAAAATGATGGTTATTTTTGACTTCGCGGATTGTGGTTAAGAGTGGGATGCTCTTTTCCTGACAGAATATAGAGAATGCTGTTCTTGGAATTGGTAGCATTCACCTGCATACACTAGGAACCATGGAAGAAAGACATTTAAAGTGTGTTTCTATGTTCTCACCACATCTCCAGTTTGTTCTCCTGATCAAATATCTAGTGCCATTCATTAATAACCATATATACTAAAGATAGACTATGTTTTCAGGAGATTTTTGTTTTTGTTTTTTCAGTGAATTGTTCATTTGACATTATTTGAGAGACCCTGAACCTCTCCACCTTTAAAAGTAAAAATGTAGCATATGGAAGTGGTAAACTAGGCTCAGCATCCAACTGGGATAGTAAAGGAACCTACCTACTGTGTCTGTTCACCCTACTTCTGAACAGTCCATTCTCTGGGGTTTTATAAATCTGTGGAGAACTGGAACATTCCATGCTGGTAAGAATATCAGGTTCTAAGAGTCAGGGATAACAGGAAAAAAAAACCCGACTATCCACATACACAAAACTCAGTTAAGCCACATCTGAAAAATATGTAGAACTTCAGTGGTTATCTGTGATGAAGACCCCATTCCAGGACAGTTCAGCATCCAGTGTGCCCACTCACTAGACTGAAGGCTGACATAAAGGCAGTGTTCTTGAGCAGGAAGGCAAGAACCTTGCTGCATCTTGCTGTTCTCTCTTGACTCTTCAGGAAAGGGAAGTCCAATCTAGGTTCTCCTTGGGTCATCATGAATTCTCCTGCTAGGTACCACCTTTGGAAGGAAACATGTTAGTATGAGTAACTGTCACAGGAGGATGGATGGGAGCCTGTTCTAGACCCAACCATGGGCCATCGTTGTTTTTAAAATAGCAGACCTGGAACTCCTTCTGAAACAGCTGGGGCAGAGCAGAGAAAGGTTCTTTGGTTGAACAGACTCTGGGAAGGGAGAGAATGCATGTAAGGAAGACATCACTTACCTGGTCTTCTGAGATAACCAGTTGCTGCAGTAGGGGTAGAACGCAGCAGCAGAAACAGTCCACGTGGGCCTGGGAATGAGCTGCGAGCCGTAAGTTGCCTTTCCATTTTCCAAGGAGATGAGAGGCACACAGGGAATACTCAGAAATGAGGGGGGAGCATATTCTTACTAGAACATGGTTTTCAGAAAACAAAACAAACAAGCATCAGTTGAGCATCATCACCCAAGAAAAGAAGCAAAGCCCTGACCCTTGCAGCATCAGGGAGAAATCTTGAGAGCAATGTCTGAAAAGTCAGTTGCAAAGTACCAAATATTCTATATTGTAGCAGTTAGATAAGACCTTTGGAAGAGTCTTTGTGGGGCAGGGTAACTCCCTTCCTCTCTGTGGGTGCTTAGAAGTCCTACTGTAGCTCCTAAGAACCATAAACATCAATTAGATACTCTCTAAGATGCCATGTGTGTTTGCTTTCTTGATCAATCAGCTGCAATCCAGATGAGAGCTGTATCTTTAGTTTTTTTGTTAATAACTTCATTGAGATAAAATGTGTATATCTCATTCACCATGAAATCTAACCAGTTAGTGTAAATTCAAGTGTTTATTCACAGAACTATGCATCCAATACTAGAATCTGCACTGAGAATATTATTATCACCCCCAAATAAAAACCCTAACCTTTAAAAAAAAAATTGTTTCTTTTATTTTGTGTGAATGGGTATTTTGTCTGCACTGAAGTCTGTGTGCTGAGTGTCTGCAATGCCCACAGAGACCAGAAGAGAGTGTCAGATCCCTGAACTGGGAACTGAGCATGCTGGGAACTAAACCTGGGTCCTCTATAAGACTGACAAGTGCTCTTAACTGCTTGGCCACTCTGCAGCCCCCAAATGCCGTTCTCACTGGTGGTCACTCCCCATTCTTCTCTTCTTCTAACCTATGACAGTTAGTAGTATACATGCTTTCTCTGTTCTGAACATTTCCTGTAGGTGAAATCAAACATAATGTCGTCAGTTGTGCTAGCTTCTTTCACTTGACATGATTTTTAAGGCTCACCTGTGTCCAAGCATGTATCAGGAGCTCATTAATTCATAACTACATCCAAACCTCTCACCAAACCTCCTCTGATGCTTCTACAGCCTTGAGGAACAAATGTCAGCTTCTTAACATAATCATGAGACTTTTACAATGTGGTTCTGGGACACCTCTTCAGCACCCTCTGCCCTAGAGTTTGTAGTGTTGGAGTAAACGCTAATTCTGGGGCTTAGGCACTTCTGTCTGCATTGGCCTTCTGCCTACCACTCCCCACATTTTTTTTCCAGGAAAATCCCTTTTCATCTTCTCATACCCTTTGCAGATGTCCTTTCCCTTCTGAATGGCTTCTCTGGATCTCCAAGGTACCTAGTTCATATTTTTCTTTTTATGATTGTTTATGTATAGTATATAAACAATAGTATATAGTATATACTTATGTTAAGTATATCTGTGTACTTATGTTTGAATTTGTATGGGCACACATACACATGTATGCCCATGAATGTGGAGGCCCAAGGCCCAATATCAAGAATCATTCTCAATCTCTTTTTCAATGATGCAAGGACTCTCAATCAAACCCAGAGCTGGTCAATATAAGTAGTCTTGCTAACTAGCTTGCTCTGGGGATTCCCTGTCCCCACCTTCTTGGGCTTGAATTACAGGCAAGGTATTGCACCCACCAGGCAATTTAGGGTTACTATGGCTCCAAACTCCAGTCCTCATGCTTATGGGGTAATCATTTTAACTGCTATGTTAAAATGCTGAGCCATCTCCCCAGCTCCTAGGCAATTTTGAAAGTATTTTACTTATTTATTATTTATTTTATGTATATAGATGTTTGATCTGCATGTATGTTTGTGCACCATGTGCATGCCTTCTGCCCAGGGAGGCCAGAAGAGGGTGGCAGATTGCCTGGAACTGGAGTTACAGATGATTGTGAACTACCATGTGATTCTGGGAATCGAACCTGGGTCCTCTGAAAGAGAAGCCAGGTCTCTTAACTGCTGAGCCATCTCTCCAGCCCTCTAGATTACATTTTAAATAGAGTCATTATCTTACCAGGCCATGGCTGTTTGTTTGCACAACTGTCTCTGCATTTCCCACAACACATTTTAAGCAATTTTAATAAACAGCATTTCTAAGTACCCAGAACATAACACCATGTCCATACCACAGTAAATGCCCATAAATGTTTATTGGATTTATAAATTAACAAGTGTGGAATATATGATATCAGATTACTGATCCATTGCTCCTCATCCCCATGACACCATCCTAGACTGAAATGTCAAGTAGCCATTTGCCTGGCTTACTCCTGAGCCCCATGTTAGGATTTTTTTTTTTTGTTGTTTTATTTTTTCTTCCTTTCCATAACTCATTCAGCCAGAGAGGTTGGGAAAGAGACAAATGAGACATACTATGTATGAAAAATATTCGCAAATTCCAAAGGCACTGTATACAGTTGAGGTTTTTAATTCTTTAACTTTATGTCTTTCTGGATCTGACTTGTGGAATATAAGCAATCAAAAGAAGACGATACGTGTCCCTTGTGATTACCTGAAGCACTCTAGGATATCTACAAAACTTGGGCTTAAAACTATGGACCACATGACTGTTCTTTCTAAGTCGGTGCCCACACTCAGGACCCTTCTATTCCCCAGGGTGTCTTCTCCAGAAATTCTGCAGTTCCTGCCAGCAGATGTGAAATCAGAGCTTTCAGCCTCACTGAGTTCCACACCTCCTGAAGCCTCACTGAATGTAATGTTGACAATGGGCGGGTGTCACACCCATCCTCAAATCAATAAGCGTTTCCTTCACTGCGTTCTCCTCTCTCTTCCTCCATGCCATCTGAAAGCTCGTAGGCTCACTCTCTTTGATGATTTTCCTGTGTAGAAAGTACCGTGTAATTTCCTTTGACAATTTTCCACAAAACTGACATCATTCTTCTGGTCCAAATTCTGACCTCTTCCCATCACAAACACTGTAACTATAACTATGGGACTGCCAGTATGCCTGCGTTTTTGGTTCCTTAAGGGAGAAACTGATGAAATCCAACTTCTTCTCTGCTGCCTATTTTGAGGGTCTATCTTTTGCCTAGAGGGAGTGTTCTTGCTTTGTTTTTCCTTCTGACAGCTCATTTTCTATACACACAAGCCCCACTGATCCTTAGGAACAAGTCGATCAGATCCTGTTCATTCCTTACAGTCTAGCGGTATTTCCTGGTAGAGTGTAAACTGAGTCCAGATTCCTGGCCTCTGACCTCTATACGATTGTCGTTGTCCTGCTCTCTACTTCGTCTTCATCTTTATTCCCAGCCCAAGCTAATCAAAGACTTCATCTAGTCGTTCCACCAGCCCTGAGTCTTCCTCTGCTTCCAGACTTTCCATCAGTTCCCATCCACTTACCCTCTCCAATGCCCTCAGTTCAGCGAGCTTGTTTCTGGCAGTGACCCGGCAGGGTCTTGTGTTGGTATGGGCAAAGACGATGGTACCATTCCAACAAGCAAATCCTACATTGCAATGACTTAACAGGAAATAAAATTTTACCTCTCCTGTTATTTTACTAGAGTTTTGGGGACAAAATGCCACATATGGAAAGGAAGCTTAGACAGAAGAAGTCTGTTTCTTCACAGCTCTGAAGGCTGGAGTCCAGTGTCAGGATGTTACCAGGTTTAGGTTCTCCTAAGAACCAGCTCCTCAGCTTACAGGTGGGCACTCCACCTATGTCCTTGTGTGGCCTTTCTTCTGAGTGTACACATCCATGGTATCTATTTGGGTGTCTAGGTTTCCTCTTTTTATAAGGACATTTTTTAAATTTAAAAAAATGTTTATTTCTTAAAAATTCTGTCTCCAAATATAATCACATTCTGAGGTTTGGGGATAAGGGTTCAAAAAGTGAGTTGAGGAGAGGGATGTGGTTCAGTCCATAGCATCTCTCTCACTCAGGGTCTTCTGAGGCTCCAAGCAATTCCTTTCGGTCATTTTCTTCCATGCTTAGCAATTCTTGCTCCTAGGATTTCTGCATAAACCCACTTCCATTATTGTCACATCAGGGTCAGAGAACTCAGGAGGGTCCACGGAAAACTAAATGTTCAGCCCACAAGTGACACAGATCACCCATTGCTCATTTCCTTGGCTAAGTCAAATTGCCAGCCACATCTCAATTAAAGTAAGTAGAAAATACAGCTCTTAAGCATCTAGATGTAGGAGAGAATGGTATGTTACAGTAATGCCTACCATTCTCAAAGATCAGTTCAACAAGCCTAGAACAGAAAACCCACCAGCATTCACTGATTCGGGATTATGCCTCTTCACCCCTAAGAACAGCACTGATAGTGAAAAAAGTCAAGGCCATTAGGTCCAGCCTGGAACCCTTGTTTCTTGGCAGCTGCTTCAACAACCGCCTATGTTACAAATGCACCCATCCTGGAGCACTGGACTAGATCATTCCAAGTCCTACCAACCTGAAGTATCTATACCCACACATGAACCCTTGCTAAAAGATTTCTTCAAGGTGGCAGACCAAAGCTCCCATGGAGTGATGCTGTGACATTCAGAGGACCTTTATTTGTCCAACTCTTGACTCCAAATAGGTTCATTATCTTTGCTAGCTGCAGGTGTCTTTTATTAAATGAATGAGGTCATTTAGAACTCACTGCCCAACTTACTAACATTTCCACCCAAAACTTGGGTTCTCCAAGTTTTCTCTGGTTTTAGAGGTAAGAGATGTCCCTCCCTCTTTCCACTCGTTTATTTTCTAGCTCCTCATATCATCCCTTCCTTCCTTTCATTCTTATACCAGAGATATACAGCCCTAAGCTGGAGAATTCTGTTACCGGATTTACCATTTACTGAAACATCTGCACTGACTGCTTCTGCTTCTGTGTTTTCTTTTCCTGCCTTGCCTTCTGCTCCCTTGTCTTGCTGAATGATAACATCGGCTCCTTCTGTACTCCTTCACTCCTTGACAAGCTTTAGGGATCCCCACTCTTGGTTTGCTTCATGCTATCTAACAATCCTTCATGGCAGATGCTCTGGAATGAAACTGGAAGATCTAACCAAGTGGTTTCCTTCATATTCTATAAGCAAGGTTGGTGCCTCTTCCCTCTACTCTCTTGTTCACTCTGTACACTCACCACCAGCACCACCACCACTAAGAACGCCCTTCACATCCCTCTTGGTGTGTCCTGGTTCCTCCAGATCCTACAAAAATACTATTCTTCCCATTATCTCACTATGGTCATCATGACTATCAGCTACTATGATTACTCTCCTTCTGATCCTAGGACATCCAGACTCATGGTTGGTACAATGTACTAGAGAAGGGCTAGAGAGTCAATATTTCAAGTGAGCTGTGCAATGTGTCTTCCAACTAGTCATTCCACATGTCCCAGTGTCCTACAACTTTTTTGTTATAAGAAGAAAGCATTCATATATGGGGGTTAGCAAAACACATAGCTGTGTTTCAATAAAACTTTATTTACACAAAAAACAAAAAACAAAAACCAACCACCAGTCTACTTTGGGCCCACAGACTTATGGTTCATCAACCTCTGATCTAAATGATTGGGGACCTTGTCTCTTTGTCTCCTGAATTACTTTTCAGATATAACTTTCTTGTTTTCCAACTAAACTGCAAACTACCTAGCAGGAAAAATTCTTCTTTTGTAGTTCTTAGTGTCCTAAAGTACACTTAGTGAGATTCTATGAATATGAATAGGTGTTCAGCAAAGGGATTGGCTCACATTCAGACATGTTTTTTTATGGTCTGTACGGCTTGACTATAAAATGTCTCCAAAGTTCATGTCTTAAATGCATTTTTTAGGAGGTCATGGGGACTTCAGGAAACAGGGCCTCACTGGAGGAAGTACATTAATGGGATGGATTCTTGGTTGTCTGTTATCTTGACATTTCCTGTTGCTCTCTGTGTTCTGTTGGGCATGAAGTGAAAGGCTCTCCTCTGCTACTCACCCCTGTTGCCATGATGTGCATGGGGCCACGCAACCCTGGACTGAACCCTCTAAAACCATAATTCCAAATAAATCCTCCTCCTGTGACTGTTTCTATCTGGCATGTTGTCGCAGTGATGTGAGAGTAACTCGCATGTGGTCTGTGAAGCTGGATGCTGGGTAGCTGGAGCCACCAGCAGGAGCCTAGGCATGTGAGCAGTTCAGGGTTTCCTGTTTTGGCTTGTCCTAAGAAGTGCATCCAAACTCCAAAGCTGTTGGAAAGGACTGGAGTGTCAAAGCAACTCTGCACACACCATAGGGGACATTCCTGTGCTTGCTCTACAGCGATAACCAAACACACTTTCCCTAAATTTCCCGTCCAGATTTCCATATCATAAGGAGGCATCTTTCTGTCACTGTCCTATCTATCTGACAGGGCCATACGCTGTAATACAACCCACAACTCTGTTGTTCTCTTATGGCCCTTTTAAATTGGAGAGTTTATTTTAACCAAGCTGCCTTACCTAAAAAGTGGATAAAATGTTTCCTAAGCTGTAAAAACTACTCATGGGGATTTCTATACCTTCTGTCTTATCAGGTGGTTATGTCTGCCCCATGTCTGTATTATATCTACCAGGCTGGTGGACCAGGCAGGCAAGGACACACCCCTGCTCTGTTTGTGACCTGTTTGTAGGGCTCCTGGTGCCTGCTTATCTAGTGAAGTCAGATCGAGCAGGAGAGGCCCATGGACTGTGAGGGCTGAGCTCTGACGCCTTCTGATTGGGAAATCGTGAGCTTTATTTGAATCCTCTACCTCTGAGATTTTTATGCGCTTAGCGATTCTGCACACTTTGTAGTTATCTTGGTCCTCAGGAGAGAACATGAGTGTGGCAGTCGTGGAAAGTTGACAGATACCACAAGTGTGCCTGCTCTGTCTCTCTCATGCTCTATTTCTGTCTCTCTGTCTCTGTCTGTCTGTGTCTCTGTCTGTGCCTGTGTCTCTATCTAGCTATCATCTATCTATCTATCTATCTATCCATCCATCCATCCGGAGTTTACCACACTTAGAAGAAGTTTTCTTGTCATTTGAGGGAGAGAGATAAAGCTGTATTTTGTCAGTACTCAAAACATAAAACAAAAGAAAACTCATTTAGGGGGGAAAAAAGAGGGAAGTTGAACTCTATCCCAGGCCTGCTTTTTGGCAGAATCTAGGAAGAAGGTTCTAGAATAAGTACAACTGAGCTATGTCCTTCCCTTGATTCTTCTAAAATGGTTAAGAGTATGCTTTCATTATCATTGAAGTCACAATTTAAAAAAAAAAAACAGCATTGCTTGCCATGGATTGGCTGGGTCCACAAGGAATGACAATAATTAATAAAATATTTATGCCTTGGATTAAGTAGCTGTTCTTTCTACTGTTACCTCAGTCTCCTAACAATCCAAGGAGGTGAATTAATTCTAATTACCTAATCCTATGCCTCAACTTTTCAAATCAGAAAACTGACACTCCGTGAGGTGACTCAACTAGCCAGGGACAGAGTCAATCTTTGCTCTAAGTTCAAGCTCTTAACCCTTGAGCTTCCCTGGCTCCTTCACACTGAGATTGGTTTGTAGAGTCATTAAGAGAAAGCCAAAGCCTTTTATGGATCTCTACCAACATCGGGAAGCAATGCTTTGAGCCTATGACGCAGGAGAAATGGCGAGTTAGAACCGGAAGGAAGGTGTGGTGTCCAGATTGCCTCGCCATCCTAATGCTTCAGCCCTTTGGGGGCTCTCAGGGCCCTCTGCCCTTCTTCTATGTCAGGATAGCTGAAACACAGCTTCCAAGTATCTGGAGCATTGGTGCCAGGTAGGCAAGTCAAAGGTGGATGTCACATTGAACAGCCTGATTTCATAGGCAGTTGTCAACAAAATACCTGGAGATGCCAGACTCATTTTCTGCCATGTTTTCTAACTTGGGGACATGTGGCTTAGAAGGGCTTCCCTTCAAGTTATGTTAATATGATAATCAAGTAGAGTACAGCCAGCCGTGAAAAGATAGGAAGGGAGACTCAGAATGAATTGGAGGGGAGAAGGAACTCCAGCAGTGTAAGCATCCCACAGATGGTTTGTGATATTGATATTGCTACAGGAAGATATAGCCCTGTAATTCCTAGGTGCTTCCTATGCATATCGTAGAGGTGCTTGCTAAATGCTGGGAAGTGTGGCAGCATGGGTAGTAGGGAAGGCTGTTGGGATAATATCTACAGAATTATCACCACCCTCTCAATGTCTGTAGGGGGAAAAATTGTCACTGTGTTCAAGGGAACATGAATCCAGATTTCCAAAGGAAATGCTCGCTGCCAGCTCTTGTGTGATAGGATGTAGATGTGCAGCTGTCAACAGAGTTTTGTATTTAATAAATAAATACTGTGTAATTTGCCACCCTTGTTGTTATGAGAGTGTTTTATTTAAGTGGCAATCGCTCCGCTATTCGCTACAGCAGCCTATGGGTTGGGTGGGTTTAGTTTACCACGGATGTTGCTACAACCAAGGTATATAGCAGGCTCATTTGGAACATGTTTTTTAAATAAGGGGTCATTAGCCTGATGGGCCAATTTGGACAATGAATTCTGTAGCAAAGCAAACTCATTGTCCATCTTCTGAATCCCAGGCTCTCGATTGAGATACAGAGCTGAGGATCTTTCTTTTCATGGTTATTGTATCCCTGTGATTTCCCCCCAGACCTCCAACCTTTCCCTCCTCCTCCCTGACTCCCTCATTTGTACTGGATGCTAGTCTCTGTCCAGCGCCTCTCTGGAGATAAAGACTTGCTTTAGCATACAGCACACTCTCCTTAATGCAACCGAGTTCACTCTCATCATTTTAATAGTGGACCTAAGGTATGTTGCCATGTGAACAAGCCATCATGTCACCATAGCAACCAGCCAGATTGCAGCACACCAGTCTAAGGACTGGACCTTTCTTCCCCCCCCCCCTCTCTGTGTCTCTGTGTCTCTCTCGCTCGCTCTCTTTTCCTTGCCTGGGCTCTTTCTTTTGTTAAATTTGCTGAAGTGCTCACAATTCAGCCTGCTTTTTCAAGCGGGGTTCCGTTTAAACCTGTAAATTGTTGTATAAACAGAGAGGCCAGCGTGGCACTAGGCTTCATTTCAAAGATGACTTGATGAGGACTTTGAATGTGGGGCCCACCCCCACTCTCTGCCATGCCTTACAGTTTGTTCAAAAAAGAGACGATCACACATATTGGTGGCATTTGGACTTAACCCACCCTCCGCCCCTGAGTTTCTTCTTAGCTTTCCCCAGCGGGACTCATGACTCTCCCATCCAGGCCTGGTGACCACAGCTAGCCCTTGACGCTGCTCAGAAGCCCTTGACAGTTCCCGAGCTCTGTAGGACCTGAATTAGACCCAATTAAAGATGTGGGTTTCTCCTTTCCCATTCCCTATTGCCAAGTAACCCGTGCCGGTTCTCATTCCAACCTCGTGGGGAGAGCGGGGATGTTGAAAGGACAGATGATAAAGGGACATGTACCACGTCTGCCTGCCCATATTCATCAATTTTGCTTGGCCTTTGATGCTCCTAACCTTCTCATCTTTGTTCGGGGAAGCAGAAAGCATCATTCTTCCAGGCTCTCACATCTTCTCCCATCTGATTCCCTGCTCACTTGCACATGGTACATCTATTACGTGCTCCAGTCCTGGCGTACCCCTTGTCCCCACCCTCTGAAACTCCCCTGCCTTTTCAGCTCCTGGCCCTGCCATGCGTTGACTGCTGAGTGGCCTGATGAGTGTGTTGGCCAGCCAGGCTGTGTGTGGGCCCCTCTGCAGCCTCAGCTGCAGGCAAGCGCTGGGTGGGGCGAACTGCCCTCCACGGCAAGAAGGACCAGTTCGGCTCAACTCGGTGCATAAAATTACAGCAAACAAGCTTCAAATAACGAAGGACACTTTCATAATTGATTTATGCAGGCCGCTGAAACTTCTATTACCTTTTGTTTAGCTCAGGGGGCCTGACTCCACACAATCCATTGCTGAAACTAATTACAAGATATAATTAAACTGTGACACAAAGATATTATACCGTTAGTTTACTAATGACACCGCGAAGCTGAACCACCAGCACAGGACAGTGATTACGCTTCATTTATTATTTATCCTTTTGCTAAATGAGACGCTGACATTTTCAAAAATTACTTTGAGGTTTCTTAATTGTCGGCAGCAGGATGGACGAGGAGGAGTTCGCCTTCCTCTTAGTTACTTATCCAAACCTCAAAAGCATTATTAGCCAAAAGAGAGAAAGAGAGAGAGAGAGAGAGAGAGAGAGAGAGAGAGAGAGAGAGGAGGGAGAGAATCAAAAGGCAGGAGGGGAGCAAAACCAGTCACCCAATAGTAATAAGAAAAGCTTAATTGCATCTTTGGACATTCTTGAATTCTTACCAACAGTGCTCAGCAATGGATGGGGCAGCTGCCCAAGGGTTTAGGTCCAAAGGAGAAATGCTGTGTCATAAGACTAAAGATGACTCATTCTACAATCTGGACAAGTGCTGGTATCCATGGAGATGTTTCAGAAGGGACTGAGCCATGAGGGCTGAGAGGATGCTGACCCCACAGTTCCCACTTTTCCCAGTAGCCTGTTCCAGCTGGCAGAAGGCAGGTAGCACTCTGATAGTATAACATGATTGGTTAATCTTGCCCCTTTCCTCAAACCAATTACTGCTTAGCATTCCCAACATGGAAACTTCAGCATATAAGACCCATTGAGTCTACTTATGGGAAGGACTACGGTTAATATGTGCCTCTCATGTGACCTGTTTTAAAAACACCTTCCACAGCTAGCAGGGTTCCCTGTGAGGACTCACATGCTCCCGGTGGCTGTGTCTCCTCCCTGACTTCCTCCTCTCCTTAATTGTCAATATTGCTCAGCCGCCCAGCAGCAAAGGTTCTAGGGGGGGAAAAAAAACAGGAGTGGGAATTCCTCCCATTGGCTCCCAGGCCTGAGCTTCTCTGAGTCCATTTATTTACTATCCCCTCCATTTCCATGCAGGAGCCCTGCTTTATTACCCCCTCATTTATCACATTCTTGGAACAATAAAAGATTAATTTACTTGCCGCCATTTGATGAGTTTTTGATGCTACAGATGTGTGTGCGCACGAGTGGCTCTCCTCGGGGCTCATCTGGGTCAGGCTTCCTACAAGGTGCCACTGGCCCCGGATGGCCACTAACCTCTCCGTAACCCCGGCGGTGATGCAATCACAGCCAACGCCAGGTCGGCTTGAGACAGGGTTTAATTTCTTCAGAGTATAATGGCATCCGGCATCTATAATTATGCTATTTTCTCTCCTGTGCTGATTAAATACGATCTACCCAGAGAGCTAAATGATGAATATTTGAGTGGAGTGTGTTGAGCCAACAGCTGGTTAAATGGCCACAATAAATAAACTTGGATGGGAGGGAGGAGCTCGGCAATGGCCATGACTCTGCCAGGTGACATTAGCAGGTACAACTGCAAAGAATGCGAGATTAATATTGGAGCCAGACGTCACCCCTCCTCACTGCAAGCTCCTGCTTACAGGAAAGGCAAGGATGAAACCTCAAAATCTCCGCTTGAAAACGGAGTGGACTTCAGCGGTCCTTATTCAGCCATACTCTGCCTGTATTGATATCCTGGCCGGGTGTTATTTCCAGAACCACCTCTCCTCCCCAAGTGTAGCCTAGCTTTTGGCTGAGAAATTAAATTCAGCATCATTCCTGCTCTCCGTGTGTGTGTGTGTGTGTGTGTGTGTGTGTGTGTGTGTGTGTGTGTCCATCCTTATCTTCTACCCTGCTTAAATCAAGGTCTCTTTGTTGTGGGCTTCTGCAGGCACCAGTCTAATGGTCCTCAATGCTTCTGTGGGTTCCTCAGGATCCCCTCTCTCCCACTGTTGAAACTGGGATTATAGACACAGTACTGCTGCCAGCTTTACCTTGGCTTTGGGGATACAAACTTGGGCCATCACACTTGCGTGGCAAGCAATTTACCCAGTATCTGGCTCCTCAAGCACTTTACCCAGTATCTGGCTCCTCTACCTTCTCGCATGTTTAGCAGGGGGAGAAGAGACCAGAGTAGTCTCAGTGTTCTTTGGTTGCATCCCAAGGCCCATTTCATGGAATGACCAAGAGCATGGTAGCCAGTCTGCAGGACTCCCTTGCCATCACTTCCACCCTCTGAGCCAGGCACCACACCAAAACTGATGAATGGTGGCAGCAGTTCCTCTGTCTATCTATGATAATATTTGTGCAGAACGACGCCTCCTTATTTGTTACCGTCAAGTGGTAACCAGTGTGCTGTGAGTGTGGAGGCCTGAGCATGACAAGCGGAGGTAAGGAGCTGAGGAAAAGTGAACAGTTCATGAGTAAGATATGGAAATCACCAAAGTCAAATGGGAGTGGAGAATCTCTAACGGGTATATGCAAAGACCACTCTTTCAAGGCGCATGGGAGAGTCTTGATAGCAAAGGTCTACATCATGAAACCATTGCAAGCACAGTGAACAGCAAGGTTGAATGGCGGAGATTACATAAGCGCATGACGTAAGAAAACAAATAGGTCATCGTGGGCTGGAGCAACCGAGCAGACAGACCTAACGGAGACATGACCTTCCAGGTGTGAACTAAATCTCCAGAGAGAAGCCTTGCCTGTATTAAAGGTTCACAAGGCTGAGTGGCTCCTTAGAACGTCTATGATTGTGAAGAACTGGAATGTTGCAGGTCTGGAGGCAGATATTCTTGGGTAACCCTTATAGTTCCCTTTATTAGTCAAGGATCTCTAGAGAAACAGGACTGACTGATGTCCGAGTGTGTGTGTGTGTGTGTGTGTGTGGTGTGTGTTGTTAGATTGACTTTCATGATATGGTCTGGGTAGCCTGGCAATGTCATCTTCACTCTGGACAGACCAAGAACCCAGTAGCTGCTCCATCCATGAGGCTGGATGCCTCAGCAGTCCCAGTGTGGTGTTGAAGGCCTAGAGGATTCCTGGACAGCGGCTGGTCTGCAGTCCATGCAAGAAGCCCAAAGAAGCTAGAAGCAGCGAGAGAATACAGCAGTGGGGGCAGCAGCAGGGTGGATGAACTTGCCAGCCGGGAGACAATGACGTAAGAAGCAAAGGCTTTTCCCATGCTCCTCCTCATGCCTTGGCTGCCACTCAAAGGTGCTGCTCTCAAGTAAGGTGGATCTTCCCACTCAGAAGAACCTGAGTAAGAAATCCACCATAAGTGTGTCCGGTGCCTTATCTCTCAGGTGATTCCAGATTCGGTCAAGGAGACAACCAAGATAACCTATCACATTCCCTCAATACGCATTCTTTGCCCACCTTTTTTTTTTTTTTTTTTTTTTTTTTGGTTTTTCAAGACAGGGTTTCTCTGTGTAGCTTTGCGCCTTTTCTGGAACTCACTTGGTAGCCCAGGCTGGCCTCGAACTCACAGAGATCCGCCTGCCTCTGCCTCCCGAGTGCTGGGATTAAAGGCGTGCACCACCACTGCCCAGCCCTACCATTCTTTTGATTAAAATTTTGGGGATGTGCTAACAGGCCAAGAGGTTCCACAAACCTAAATGTGAGGCTCCTCCAGATGCTCCTAGGGCTTATAACGATTTTCTGACTTGGCTGTGACCCACCTTCCCACTGTTTCCATAAGTGTGTTTGAAAGGTACATTCATTAGGACTTTCTTTTGTTCTGTTACTACAAAAACTCCATTAAGGTATTAACACATTGCCTCATGGTATTTGGTTAACTTAAATCCCTGTCCGCAGGCTATGGTCACTAATATTTGACTCCAGAATAAACTATCTCTTATTCTCCCTTTGAGGTGATAACTGTCTTGATGGTAACAGACATAAAGAGTCAAGGATGTTTGGTGAGGGAGCCGATGCAGGGAGGGCAGGAACGGATGGGGTGGGGCTGCCAAAAAGGAAGACAGCAATGCTCTAAGGAAGTCCTGTGACCTCTCATCCTCAGATTTCATTGTCTGGGATCCTGGTTTTTCTCTCCATTCGGGTTGCTTTTCCTCGGTGATCTGTGCTGACCGTGGGGGACGATTGCAGGAAATAAGTCTGCAGGGCTGGAGAGATGGCTTTGTGATTAAGAAAGAGCACTTGCTGCTCTTCCAGGTAACCTGGGTTGGGTTCCTAAGGACTCCGTCAGGTGGCTCACAACTGCCTGTAATTACAGTTCCAACGGGGTAAGTTGGTCTTCAAATACAGAATACGCCCTCCTCTGGCCTCTGTTGGTACTTGCACACACATGTGCACATACACTCATGCCAGCACGCAATACACAAATAAAAATAAAAATAATTCTCCTTTTTAGAAAGGGAAGGAACAATTTTGCAAAGAAAAGTACCCCTTGGATGCAAGACCTGCTGTCTTTGGTAGACTACTTTGGAACCTCATGCTTCTGGAATTTCTTGGCCCTTGGCATTCACCTTCTTAGTGACACAACGCTAAAGAAAAGAAGAATGGGAAAAAGCTCCTCACAAGGAACTGGATAGGGTAGAGCAGCTACTGGCAACCCTCACTGGAGGTCAGGCAGGACTAGACCAAGCCAGGGATGCGGACGGAGGATGGGATCGCAGATGAGACAGTGTCTCACTTACCCTTGACTTGGAAGCTGCCCATCTTTAGTGCTGGAATCTTCCTTCTTGCAACCCCTCAGGGGTCAAGCAAATGGATTTAAAAGCTTTTCGTACACTGAACTATAAACAGGAAGTGAGTGGGCAATGATACCTCCGAGGGAAATAGTCTTTGAGCGTATGTTAATGCGCACAAAGAAAACACTGTTTCCTTCACACTCTGCCTCTGGTAGGCATTTGGCTCTCTTCCTCTCTTTTGCCAACTGTGTTGTTTTCTTTCTTCTCTGCTGCTGAAGCCTCCTACAATAAAGCCATTGTGTTTGTGGTTGAGGCTGGGGCCTTTTCCCCCATACCTGGTCCTGCGGCATGTTTTTGTACTGCCTTTTTTGTCTGTGTTGTCGTTTTGTTTGGAAATTGTGTGAAAGACGAACCGCCAAAAGAGAAGATTCTTTGGATGGGCCAAACAGCGGCATTCACGGAAGTCAGGCAGGCAAAGGGGAAATGAATGGACTATCGAGAGGCTTTTCCCCACCTGTGAAAGGGCTGATAGACTCCAAGGCAGGAACTTTACCATAGGAACTGCTGAAATCAGGGCAAGACTTCAAAGGTTTGGTAAAATAACTATGCATAGGCTTTGGGTTTTTTTTTTTTTTTTTACCCAGCAGGAAAAGCCAAGGAGAAATTCCATGATGTTGGATTACTTTAAACATTCTGTATTTGAAGACCAACTTACCCCCTGAGGACTGAGGGCAGGGTGGCCAGAGAGCTGCCTCTCACTTACGGAAAGTGAAGCGTGTTCTGTGAATTCTCAACCAACTAGAACAATGCCTACGATTAGGCAAGACATTAGGTTTCATGGTTTTGAGCTGTCACCTGTTTTGAAATGGTCCACAATGACTCTATGAGAGGAATATATGACTATTTAGCAAAGGGAGGAGCCAGAGATGTCACTGTTAGTCTACTAATATTAGGTCATCTAGACTCTAAAACAAGCAGCATTTGGGAGACCAAGATCTCCACAGACCATCTTTGAGGTTAATCCCAGAAAACAGCCAGCTGCCCATTCAGAACCCTACCATTTACCAATTGCATGGCTTTAAGCAAGTCACCAGGCAGCTCTGGGTCTCATTTTTATTATATTTAAAATGGAGTCATAATCACACCTGACTGTAGTACCCCGGGTTCTTCAGGAAAGCAGAAATCAGAGGTTGTGTAAAGACCAAGAAGCAAGGAACACATTTGGTTCAAGGATCTAGTGCATGTAATTACAGAGGTAGTCACATGGGTCCCTAATCTGCAGTTAGGGTCAACAGGCCTAAAAGCCCAGTGTAGTCAACCCTGCAAGCAAAGACCGCAGGCAGCCTGCTGGAAGAGTCCCTCCTGTACATGGAGGTCAGCCAGCCTATTCTACTGAGACCTACAGCTGAGAAAGGCCCACCCACCTGGGGAAGCTTCCTCAGCTCACCAGCTAAAATGTTGGTTCCCATCTGGAATACACTCCAACTGACACATGACTTTAGTCCCCATCCTCCATAATTGCACAGGGTACCCGACTTGTAGTGTGGACTACACAAGTGTTAGGCCATCATTTTGACTGTGAAAGGGAAAGAAATGATACTGTGATTGGTACCACTGTGGCGTCTCCTCAGTACAGGTTTCAAACCCCAGCTCCGCCACTTGTTAGCTAACCTTGGTCTCCAACCTCCCCAAGTCTGTATTCCTCCATCTATAGAACAGGAGAAAAGCAAAAGAGTGTTGCACTCATTGGTGTGTGGAGAAGAGGCAGGGGTGGGGAGAATGGATGTATGTGTACATGTTCAGGAGTGTGCATGCGTGCAGAGACCAGAGGTTGACAATGGTTGTCTTCCTCAATCATTCTCTACCTCCTTTTTTGGAACAAGGGTCTCTTCTTGAACCTTGAACTCATCCATTCAGCTAGACAGTCTGGCCAATAAGCTAGAGGGATTCTCTGGTTTCCACCTCCCCACGCTGAAGTTAAAGGCATGCTCCTTATCATTTAGCTTTTACATGAGTGCTGGGGATCCGAACTTGGGTCTCCATGCTGCACAGCAAGTACTTTAGCCATCTCCCCAACCACTGTAGGTGTAACATTTTAAACTGTGTTTCCCCTGCATGTGACAACACACAAGTATAACCATAGTGGTGACGGTGACAGGGAGGAGCTGGAGGAACGCTGGTATTATCAGCATTACAAAAGATTTGATACAATATTGGCCCTGGGCAAAGTCGTCCACATCTTCTTCCCTATAAAACAGGGATGAAAGTATGGCGTTTGGGATTTGTAAAAATGATTTTTCTGTTGTATGGGTATACATGCACAAACCACAGTAAGCATGTGGGTGTCAGGGGACAGCTTTCAGAGCCAGTTCTTCTCCTCTACCATGTTTATCCCAGGTTTCAACTCAGGTCATCAGCGTCGGCACAAAGTGCCTTTACCGACTGAGCCAACGCTCTGGTTCCATGTTTGGAATTTTGGGGAGGTTTTGTTGTTGCTGTTGGTTTGGTTTGGTTTGGTTTGGTTTGGTTTGGTTTTTCGAGACAAGCTTTCTCTGTGTAGCTCTGGCTGTCCTGGAACTTGCTCTGTAGACCAGGCTAGCCTCGAACTCACAGAGATCCACCTGCCTCTGCCTCCCAAGTACTGGACATATTTGGAATTTTATCTGATGTATAATGTTATGGCAATCTTTGCTACTAATATGATGAGGGAAATGGTGATGGTCACTTTCATCAGAATTACAGAATCAGACAGATTTGCTAACTCTTGACTTTAGACAAGTTTCTCTAACCCTCCTCCATTTCTACACTTTTCTCATCTGGAAAATGGAATGACTGTAGAAGAGCAGATTTTTTTTTAATTAGCTGTAAGGAGCAGTTTGGAGCTGTAGAGCACTTGACATCATCCCTGGTCCATGGTCCACAGACCATGTCAGTACGTGTTGGCACTCTACACCAGTTCCTGCACGGAACACTGGGCACTGGGCGTTCGTCAGAGTCATAGCAACACTGCTCTCTCATTTGCTCATCCTCTGTCCTCTCTATACCAGCCCTGACACTCTGGCATCAAGTCTGTAAGAGACACCATTTGCTGCCCAAGTCAGCCATCCTGTTTCGAACGACTCTTAGACGTCAGCAAGTTTTCTCCTCGTATTGGGAAATGATGTGTAAGAAGATGGGCGATTGACTGTCATCAGTCATCAGTGCTAGCTCTGTGGTCTGGGCTCCTGGAGAGCACATTTGTCCCTCTCCCACATGACAGCCTTCCAAATATTTGAAGACAGCTCTCATGTCTCTCCTAAGCATTTTTTTCTCATCAGACTAAACATCTCTAGGTCCTTCACCCTTTTGTCACACAACACAATTCCCAAAGCCCTCACTATCTGGGTGGTTCTCATCTGGACTGACTCCAAGTTTTCATCATGGTCCTCTTAAACTATGTCATAAAGGACTGTGTTCAGCAGTCCAGATGGACAAATTAGGCCTGCTCCATCCTAGGACAGTGTTTTATTAAGATAACCTAAGTTTATGCGCTCTCTCGCTCTCTCTCTCTCTCTCTCTCTCTCTCTCTCTCTCTCTCTCTCTCTCTCTCTCTCTCGTGTGTGTGTGTGTGTGTGTGTGTGTGTGTGTGTGTGTGTGTGTGTGTGTTGCTTGAAATTGAACATAAGGCCTTGTGCTTGCTAGGAAGGCCCTCCACCACTTACCTACATCCCTACCCTGCAGTAGCTCTTTTAGCAATCTTATCTGGCCTCTTTTGTTTAATTTCTGGCTTTAATCGACTCATGCCCTTCATGCATTCATTGGTCCTAAGCAAAACCAATCTCCTCCTGCCTCTGACAGTTGAAGCATCACACCTATGTTTATAAGTCTCTTAGTCAACTTTGTCTTAAGTTTGGCCTGTGTTTTAAGCCACTCAGGCATTTGCAGGGGGGGGGGGGGGGGGGAGTGCAGATTTGAAACTTAATTCATGCTTATTGTAAGATCTTTGGAAATGTAAAAATGATGAAGAGATATGATGCTTAGCATTTTGGAAGCATCCTCCCAGCTTTGTTCTTTAGTTGTGTGTGGATGTGGCAAGTATGTGCATGTTTGACTATGAGGAAAAAATCATGACTACATTTTAAGTAGTTTGAATCTTTTTCACTTAACATGATACTATGGGCAGTTTCCTCCATCTTTAAGTTATAGCAGCTAACTGTGAAGGACCTCCTACGGGCATGTAATATGGGTGATGTGCTTAACCAGTCTTCTCTTCTTAGAAGTGAAATTGTTTCTAAATTTTTGGTGTTATGAAGAATTTTTTAATAGGCACCTCTGTGTGTATCTGAGCCTGCCACCCTTGGCACTCTGGCATTTGGGAATAAATTCTTCTTTGCTGTGGGGCTGGACTGCACGGTATAGGATATTAAGCAGCACTCCAGCCCCCACCCCCAAAGATGCTCATTGGACACAGTAGCATCACCTCCATCCCAGCTGTGACAAACAAGAATGTACGGTGATACTACTGGTCTTAGTTTCCTTGGTTGTGTATGTGAGGAGACAGTCTGTCTTAGTCTCCTCAGTTGTGTATGTGAGGAGACAGTCTGTCTTAGCCTCCTCAGTTAGCATTTAACAGATATCCCCAAGTGCAGAGGATAAAGGAGTACATTGTTGGTGGAGAGTCTAAAAATAATAAAACCAGCACCATTATTTCATCAGGTGCCAGGAATGTCAGTGATGCTATTCTCTTTCCTGCTGGGGTAGAAGTCTACCATCACCACCACATGCCCCTCAGCTGGTTCCACCAGTGCCTCATTTAGAAAAATTCTCAAGGCTTGCTCTTTGTCTTTCCCAATCCAATATAGAGTTGAAACAAAAAAGCTCTCCTGCTGAGTTGTATCTACTTTTTTTGGCTATAGACCCTCTAGAGAAAGGGCCAAGATACCGTTGCTATACTCAACAAATATCTTGTTGCCCAATTAAGCCCTATTTTCATACTATATCAAATTCAATTCCTTCTTCTTTTAGGGTAAATTATCCCTCCAAGGTTCCTGGAATAGCATGCTTAAGAGTTTGGAACACTTCCCCTAGTTTACCAAATGTATTTTCTTTTTCTTTCTTTTTTTTTTAATGCCGAATGCTGTTTATTGAAGGAGGGAAGAGGTCTTAAATACAGGCTTACAGCAAAATGGGAGAACCCCGGATGGCAGAAGTTCACTACCGATGTTTTACAATCTCGCATCTAAGCTGTTAACGCCCATTTTGCAGGATACACAGACAAGGAACTTCCCTTAAGCATTCCGGAGGGTGGAACCCGGCAGGGAATTAGCATAGGGAGGATATCAAGGTCAAGGTCAGCAAGCAAGGCAACAGTTACCCAAAACGGGGGCCAGGACCCTACAGGTCCCCCTTTTACTAAAAAAATGAGCTTCTGACTTAGGTTACATGGGACGTCAGCAGGTCACCTTACCCATCATGGAGACGCCTGCCCAGGTTGGTGAGCACCCCCCAGGCATTACCCGTCTCTGAATACTCATTATCATACCGGCTCAATCGTGTGTGAGTTGCAGAGTATTTTCATTATAATACTCCTCTGTTTAAAACTGACATTCAGGGGGTTGGAACAATGGGTCAGAGGTTAAGAACACCGCTTGCTCTTCCAGAGGACCCAAGTTTGATTCCCAGCGCCTACATGGTGACTCATAATCATCTGTAACTCGAGTCCCAGGAAATTCAACATCTTCTTCTGCCTTTTACATGTGATGCAACAGACATGTGTGCAAGCAAACCACCCATACACAAAAAAATAAATAAAATCTCAAAATAATAATAATTAATAACATTCAGGATTTTCTCTTGCTGCCAGTTCAGTGTAAAAACATTTCTTTTCCCAGACCGTCAAACTCAGCCTCCTATAATTCCCAGGTGGGCACTACACAGTGCTTTGGACCAATCTCCTTGTGTCCTATGAGCATACATGAGACTTCAGGACTTCAGACACCGTGCATCCTTAGAACGCCCTTCCCTGTCTCCTGCAGGAACCCCTCTTGGGATTTATATCCTTAGCTGCTATTCTGCTTCTGTTAACACTTGGCCCTGTGATCTGGATCGTCTGGTGCCTCATTGTTTCACACTTGACTAGCTTTACATTTCTGTTCTATTGACTGCCTCACGGCTAGACAATTTGAATACAAACTTCCTGAAGACAGCAATGTGTTTCCCTTCTCCAAAATTAGTCTGCAAACACTCAATAAATAACAAATTCTGGGTGGTTTTTTTTCCTGTACTTTAACTCCCTGTATTCCTAGCTTACTTGTCTAACATTCAATATGAGATTTAAAAATAAAGTTGTTAAGTGGATGGCCCATTTAACAACCTTAAAATCAGCTTGGAATTTAAACCTAAATCTCAAAAACCAAACAAACAAAAGATTTACCTGCTTTTTCCATGGCTTATCTGCCTGATGAACATTTTCTGCAATGATCTCTCTAACCCTTCTGGGCACCTTTCTCCCGATGAGTTCTTTATGTCTTCAGCAGTGGAAGTTGAGCCCCCATGTGAACCCAGAGAAGCCATCCACACAAGTGAGCACAGGTGAGCACAGAGGGCTTCCCGAGATTGCTCATCTGCAAGGCACCCAGTGCCCCTTTCCAAATCTTACCCCACCACTCATGTAAACTGAAAGTAATGTCTAATGCTGTCTGTGGTAGCCACCGAACTTTTCAAATTCTGAACTTCTACAAGATTTCTATTTACAACATGGTATTTTTAAAAAGGAAAATATAAACTACCAAATTAACATCTCATAACACCAAGAAATCAAAAAGCTGTACAAAGAGAGAAAAAGATGGCCAAGAGTGAGGAAGAAAAAAAAGACCTTGAAGTCCAAATACCCTATGAGGGTTTGGCTTGGCTTCCCCATCTGTGGTCTTCATGGCTGTTGTTAACCATGAGATAACCCAAGGAAGTATGCCAAGGCACAACCAAGCCGACCTTGACCCTGCTCCTGGCATGAGAGACTCCCAGGGCTGTCCTAGACCAGACCAGATCCTCTTCCGAGAATATATCTTTGCAGAAAGGAGCAGAGCTTTTTTTTTTTTTTTTTTTTTTCCCAGTTTCAGGGAAACCAGAGAGTTCTTTTAAGTCCAGCCTCCAAAAGCTCCTTGACCAACAACCTTCGGAGCTTGGTGTCCTCGTGGGGTCAGCTCAGATTGATTTACTGATTAACTCCAGCATCTTCCTGGCTCCTCCAGACACAAGCACATTTCAGCTTTCTAAATATAGGTCAGCCCAGGCAATTAGGAGAGAACTTCTGTTTTTGAAAGGTATTCAGCAGGCAGGAAGCCCAGTTTGCAAACGAGTGATCAAGAGGATGAGGTTTGGCCTCAGAAGACTTCACTGGCAGGGACAGTGACATTCTCAGCTACTTGGTTTCAACACGTCAGGATGTACCAGAGGCTTCAATGTCTTTACTCCAAAGATGGCATTAACTAGGAGGGATTTCTTGTGGCGTTAGAAACACATTTGCCAATGAGCCTGTTACCCCCACACTAGGTGGCCACTCTTACAGCCTTGCACTCTTTTTGTGTTGATGATGAATAGGTGTGTGTTAGATAAACCCAGGGCTGCACTCATGGCAGACATAGCTAGCCCTCCAAGGCCTCATCAATGCAATTTCTTGTAGTCTTGACTCCGCCTGTTTCTCTCTATAATGACCAAACTGGGAAATGGATCACATTGCCTAGAAAGCTAGAAAAGATGTTGTATTGTAGCGGTGACTCAAGATGCTCTTTGTTTCTGTATGTGTACATTTGCATTTATGCATTTTAGTTTGCTAAAGTTAGTTTGCTCTTAAGACAGGGTCTCCCGCTGGCCTGGAGCTCACCAAGCAGCCTAGCCTAGCTGACCAGAGAGCCCCGGGGATTCACTTGTCTCTCCCTTCTCAGCACTAGAGTTACAGGTACGTGCCACCAAAGCTGGCTCTTTCATATGGGTTGTAGAAATGGATCTCAGGGTCTCATGCTTACCATGCGAGCACTTTACCAATGGAGCCAGCTCCTGAGCCCCTACTCAAAATATACGGCATCAACAACCTGAACTCCTCTGGCAAGACCTAGCAGCCTATCCTCACGGGGAAGGAAGGGCAGTGGACACAAATTGAACATTCACAATTTGTGAATTCACAAGGAATTCACAGGAATCTCGACTATGCTCTTGTCATTATCTTCAACTGAGATGATGCATCCTGTTTGGGGACGCTGGACTTACCTGTGTGTTATGTGATGCTTCCGCTACTTTTCTATTATGTAATTAAACACCATGACCAAGGCACCTTACAGAAAGAAGTTCTTACAGTCCCAGAGGGCTAAGAGTCCATCACTATCATGGCAGGAAGGTGTTGGAGCAGGCAGGCATAATGTCTGGAGCAGCAAGCTAAGAGTGCATGTTTTAAACTGCAAGCAGAAAGAGCAAATGCAAAATGGCAAAAAAAAAAAAATCTTGAAGCTCTTAAAACCTATCCCCAGGGACATATGTCCTCCAGCAAGGCCACACCTCCTAAAGCTCCCAAATCAGCACCACCAACTGGTGACCAAGCATTCAAATGACCAAGACTAAGGGGGGACATTTATCACTCAAACTACCACATGTAGCTGAGTGTGGCGGTGCACTCAGGAAGTGGAGGCAGGTGGATCTCTATGAGTTCGAGGCCAGCCCGGTCTACAGAGTAAGTTCCAGGACAGCCAGGGCTACACAGAGAAACCCTGTCTTGAAAACAAAAGAAAAACCACCACATGTGCAAATATTGAAACTTTTGTCATTTTTGGAATAGTTTTCATGTGTGTGTGTTTTTTTAATATATGAAAAACTGGGATATAATATACAGGAAAAAAAACACCCTGGGTTTGCCTTGGGTTTAGAGCATGCATAGCCACTTGAAGAGCACAGTGCTGCGCAGAGCAAAACTTCTGTGGTCCCTAAACCCATTCAGGACAGTAATACAGGAGGTGGCAGCAGCTTAGGCCCAGGTCAGGCCAGATCCCTAGGTGATTCCTGTGGGCATCACCCTGAAACTCAGATTCAGGGATCTGGTGAAGTTCTGGGCTCTCTTATCAGGCTGGGATTGAGTGGGTCTCAACACACACAGAAGCCAGGCCTCGGCATTGTCGAATTTTATGCTCTATAAAAAGGATGCAGCATGTGAAATGAAAGTGTCTACCGTTGGGCGATGTTAACATATCAAAGCCATCTCTGCTTTCTCCCTTTCCTGAGCTTTCTCCCACTGTAATAGATATAGGCTGGCAAGTTATTAATGCAGAAACTTCCTGGGACTTGGGGCATTTCAAAGGAGCGGAAATCCTTGGGCATCGCAGTGGTGAATGTTGGCTTCGACGCTGCCGGGATCTCAAGTTGCAGAGATGGTAACTAGGAAAACTCACATGGCTGCACCGACTCTCATTTCCAGTTCTTGGAGATATGCAAAGCAGAGACACCTGGGGGGAGGCTGGTCGCTCTTTGTAAAATCTGGTTGTGACTTTCCTGTCTTTAGCTTCTAGAACACAGCAGTGCACGAGGATGTTGTCTCTAGGCTATTTCCAAACCTAGTGTCCTCTTTGCATGGGTCAGTTATCTAGAGTTTCCCCAGGGCAATGACCACCGATGTGATCCGTGGAAACAGATGTCTGCTGTTTTTTCACAGTAGATGGTTGGCCCACACGTAGGCTTTCCTCTTACCCAAGGACTTTAGCTGGTAGAAAATCCTGTTCTCTAGCTACCCCAGGTCCAGTGCTTCCTTCTTGAGGAACTCAGATCTATCCCCTCCTACAGCCTCTTCCTTCCAGTCTCACCCCGCCATCAGATGCCAGGCCGCCAATGGTGTGAGGTAAATGTGGTGTTCCTTCTTCTTGGGCCATTTTTTCCTAGGCTGCTTTTTTCCCCATTTTATTTGTATTTTATTTTATTTGTGGTCTCTGTCACTCTGCTGGGGCAAGAGGGTAAAGAGATCTGGCACTAAGTACGAGCAAATGCTGAATCTGGAATCTATCTTCCAGGCGGCGCAATGATAAAAATTCATGGCAGGACAGCCACCGCCGCTGCCGCCACACTCTCAGAGACATATTGCAGGTAGCATTATTTATTGTGGCAAGGAGTTCATTGAAGTGCTACCTCGAAGCACCCCGAGAGATCCTAAAAAGCCCATCTCCCATCAGGTGAGGCAGATTTATGGTGCCTGCTCCAGAGAGGTCAGGCAGTACGGCTTAGGAAGCAGGCTCCTTTCAGAAAGCCTGGATTCCCTTAACATATTCAGTGCAGTGTGATTGGTTCAAAGGAGGGCTTGAGTCTGTAATGTTGACCATAAAATTGCAGTGACATGCTGCTTTAGATAAGAGGGCTGAAGGAAGGGGGCAGGAATGCTGCAGACGCAGGAGCAGCCAACGCAGGCAAGACCCTGGAGCATGCGCTCAGATTTGAGGTTAATGTGTGGGGGAGAGGCTGGGGGGATGGGCCCAGGCAGATGAATGTTCACACAAAGGAAAGCTGAACCCACCAGCCCAGACATGGCAGAAAAAAAAAAACCCTGAGTCTGTGCACAGGCAAAGCCAGGTGCACACAGGCATGTAGAAATGCATGAGACCCTCAGGGGCACATGTAGTCGTCCAGATCAGAAAATATACTAAAGCAAGACCAGCTAAGCTAGGTTCACCGTTGTCCTGGAATAAAGAAAAAAAAAGGGGGGGCTGCTCCTCATGACCCCTGCCAATTTGATAGGTGTTTTCAGGGTTCACATCAGCCGTGTTCACACTGTGTCATCCCATTAGGCTTACCCGTCCTGGATGCAAAGATTCCTAAGTCACAACCACCCAGGCAAGCGGTTCTCAACCTGTGCATCACAACTCCTTTGGGGTCACATATCCAATATTCTGCATGTCAGATATTTGCATTATGATTCATAGATATAGCAAAATTACAATTATGAAGTAGCAACGAAATAATTTTATGGTTGGGGTTCACCACAACATGAGAAACTGTATTAAAGGGTCGCAGCATTAAGAAGGTTGAGGACCAGTGACTAGGAACAGCCCTAAAATAAGGCCTTTGAGCTCAGAGCTGCTGAGTCTAGTGGACAAGAGTCCTGAGCTCCTCACTGCTGGAGTCAATGGCATCCATGCTGGGGCAAGAACAGGGCAAGTACCCTGAGGCGGTATAGCACATGGAGGCAGGCCAGCGTCTGCTATGGGAATTGCTTTTCCTAGATGGTTTCCACTGACGGTGTTACAGATTCACCCTGTAAAATAGGGACCTCCTTGGTTTGGTGGGGAGACTTCCCTGCTATCTATTTCCATATGCAAGTAAGGAATGTATGGAGGATGAGATGGCCATCTAAATAATTGAGGTGATTATCTTTGTCTGAATTATTCAGCCGGAACTTCACTGGTCTATAAATTTAGAGAAAGGTAGGTCTTTTTGTTTGAATTTTACAAAGAACAGCTTTAATTCTTTCCTTCACTCAAGCCCACAGTCCAGCTATAGAGCAACTCCTCCTTTAGCCAAAACTGACATCATGCAGACTTTTTGGTTCCATGTGCTTTTCAATGTCCCTCCCAAACATGTGTCCTTTAGATGTGAGGCCTTTGGGGTATCTCTCTGGGTTCAGAACTTCAGCCTGTAGGTGCAAACTGAAGGGTGTGGAAATACGAGAGGTGTGGGCTTGTTGGAAAGAGCCCCCTCTGATCACGTTCTCATCGAGACGGCAAAGCCATTGGAATGAGTCCACTGCTTTCTGCTCTTTGGAATTCCTCCCATGAGAGGCTTCCCTTGGCTCACTGGCGCGCCGTTGTGATCTCTCCCACATGTTATTAGGCTGGGAACACCTGCCATTGTCTACTTCCGTCAGCTCACAGCAGAGAGCCCAAGATGCCATTGTTTTTCTTCCTTCTTAGTTTTGTGAGTGTGCACACACACGTATGTGTGGGTGCGTGTGTATATACATGCAAGTAGAGGTTAGAGGTCAGTCAGGTACCTTCCTTGATCACCCTCCACCCTATTTTTGAGATAGGGTCTCTCACTTAACCTAGACCTCATTGGTTCTGCTAGACTAGCTGGTCAATAAGCTCTAGGGATCTGCCTATCTCAACCACCCACCCACTGCTGAAGCTACACACACACACACACACACAGAGAGAGAGAGAGAGAGAGAGAGAGAGAGAGAGAGAGAGAGAGAGAGAGAGAGAGAGAGAGCGCCACTTCTGATTTTTCCCATGGATGCTGAGGATCTGAGTTCAGATCCTCCTGCTTATGCAACAGATGCTCTACAGACTGAGCCATTTCCTCAGCCATCTAAAGGCTTTTTATTTTGTCTTAAGATGGGATCTTCTTATGTATCCCAGACAGACCTCTAACCCATGATCCTCTGGCCTCAGCCTCCAAATTCTGGGATTACAGGTGTACACCATCACACTATTACACCCTCTCCTATTGCATTTCTGTTTCTCCCCAGATCTGTATTCTTCCTGCTCGCTATGTCCCAAGGAATGTGGCTACTGAGCCCAGCAAGATGCTCGAAGCCTCTGAGTGTCACTGCTCAGATGGTCATCCTTGCCCACTGGCCTCTACTGTCGTTCCTCCGAGTACCACTGTTGACCCCCTGAGGTCTGCTGCTTGACCTCATTAATACAAAGAGGGAGAGAGCTAAGTGAATGTTTTCGCGGCCTCCTTTTTCTGCAGGCCACCTGGAGGTTATCAGGGCCAGAGGCTGCTACGCAGTTCATAAACCTGTTAGGGTATTCGGAGTCATGATTCTCTTATTCAACTGTCTGTGCTTTTCCTTGGGACAGCTAATCCCTCAGCGTGACTGGTGGAAGCCGCAGTATTGATTTCTGTGTCTCTCTAAACCTCAGTTGTGTTCAACGCTTGTTAGACATCTGAAGGAATATCCAGTGGGCTCTGGGGGCAATTTGAGAGCTTGGCTCAATAGGCCGCTCTCAAGAGAAGTTTCTGTAAGGTTGCTCGGCCAGCCAATCGAATAGATTTCAAAATGAGTGAAAGGAGATAGAGAAGCTGAGAGAGAAGAGAGGAAGGGGGGGGGGCAAAAGATAAAGAGGAACAAGAGAGGGAGAGAAAGGAGAGAGATGCGGGGAGAAAGGAAGACAGAGAAAAGAAGGAAGTTTTTGTAAGGGCTCTAATGGAAATCTCGGGGGTTGTCACCTTTCTCCTCCCTCAACCTCTGTCCCCCTGTTTAGAAAAAGAACACTTACATTTTCTGGCCAGTGTGTCTGGGCTTGGGGGAGGGTGTCCTAGCTTGAGGCTGGCGCAATTGTTGATGAGGCACGTGTGTGTATGGCGCCCACCGTGGCGTCCCAGGTTGGTCTCTGCAGGGGACTGCCCAGTCAGATAGGAGCCGTGAGGAAGGTTGATGCAAACTGTGAGATTCTCTTCAGAGTCAGCACCTACCTTCAGGGGCAACAGCAGCAGACAGCGAGGACCAAGGTCCCCTTCAGGGAAAAGAGTTGTGAGGTGGAAGAGCAGCTCCTTACCGCCAGCCATCAGAGACGTGGCAACACGTTGCTGTCTGTCCCTCTGGACCCCAGATGCTCTACAGCCTCTAAGTTAGTGGCTCTCGGCTCACAGCAAATCGGCACCGCAGTACTCTCCGACACACATGCATTTCTCTCGTGGCTCTGGGGTGCTACTGGCATCTAGTGGGTAGACCCAGGGATAGAGCCAAGCATGCCATGATGCGCATCTAGTGGGTAGACCCAGGGATAGAGCCAAGCATGCCATGATGCGCATCTAGTGGGTAGACCCAGGGATAGAGCCAAGCATGCCATGATGCGCATCTAGTGGATAGACCCGGGGACAGAGCCAAGCATGCCATGATGCACAGAGCAGCATCTCTGCCTAAGAGCAATCAGATCTGAAACATCACTCAGGTTGAGATGAAGTAACCTTGCTGTAGCTAGAGTTTTCCTGCCTGGCCCAGGGTCAGGGCAAATCTCTCTCACCCGCCAGTCCCACAGCTGCTCAGACCCAACCAAGTAAACACACAGAGACTTATATTGGTTACAAACTGTATGGCCGTGGCAGGCTTCTTGCTAACTGTCCTTACAGCTTAAATTAATCCATTTCTATTAATCTATATCTTGCCACGTGGCTTGTGGCTTACCGGCATCTTCTCAAGCTGTTTGTCATCATCGCGGCTGGCAGTGTCTCTCCCCCTCAGCTTCCTGTTCTCTCAATTCTCCTCTCTGTTAGTCCCACCTATACTTCCTGCCTGGCCACTGGCCAATCAGTGATTTACTTATTGACCAATCAGCAACACATTTGACATACAGACCATCCCACAGCACCCTGCTTTGGCCTATGAGAAAATATGACTTCCAGGGTTTTGTTTTGTTGTTTTTTTGTTTTTTGTCTAATTTGCCTCCTGCTTTACCTAAAGTTCTCTTTTAGACAGTAGATTTCAGACATCTACTTCCTGGGTTCTGGAACTGCAGTCCACTGGTCTGCCATAGCCCCTGGTAACATGGTACCATAATACCAGATGCCCCCGATATCATGACTCATCATCCTGCTCGCACACTTTCCCGACCTGGCAAAGCCTGAATGATTATTCGGCATACTCGAAGGGAATTATTTGCTGTGAGACTCCACCGACCCTCACCCATTCTCCATGTGCCTGAGAGCTGCATCTACCTGCAGACAGACTCCGGCTTCCAGAGGACCTTCATTCTTCCAGAGAGGGGCTGTTGAGGGGCTTACATGCGTTGGAACATAGCAAACTGTTTCTCTCTCATGGCCTCTTAGAATCTTTGTTTCCACCAGGCAGTGGTGGTGCACGCCTTTAATCCTAGCACTCGGGAGGCAGAGCCAGGTGGATCTCTGTGAGTTCGAGGCCAGCCTGGTCTACAGAGCGAGATCTAGGACAGGCACCAAAACTACGCAGAGAAATCCCTGTCTCAAAAAAAAAAATAAAAAATAAACAAAAATTTAAAAAAGAATCTTTGTTTCCTTCACGGGAGCATTTTAAGGAATCCTTCGTCTTCTCAGGTGACCCTTGGGAAACTACTTGGGAACGAACAATAACAAAGGAATCACAGCAAACTCAACTGAAAAGAGACAGAACACATGGCCGTATGAATCAGAGTCAGACGGAAGACGCTTCTGATGTGCTACTAGTCATGGAAAACTGTAAAACCTGAGCTGGGAATATAGCTCAGTGGAGAGCCTTGTCTGGCATGTTTGAGGTTCTGGTTCAATCGTTGGCACTGAAAAAAGAAAATGCATTTTTCAGATTTTTCAAGATTTTTGTTTTTGTTGCGTGTGTGCATGCATGCATGGCTGTGTGTCTGCACATGAGTGCAGTTACCAGCAGAGGCCAAAAGTGGGTGTCAGATTCCCTGGAGCTGAAGTTATGGGTGATTGTTAGCTCCCTGCTGTAGGTGCTGTGAACTGAACTTGGGTCCTCTGCAACAGCAGGATACTCTTTTAACCAGTGAACCATCCCTCCAGAACCCTGAAAAAATATTTTTAAGAAAGATGTTTAAAGCCTGAAGACAGCGACCCGTGAAGGTGAAGGGATGGTGAGTAGTGCTAGGTTGCCCCCATTGGTTTTGTGACTGTCATGGTCCTGAGAAGAGCTGACTGGAGCAGAGAAGGCTTCTCATCTCTCTTCTTCTGCTCCTTCCTGAGCCTGAGGATAGGGCAGGCCGCATAATATGCAAGATGCAATATTGGCCACCACGTCTCTAGAGGGCCATACAGGCAGGCCTTTGGGGACCCAGCCTTAGCTTGCTCCTTCTGAGCTGGAGAATTGATGGGGTTTGTTCCTCATCTGATGCATGGGCTCTTGCCTCTCCTCATTATCCTTATTTTTCCTAAGACTCCAGCCTGTTCCTCTCCAAGCTTTATGGTGCCGCATTCATGAGGTGATAGATACTGTCAACAGAATCCAGAATCCACGGTGGCAGTGGTGGCCTCATTAGCTCCACAGTTAATCCCTGCTTCTCCGGTGTTGGTCCCTGTGAGAGATTTTGAAATTCAAATTAAATTTCCATGCAGCAGCTTTGATGTTAGAGGTAGGACTGCCTGGTCAGGAGGTGACCAGCCATCCAGATTCCAGTGTGAGGCAGTTCTTATGAACTCCAGTTAAAATGACCCTAGAAGTCACTTTTCCTCTTCTAGGGACTGAAGAGCAACGTTCTGATGCTGTGACGTCTTGTTTTCTGGTTGGAATAGTGAACTGGCATATTGTTATAATAATCTTTTTAGTTAATATGCAAATGCTGAGTTTTATTATTAATTTTTTATTCATTGTCATGTGTGTATATAATTTTGCTTTAGTTATTGTCACCCACCCTTACCCTTCTTGTCCCCTTTCTGCTCCAGCTGATCCCCTCTCCCTTCCAATAGTTCTTCTAGTCTCACGCCTTACATATTTCAGTCTGATTCTGCACGCATTGTTTGTCCCCCCCCCCCACCATCTCTTATTTTGGGCTTTTCCTTCTCTTTAGACCCATTCCTGGCCTTAAATAGTCCCCTCTGTATTTTCTTGTCATATATATTTTTATTTTAATTGAGGCTTAGCTTATGAGGGAAAACATTCAATGCTTGTGTGAGTCTGGCTTGTTTCACTTTATGTGATGCTCTCCGTTTTCCTCTCTTTTTCTGCCAGTGATATAATGCCATTCTGCTTTATGACCAAATATGACGCCATTGTGTATATATAACACACTTACTTTATCCATTCATCACTGATGGCTCTTTATCTTAGAACAGCGCAGCAATAAACACATCCAACAGTCTCCATCGCTGCCTCCTAGAATATGTTTTGAAGAGTCCTGTTTTATTTATTTTTTTTCAAAGTGATCTTCGGGATGCATATGACAAAGGACAGAGCTGGGAACATAGCTCAGTGGTAGAGTGCTTGCCTAGCATGTATGAGGCCTCAAGTCTAATTCCCAGCATTGGAAAGAGAAAGATGAGTAAGGAGAGGAGTGAGGAGGAGGAGGAGGAAGAGGAGGAGGAGGAGGAGGAGGAGAAGAAGAAGAAAGAAAAGAAGAAGACAGGTCAGTAGCATAGTATCTCTCTGCTATGTTGACTGCAGTTCCTTTGGATATACACACCCAGGAATGGTAGAGATGAACCATGTGGTAGTTTTGATTTTCCATTTTTTGATGAAAAAATTGATATCAGTCACATCTAAGGAGTAGTGTTTGAGTCCATATGATCCTCGTGCCTACCTAGGGGATCCTGGTCTATAAAACAATAATGATGATGATGGTGACATTAGCCACGATAAGTATTTAGAAAGGAAGTTAGGCCCCTGAGACTTTCTCATATTTTATACAAAGAATCTTTTCTAGAACTTTCTCTCTTTGTGGTCCCCTCCTATGGATACAGATATTAGCATTGTTGGAGATAGACACTTGTTAAAAACCTCCCAGCCACATGGGAAGCTGCAAAAAGCTGAAACCTTGTATTATTTCCATCATCATCACAAAGAAATGAAAGCGTTTTTGTCCATAGCTGGCATCTGATGAGTAGGTTCTTACTGAAAGCCAGTTTGTCTTCCATGCCCTGTATCTCCTGTGCCTGCCCCCATCCTATCAGAGGCGTTATCACCGGTAATTAAAAAAAGAACAACTCACGTCCTTGGAATTGCTTATCCCAGCCTGTATTTGTTGGCCTTAGCAAATAATGGCATCAGAGTTGGTCCCCTCAACACACAGTAAGGCACAAATGTCTAAACTATGAGCGTTCTACCTAGTCATTCCCTGAAACGGTCAACGCCAGTCTATCTTCACACTGTCGATTGAAGGTGTGGAAAGCAATGTAAACAAAACACGATCGTGCTCTCATCATGTGCCAGGCTTTGTGCCATCCATTCCTACTGCCCGTGAGAGAAGTTCCTATCAAAGCAAAGACGGGAAGTCCAGAGCTGTTCTTCAGCCTGCACAAGGCCACATAATAGAAGAATAAGATCCCATCTGGTATTCCCAACTCCAAGTCCCAAACATGTTCTTCAGCCACTGTCTCCTTTCTCTCTGAAAATGAAGATCCCACAAGATATGAGTGCTGTCTCTGTCCTGTTTGTCTCTTAGATACCTAAGCAAGCAAGTTGCAGATGGAAGGACTTGTCTTTATTGCATTTTGTTGTTGTTGTTTTCGAGACAGGGTTTCTCTGTGTAGCTTTGGTGTCTATCCTGGATCTCTCTCTGTAGATCAGACTGGCCTTAAACTAAGCACAGAGATCCGCCTGCCTCTGCCTCCCAAGTGTTGGGATTAAAGGCGTGCACCACCACCACCCAACCTTCATTGCATTTTTGATAGTTTATCTTACAGTTACCTGGTCTTGCTCACTCAAGACATATTATAGAATGGGATGTATTGTCTCAGTGGTAGAATGCATGCCCAGCATATGTGAAACCCTAGGTTCCATCTCCAGTGTTACAAACAACAAAAAAGACACATTATAAGTAAGCCTGAAAATAGGGTTTATCGTAGATAGGTATACAGAGTTTCAATATAACTATTGTATTCATGTGAGAGGAAGAGGTTGCCAGCATCTGTGGAATCGCAGAGCCTGCAGACACACAAGGAAATCTGCCCTAGGACTGACACCTCTATCACTAGGACCATCAGAAGGTTCTTCGTCAAATATGTGAGCTCTGAGACCTGGGTCTGCATCGTGACTTCACCACTTGCTGGCTCATTGACCCAAGGCAATTATTGGACCTTTCTTAACCCCCATTGCCATATGTAAAAAAAAATAGATTCTAATTATTCTTGCTTCATGTGTCTATTTTTTAAAGGAAATGAGATCATCATACAAAGCCCTCTGGAGAGTAAATCGCCCATGATAGATGCTCAATAGACATGTGTTATCATTATCATAGTCAATATCAGTATTTTCTCCTATGTAGATTGAAACAAAGACTCTATCCTTAACCAAAATTCAATACAGATGTCTCTCAAACTGTAATGTCACTACAACCCCAAAAGCCCATCATAAGATAAAAATGTACTCAATACTCTTAGCCTAACTTCCTCAGACCCTGGGTAGTTTGGTTAAGTAAAATCATCTCATCCAAGGCCCAGTTTCTAATGAAGTGTTAAATATTCTGTGTGATTTGAGCTGGGGTGTGATTCCATGGTAGAGTGGCTCCCTGGTATGTCTGAGGCCTAGGGTTCACTCACCAGCACCAGAACCTACATCCCTTGTAACTTCCGGGCTGCTGAACTGAATGCTTTCACACTGGGACTAAGTCATCATTAATTTGGGGGCTGCTGTATGAAACTATCTTGGGTAGCTAATAACTACTGAAGGACCCAAAGTCTGTTTCTGCCTCTGTCTGAATCAGGAACTAAGAAATAAAGGAACAGAAAGCAAGAAAGAAACAATGAACAGAGTTACAACTTGGTAAAATTTGGGGGCTTCTTAATGTATGAGTCAATCTTGAATTTTATGTTAAAAGAGAGTAATTTTCTAACCGTGCAGATATGATATGAGCCTCACAGTAGGAAGGGACTGTCTGCCGTGGGTTATATTTTCAGAGGGAGTGAGGTCCAGGAACATGGCTGCTTCGTGTTCATTCCCAACATAGAGGGTGTGGAAGGACCATTAACGTCCTCTCCTCTGCCCCTCCCAACTTCGCTTCCACAGTCTCCACCCCTGAGTTGTAACGCTGCGTTCACACTTTATCACGCTAGGTCTGAGACTGTAGTGGTGGTTTTTAAATGAAAGTTTGGACATTTTTATGCTTTAGCAGTATGCCTCTTAAAATGAAATTTCATAAACATTTAGCAGGTAATAGGAACCAATTGCTTGAGTTATTTCAAAACAAAACATACAAAGGTCAGGGTACAATGGCTCGAACAGCATGCACACACATGTACGCATACACACACATGTACGCATACATACACACACACACACACACACACACACACACACACAGTGGGGACTATAACAAAATGCCTGGAATTTTGAACCTCTGGAATGATTCAAAAACTGTGACTGAGCCATACAGCCCCATTCCAGGGGGCCAGGGGGCCATTTATGCAGCTAGTGTAGTTGGAAATGGGTAAGGAGCTACAGCAACTGATCCAGGCCACCAGGAGAGAAAATGACTTTCTGCCGTGAATGTCCCCTCTGGAGACACTCTAGACAAGGCTTTTGCTCCCCTCTCCCATCTTGCCTTCACATCCTCACAGCCTCTTGCTGTCCCAGACCTTGGTATGAGAATTGCCACTGCCTCGTCATTCAGTCCCATCCAATCCAGGTCCAGTTCCTCAATGGCTCTGTCACCCCCACCAGCCCCTTCACAGATCCCCAATTCTGCTATCAACTAAAGCAGATGGGTTAGCTGACATTTTCAGTGTCCTTACCTCTTTCTGGAAGTGGGGTGAAGGTTTTCCTAAGAAAACAGTAGATTGTTCTGAGAATGTCAACACAGGGAAAAGAGGGTACAGAAGTTTGATAGGTGTCCTTAAATTATACAGTCCTTAAATCCAACTGTATAATTATAACTTCATCCTCAGACCCAAGAAGTCTCAACAAGCTGACTAATTAAATCTATTTTAAAAAAAAAAAAAGACACAGCTTTATTTTTAATGTAATATTTTTTATTAATTTTTTGAGAATTTCAATGTATTTTGATCCTATTCACCTCCCAAAATCAAGCCTAAGGTTGTTTTTGTCCTGTATTTTGTTACAGACATTAGAAAAATAAGTACTTCACTAGATTGGATAGAGTTTGAATTCTGAGCCTTATTCTTATAGACACATCTGCTTAGAAAGTCAGAAAACCATCCAAGAGTTGTCCGTGAGTGTTGAATCTGCCCAGAGTAAAACAAATTACATGCATATACAACGGCTGGTCTTGCCAATGGCCACAAATCCTAGAAGTCTGTTGGCCAATGCTTACTGAATGTACAGCGACATGTCGGCTTTGCCAATAAAACTCCCATACAGCTCCAACTCCAACTTGTAGCAGATTTCTCTGAAGTGTTCTCAGTGAGTTGGTTTCCCTCTCTGTGGCCACATCTAACCAGTCCTGTTCCTGACAGACATGTTTTCTTGTTATTCATGGGTATACCCAATGGGCATGATCATCAGGCTGGATTGAGTATCTCTCCCATACAAAAAAGTTAAACTTTAAAAGTCAATATTCCTTTAATTCATTTCCTTTACTTCTCTGTCCTGGGGGGAATCTTCTGTTACCTTTCTGCAGCAATAGAAAAAAAAAAGTAGACTAGGATAGAGTTAATTAAACTATAGGGACATTACAGGCGCTGGAATCTTAAAAGTGTTGTTTATAGGCATCCATGCCTTTCAGTTAAATTCATAATCCTCTTCCCAAGAAACTCCAGGGGACCCTCTGCAAGCCAGCCCTCTGTAACTTGCCATTGTTCTTAAATGGTTAAGCCATGGCTCTGTGGCAGATTCCAAGTCTGGTGGGATCTACAGCAGTGGTCCTAATACTGCACCCCTTTAATACAGTTCCTCGTGTTGTGATGACCCCCAACCATATAGTTATTTTCATTGCTACTTCATGACTGTAATTTGCTACTATTACGAACGGTCCGTGATTTTTGTTGGTCTCAGGAGACCCCTGTGAAAAAGTCATTTGACCCCCCCCAAAGGGGGTGGTGACCCACAGGTTGAGAACCACTGATCTAGATTCTCTTTCATAGTCTGGCTCCCAATTTTTTTCCAGCACTGACTCCTGGGGTTGCCTGAGTCATTTCTCTCAAACATTCCAACCTTGCAATGGTGCCTGACACCCACCTGTGACTACTGTCCCCACCTCCAAGGCTGTGTCCTTTTCTGTTGCTTTGCTGTTGTGTGTACAGCATACATACTAGCTGAGCTTTAAGGTTGATTCTCCCTTTAGACCTAGAGTAGAGCCTCTATCCTTGTCCTCCGTGGCCATCAGGATGCTCTCTCTAGATCTCAAGTTAGAGCTCCATAATTCTCAATCTAGTGCTCTGGTCCTTTTCCCATCTCCCATCTCCCTCCTCCCTCCCTCCCTCCCTCCCTCCCTCCCTCCCTCCCTCCCTCCCTCCCCCTTCCTTTTTCCCCCTCACTCTCTCCTGTCTGGAGGCCACATGTCCACATGTGTCAGTGGTGGACAGCATTTCTGAATCCCAGCTGTGCTGACTTGGCTCCATCCAACACTCTTAACAGACATTCTGCCTCCTTTAAAATGCATAATCCCTAGTGAAACACCCCAGAGTCTCTGCTTTTAGCCCAGAGAATACTAGCATGTGATAAAGGTCTTGTAAAGAGCAGGATGAGGGCTCTGGGTCTCAGCCCCACCCATGGCCTCAGACCTCCTCTTGGAACTCTTGGGGCATGTGTTAGAAATCTTTAATGTCCACATCACAGAGATGGGAAGGTTTGTTTGGGTTCACAGAGTCTTCAGACCATCCTGGCAGGGTAGGCGTGACAGGCAGATCTCCTTACATCATGGCAGAGAGCAAGCGGAGGAGGAGACAGGACATGGTTGGGGATGCCAAGGGCTGACCTCCTCTAGCTGGGTCCTATCTCTCAAAGTTTCCACAACAGTGCCACCATCTGAGGATCTTTCATTCAGACCAATAGCCCACGGGGAAACATGACATACTCCACCCACTGAGGTAGCCCACCCTCTTCTGTGTGCCCACACAGACACAGGAAGTCACATGAAAGAGCACTGATGCCAAGGGAAGAAGCAGGCATCCCTTCTAGGCTTTCGGAGAGATGGTTTAGCATACAAATGGAAAGGAATCTATGCCCATAGAAGATGATTCCTCTTTAAATCGCTCCTTTTCTCCAGAATATCAATATTTTGTGTTTTTATTGTATGACACCCACCTGTGACTCCTGTTCCCACCCCTAAGGCTGTGTCCTTTTAGAGTGTCCTGTTAAAATGAAGCCTGGCATATCTGTGCTCACAAACATCAAAAGGTTCTCTATCTGGGCTAGAAATTAACCGCAGACACTGCTGTGGCCCATCACCCAGGGGCAGGGGGCTGAAACTCTTTTGGAGATCATTCAGAATCTAAAATATCTGAGGCATCTTTGCCACCTTCCTCAAGGAACGTCTGTTCCAAAGGCCGCCACCTTTTCCTGTGTGTGGCCGTGTGTCCTAGTGGCGCTAAGGCCATTTGTTACTCTTCCCTCGTTCTGATTCCTTCCCCTTTTAGTAATAAAATATTGGCTTGGGTGATGGCTCAGTGGGTAAATGCTATACAAACATGGGGCCTGAGTGCAGATGCCCAGCATCTATGTTAAAAAAAAATAAATGCTAAGTGCTGTGGCATGCATCACTCCAGAGCTAGAGAGAGAGACCAGTGAATCCTCAAAGCCAGCCAGCCTAGCTGGTCACTGAGCTCCAAGTTCAGTGACAAATTCATCTCACAAAGTAAGGCAGTCAGTAATAGAGGAAGGCACCCAGCCAGCATCAAACTTTGGCCCTTATTCATATACACATATACATGGGTTTGCAAACACATAAACCTGCATACATGTGTAAAACACACACACACACACACACACACACACACACACACACACACACACAAGAATCAATCAATCTAGCTTTACAGATGGCTGTGAGCAATGTTTATCTTGTTTATGGTTTTCTTACCACACGGCTATGTGTATGGTAATTAACATGACCAACTTAAACCTGAGTCTTCAGAGGCATCTCAGGACTTCCCTTATATCAGGGCTTCAGTGTGGATTATAGCTTTGGTTGTGGGTATGTTTCAGAGCACCCCATCAAGACCTTTCTACCTGTGTAGCTGAAACATTCTTAAGCAAAGCAAAAATCAAGATGTTTGACAAGCGAACATTTGGCATTTCAAAGCTAGAGCCAGGGCCAGCCCCAGTGAACCTGGCAGGGATTGGTCTCTTTGCCTAGCCAGACAGAAGGCCTGTCCTGAGTTATAAGCCATCCCAGGGTTTAGAGTGAGTTCCAGGGGAGCCTGTGCTACAGAGCAAGATGGACGCATTTAAAATCAAACAACCAAAAAAAACAAAGATAATAAACATAAACGTCTGGCATTTTCACACTAAGTCTCTGTTGTCTTTGTTGAGATAACTGGGATAGCTCGTGACAAGCTCCATTTCTGGAACACAAGCAGTTAAAGGTACCTGCCTGACCCTCTGAGTCCGTCCACCTGCTTGGAGGTCCTCAGAGCTCTGCTGAGGACTGTATGCTAGGCAGAGGTGAGATGAGAAGATGTTGGCCACGATCCAGGATTTCTAATCATTGGTGAGCAGATGCTGTCCTGAACAACTCCATGTGGAGATGTCACTAATGTAGAAATTAGTGTTTTTCTCTTTCTGCCAGAATGCAGGATTTACATGATCCCTTGCACATATCTCTGGAGGCCTGGGCTATAATCTCATAACCAGCAAGGAGCCAATAAACCTTCACACAGGAGAAAATGGAACTCCCAGAAAATTCCAGAAGCTTTATTTCACTGGCAATTTCCCAAACTCTTCTCTGCTGCATCGAGGAGCCTGGTCCCCTTTTGAGGTGTGTCTCGTGCGCCAGCCTGAGGTCTCTCGTCTGCCCTTCAACAGGAGTCATGAGCAAGCTGTGGGATAAATGCCCTGTGGTGTCTGTCAGTGGAGATGAGGATGGGAAGGGGGGGCAGCTTGGGTAGACATGCATGAACTTGGTGTGGTTATCTTAGGTACCATCAGAGGGAGAACGGAGAACCGACAGGTCCCTAGAGACCAGCCAGGCCTCAAGAGAATCAACTGCATTCTGTGCCATGGAGCTCTGTTGACCTGGATGTGATGTGCTGATAAGGTCAAGTTGATAACATCTTTCTGTGGCTTTATATGCTTCAGACTCTTCTAGGCTGCTGTGAAGTCTCCAGCCCTGGGTAAAAGTTCTCTGCGTTCAGTTTCCAAATGCCATGCTTTATCTTGCCCTCTGCATTCTGAGACTCCCATTTATTCGTACACAGTCCTCCTGGGTTTGTTTGCAGGAGGGACTTACTCGCTAACCAACATTTCTTCATTCTGCTCCCAAGCCCACAGCCATGCCCCAGGGTTACCTGGGAAGTTGATGCAGAGGCAGAGTGGTTGGTGGCTCTGTGAAGACCCTCTGTGGCTGTTTCCTCTTCAATCCACCCTGGAAATCAAAGAGCACCAAGAAAGGGGGCAGGCTATTGTCCTAAGCATCAGCCATTCCTAACCCCTTTCTGCCCAAGAAATTTTTACATGTCTCTGGGTATATAAGTATATAAAAATATGTGGACCAATTAAATGTTAACTACATTTAGCTATAATAAGTCACAAAGGGATGTATTATAAAATAAGCTTTGTTCTAAAGCTAATTTTACCACGTATTAATAACCAAAGCAAATTTGTATATGGAGGTGAATATGTTTATTTATTTTTACATAAAGAATTAAATCTTACATGGATATTTTATACTGCAGAAAATGGCACAGCTTCAACATTTTTTGGAGTTGATTAATATTTTGATTTTATAATTGCCAAAACTGAGAACATCACTTTACATAAAAACATAGTACAAAATGGCAGAAGTATGTTTAATGCCATTCAGAAATTGTTGGGAATTTTGCCCTAAGCCCACACCAAAATTCACTGAATGTTTTCTGTTGTTGTTGTTTTAATGAAACTCAAGTCAATAACTCAAACAGCAGTTCTCAAAATCAAACATTTTAACACAAAATGATGCAAAGATATCCTAATGTAATACTTACCTGCTGAACAATGGTAGTAACAGTGTCTATTAAGCATCTTTGTTTTCCATAATTAAAACAGCGTATTTTTGTAGGAGAAGAAAGCTGTCTGTACAGTAAAAATGCTGTCATTCATAACATATAGCAGTCTTGAGTCTAAGCCAAGGCAGCGTTCCTTGGCATTACATGGTGTAATGGCATGCACAGTTTAAAGTACACACTGTGTGTTCAAAAGCAAGGTTGCAGTGAAGTCACGCACTGTAACACTGGTGAACACTGCCCGAAACAGCCTAGATTCATAACTGTTCACTTTGGAATTCATTTTTGGTCACTTCATGTTCAGAAATCTTTTACTGTTGCCAAATTTTCCACAACCCCTGCATTCAGTTATATGACTGCCTCCCGCCCCATATGGGTACCTCTCAACCCACAGTTAAAAAGTTGGGTTCTAGAACAACAGAGCATGTCCCTGGTTTAAGAAAAAAAAAAACAGGCCCCTTATAATGCTGAATAACTTGATAGGAGACACTTGTCAGACTATCAGTCTCACCTCCAGATCCGGCTTCAGCTGGTGTCCCCTCTATTCTGACCACACCCCCTGTTTGTGCTTCTTTCCTAAGTCTACAAGTCAGGTTTCAGGGGTGGCACATTTATGAATGGTGGACAGTCGCATGATGTTCTTGTTCTCTTTTCTGCATCAAACTCTTGCCCCCTGCCGGGCCTTTGCACAAGCTCTCTCTGCCTGAATTGCTTTTCTGCCAGCTTTGTATCCATCATCTTTCCTCTCTCAGTCCCATCACTTTTGCTAGCACAATCTCTCCTAATACTCAGGTAAACTCAAATGCCCCTGCTAAAAACAAACAAACAAACAAACAAATAAACAAAACCACTCTGTTTTAAAGACTTACTTTATTTCTAATTAAGTGTACGTGCCTGTGAGTATGTGCACCTGAGTGCAGTGTCCACGGAGGCCAGAAGAGGGCATAGGATCCCTTGGAGCTAGATGTATATCTGGTTGTGAGTTGCTCAACATGGGTGCAAGTTAACAGAACTCTGGTCCTCTGAAGCAGTCTCTCCAGCCACACATTGTCATTTTATATTCCATTGTTTGGTTAGGAGTTTCTTAAACTCTCATCTCCTTGAGGACAAACTCAGAGGCTGCTTGAAGTCCATCTTGGATGTCCCTGTACCCAATAGAGTGCTTGGCATAAAGTAACCATACAGGACAAACTTGTTGAACTCTTGTGATTTTCAGAAATCAACTTATTCTCTATTTATACAATAATATACAGCCATTCATCAGTAGCTGTAGGAGATTCATTCCAGAACCTTCCATGGACACTAAAATCTGTGGACACTCGATTCTTTTATGTAAGATGGTGTAGCATTTGAATGTAACCCATATATGTCATCCTTTATATTTTGAACCTCTCTACATCATTTCTAATCTGTAACACTGTGTGAAAGCTGTTGAAGTAATTCCTAGGCATTATTGTTGTTGCTGCTATTGGGGAGAGTGGGGGGGGGGGGTATGTGGTCTGAAATGCCCATTCACAAACATACAGAGGCTACAAAGGACATTGGGGGTCTTCCTCAGCTACTCTGTACCTCATTCCTTTTAAGACAGGGTCTCTAACTAACCAGTCCAGCTAGGCTAGCCAGACTGCAAGCTCCCAGGATGCAACTGACTTCACTTCCCAGCATTTGAGTTATAGGCACACACAACCATGCCTGGCTTTCTCCAGAAATGTTGGGAATTTTCATTCAGGTCCTCATGCTTGCATAGCAATCACTCTTGCCCAAATTTTTTTTTATTATATCACCATTGTATTGAGTTTTTAGTTTTTCCATGGTTAATGGAATCTGCAAATACTGAACCCACGAACATGAAAGACTCTTATCTGTGTGGGTATATGCAAGTGTGTGCTCAGTCAGCAATGGACCTAGGGTATTGGTTCTCTAATGACTATCCTTCAAGTGGGGCTCAAAACTCTTCTTTCTAAAACATTTCTGGACGACAGTAATGAGTATTCCAAGTGATGCTATGTAATACATGGCACAGGGGGCCTGGTGAGACTTGGCTAAGTTCTCCCGTATCACCCCCTGCCTTTACTCCTGGTTTGCTGCCACATCTAGATTCATCTGGAAAGGACTTTTGCTCCTCTGATGATTCCTCGGGAGGACAAGTGAGTGGCTGATTTTCTCCTTAGCCTCTGTCAGCCACTAGGACTCAGCCCCGTTGAGAGGACATTTAAAAGGATGAGTGTGACTCCTGCAAAAAGACAACATTTGCAGGCACAGGACCTGGCCTGCCAGCCTGGAGCCTCACTGTGGATTAGAGAGCAAATGCCCATGAGCCACTGAGAAATGCTCTTTCTCCTCACACCTGCCCCTTGTTAGAGAGAAATGGCTGGCTTGTATCACACTGGACGTGAAGCTGGGTGGGTTTTCCAGTGAATCAAAAACTAGCAGCTGGGTGGCCCCTGAAGCTGCCATTTGGAGTTACCCTCTTACATTCCTACCAAGATGGTAGAGGGCTTGCTGATGAGGAAACCACATGGGCCCCGCCTTGCCTTGGCTCTGAATATCTGGACTAGGGCACACATGGACTAGGGTCAGGCAAGCCTCAACTCACCAATACACTTGATTAGTTCTTCTTTGGAGGGTTATTCGGCCAAACATCGGCCTTTTCCTTACAGCCACATGGATCCTTAAATATTCTGCTTCAAAGGAGACTGGGCCAGTGATGGGGCTCCTTTCCTAAAATGAGAGAGAGGTGCCCCTATTCCATCCCTGCCTTGGTCTCATTCTCTGTGTGGTCGCTTCTAGGAGTCAGGTTGACTTTGGGGACTTGGTGACATTAACGTATCTGTTTTATGTAACACAGTCATTGTTAACAGCATCCTAGATCACATAGATATATTTTTTCAAAGGTGTTACAAGAGACAAGGAGGACACACACACACACACACACACACACACACACACACACACTTGATGATAATAGCAGTCAGGATGAAGGAGAGCAGGGTCATGGGGCTGTGCTGTGATTGGTGGCTCACGCCGTGCATTGACATTTCTGCAGTTTCATCAGAAATTCTAAATAATCCATGTGAAAAGGGGGTGGCTATTTACTGAAGATATACACACCGCATGTGCATGTAATGCTCTGAAGACATAATCTTGGCTCTCGGGGCTGCCTTTTGTGGCCGGTGGAGGCAGCAGCTGTTCTGAAAAGCTTTCGATGAGGTGATACAAGATGTGTGTGGAAAACTGAGTTAGTGGGTAACTAAGTAAGAGGGTTTGATAACATGCATGCTGAAGAAATGTATCTCCGCGGGGGACAGCGGGTGGGAGTAGCTAAGTGGGCACACCTGGCCAGCAGCTCACACAGGACCATGCCTCAGAGCCCAGTGCAGGGCCTTTCTGTATTTTCAAGCTGGTTCCTGCTTTCTGTAGATGAAGAAAAGCACCATCAGCTCTCAGGGCTGACACGGATCTATGGGGATTCATCCTCCCTGGCTTGTCCATGTGCATCTGGGCTCACTTCTCCTTATGCTAATCAGACAGGCTGGAGAAGCAGATGGGAGAGATGCTGAGACTAGCTTCTGTCTGGGATCAGGAGCCCTCATTCCCCAGGCCTCGTCTGAGGAATGATTTCAAATGCACTCCAAGATCCCTGTTGTGTGTCCTGTGTGTCTCCCTGCCTCAGCCACCATGGCTGCTCTTCCTTTTCCCTCTCTGTGGGGTGGCAAACAAAAGATGCCCACAGCCATGCTGATAAAAAGCCAGAGCCCTCATGTCCTCCTCCTTGGCTCCCTGCTGATGTTGAATGTCTTGGGGCAAATGTGCAGGGTCTGCGTCTTATTGAGAGCAGGGCAGGCCATCTCTGATGGCTCAGACACTCAGTGGGACATTCTGGGTCCTGTGAGAGGGAGCAGAAAGGAGGAACAGCAAGAACTGGGGTCATGATGGATGTGGGTGTTTGTTTTGTGGGGGCGGTTATTTAGAGTCTGGTATGTTCACATCCAATTCCACATGGCTTTACCAAGGTGTATATGTGGGTTTTGGGTCACCCCTCCCGTGCACTGACTAGAAACATGGACTCATATTCAGGGTCATTTGCCGAACACACTGAGTGGTGTTTCCTAATTTGGGGTAGCCCAATCAATAGAGTTCAGAATTGCTGCTCTTTATGAGATTATTTTGATGGTTTTTGTATGGCTTTAAAAATTGCATTCTTTCCCAGCAGAACATTCTTCTGAGACTGTTTTTATTATTTATGTGCCAGGGATATGATGCACAGAAGGGGGGAGAGAGGGACATGTGAGTGTGTGTGTGTGAAAGAGTGAGTGCCTCTGTGTGTGTGTGTGTGTGTGTGTGTGAGAGAGAGAGAGAGAGAAAGGGAAAAAGAGAGAGTGATAGGGGCTGCAGAGGGAAGAATTGGCTTCATCTACAGCTATTTGTCCCTTCCAGAAATGTGTTTTCATGACAGACTGTTTCAGACCCAGCGAGACAAAGGAAGCTTTTCCAGCACATATTATGAATTCCAAAATGTATAATAAATACACATTTTACAAAAGCAATATGTGTTTTAAAATATAATATATGCAAACAATCTTATAAATCACTAGGTTTGACACGACTCAGCCAAAGAGGCTTCTGGGGAAATGGTGTTGTGCGTGTGCGTGTGTTTTTAATAATGTAAAAATATGTGTAATATGTTTGAAAAACAACAGCCAAAAACCCCTTCTACCTGCCAACTTTATAATACTTATTTCCCCAGAGTCTGCTATATCCTAGATTCTCGGGAAAATAACAGGGGGCTTACATAAAAAGTATAAATATGAATAAGATGTAAAAACTCCACCCATCTCCATATATATTTCCCCAATGGACTTGACCAGCCCAAGTATCATATGTCAAAAAATATGCATTTTATGGTCTTCATACAAAGGTTTCTATAATGGTCTTGTGTGAAGCAGAGCCACAGGCTACCAGGGAGGAGCATTCCATTAGACACCCCTTTCTGACACACCCCACAGGGCCTGGTGCTGTCATGTTGTGTTAGGGGCTAAAATGTTACCCCACACTATACATTTGTGCCCTTTGGTAGCTGGCAACATCTCTGGATTTTTCTTTGTTAGGGTGAGGTAAGAGTTGTGTTGGGCAGAGTGGGGTCCCTGGCTTCTTGCTCTATATTTTGCAAACTCCTTATGCAGCTTTATGGGTTCTATCTACTTATGGGTCCTGAGTCACTAAATGTCAATATCCTAACCTATGTGTGATGTGTGGGCATACATGTGTGCCATGACACACATATAGAACTCAGAAGACAGCCTTGGCTATTGGTCCTTGCCTACCGCCTGGTCTGAGACAGGGTCTCTTGTTGTTCATTCTGTATATCCTTGGACATCTCATTCTCAGGGTTTGAAGGATTCATTTTCCCCCCTCCACCTCCCCTCTCATGGATGTGCACTGCATGGATTCTTGGGATTTGAACTCAGATCCCCACACTTGTGTGGCAAACGCTTCACCCACTGAGCAATCTCCCTGGTCTAATCATAATCCAAGCTGGATGCATCTGTCTTTTCCTGTTCTGCCCAAACTAACAGAACTAACTAGAATTTATCTTGTTACAACCAAACTTGGAACACAGAAGTGGGACAGATGCTGAGAAGGGGTCGAATCTACTTAGGAAGAAGACCTTTCTACATGCTAGAAGAGAAAGGATGTCTGCCTCTGTGTAGAGGTGTTCATTTAAGCTGTTCCTAATACCAGAGAGAGAGAGAGAGAGAGAGAGAGAGAGAGAGAGAGAGAGAGAGAGAGAGAGAGAGTCGGTTCACAGTGAGAGAGTCTTTCCATGAACTTGTGGTACAGAATACCGTGCAACCAATGCAGAGAAGACTTAGAGCATTTCTGAACTGTGCATCACACTCATACATGATAGAACGCAGTGTGTTGACGAAAGCACCATGTGAATCCAAACCATAATCATTACCTCCCCATCTTTCTCTCCTAGCCCCGGACAATCACTATTCTGTTTTCTATGTTTGACTATTTTAGGACCCAAATATAGGTAAAATCATGCAATATTTGTCTTTCTGTGTCTAATTTATTTAATTTAAAATAATGCATTCCTGTCTGCCCATGTTGTCATTAGTTACAAGATTTTCTTCTTTGTGGGGCTGAGTAATACTCTTTGTGTGAATTAACCATAATTTCTTTAACTATTCATCCGTCTATGAATACACAGGCTCTCTTCATATTCTGACTTTTGGAATGATGATGCAGTGAACATGTCTGTACATACATGTATGCATACATACATACATACATGCTTACATACAAATGTCTCTTCAGCATGCTGGTTTCAATCCCATTGTATAAATACCCAGAAATGGAATTCCTAGGCCATTAGGTAGCTCTTTCACTGTTTAAGGGTGCTCCAGTCATACCCATTGTGCTAAATTGAATGAGAAATATCCTCTGTAATCTCAGGCATTTGAACACATTTGTCTCTGTTTGGAGAGGTTTAGATGGTGGAGTCTAGCTGGAGGAAGCATGCCACTGAGGGTGGGCTCTGAAGACTTACAGTCTCACCCTACTTCCTCTTCACTCTCTGCTTCGTGCTTACTTTTGAAGATGTGAGCTCTCGGCTTCCTGTTCCTGCCACTATGCCAGCCAGTTGATGCCATGCCTCCCTCCATGATGGACTCTCACCCCTCTGGAACTGCAAGGCCCAAAGAAGTTGCCTTGATCATGGCATTTTATCCCAGCAACAGAAAAATAACTAATACCCCCCTCAACAGTATACACAAGTTCTCCTTTCTCCACATCCTCACCAGCAAATATTTTTCGCTTTCCATTATAAGCTAACAGGTGGGAGGTGATAATGGCGGTGATTTAGGCTTGCATTTCCTAGCAATTGAAAACCTTTAGATACATTCCTTGGCAGTTGGCATATTTTGTATGGAGAAGTGTCTGTTCAGACGCACTGTGTACTTTTAACTGCGTAAGTTGGGGAACTGCTATTGAGCTGCATGAGCTCCTTATGTTGTGGATATTCACCCCCATCAACTCTGTGATTTGAACACATTACTTCTCATCCCACAGACTGACTTTTCACTTACTGGTTGTTTCCTTCCTGTGCAGGAACTTCTTAGTTTTGTGTGTTCCCACCTTTGTATCACAGAGGAATTTCCTGTGCTTTTTTGGTCAGGGGGCGTATTTTAACAATCTCTGCTAGCTTCATCCTGTGTTTTCTTTGAGGAGCAGTTACATTTAACCCTTTCATCTATTTGGGGGCCAGTGTCTATGTATGATACAAGATTAGAATCCAGTCTCGTTCTTTCATATATGGATGCCTGATGTCCCAGTAGCACTTACTACTGAGGCTACCCTTTTATCACTTGTGTCTTGGGCGCCTTGATGAGATGCAGTTGACCATCTATGCATGGGTTTGTCTATGGATCTCCTGTTCTTTCCGTTGGGCTGTAACTTTCTCATCGTTCTCTCTAACATCCATGGTTGCTGTTGGCAGATTACACGTGCATCTGGGACACTCACCTTGCTGTAGTGTCTTAGTTGTGGAGCATGTGGTTGCCTCTTGGGCTCGGGCTCTGAAGTCCGTTCTTAGAAGAGCAAGCCCACATGTCATGCACCCTCCTTCCGACTGTAACTATGCATCTCCCTGGCTGGAGCCTGTCCACTGGAGAGATGGCTGCCAGCGTCTTCCAAGCATTTAAATAAAAGGAACCATGCCCTTGCTGAGAGAATCCAAGACTACCCGGCCACAAAGATCTGGTTGCCTTTACTAAAATTGTTCTAGTTGTATTTCTTTTGCTATGACAAAATATTCCGACAGAAGAAATTTAGGGGAAAGGGCTCATAGCGTATTAGGCTTACAATCCCAAATCCTGCTCTATTGCCTTGGGAAAGTCAAGAGAGGAACTTGAAGCAGCTCGCCATGACCACAGTTGTGAGTCAGAGAGAGAATGAAGACGTGTATGCTTACTGCTCGACTTGCCTCCCGACTCTTACACAAGCCAGAACCCAACCCCAGGGAATGTGCCATCCGCTTTCAGTCTGAGCCTTCCCACCACACTTAACATAAGCAAGACGATCCCCACAGACATGCTCGCAGGCCAGCCTGATCTAGACAACATTTTATTGACACTGTTGGCTGGTCATTCTAGAGTATGGCAAGTTGACAGCTAAAGCGAATGAGTATAACAACTAAGGCGTGACTAGGTACTGACCACACAGCCAGCCAGCAGAGGGTCGGCTGGGGTCCTCATTACCTGAAAACATTTTCTAAAAATTTAGAACTTACTGAATTAAAGTTATTTTCTCCATGTGGAAAAACTTCCCTTTTGTCATTATAGCTATAAAACAGAATATCACTTTATAGCCCCATCCATAAAAAATACATTGTATACTACTGACTGCTGATAGAATAACATACCTAGTGGGCTTATTATGGCACGCGTGCACATGCACACACATACACACACACACACACACACACACACACACAATCCTTTGTGTGTCTGGTAACAAAAATCTGCTGCTTGGTTTACTAACACTCCATTAAAGTAAAAAAAAAATAGAAAGGAAGGAAGGAAGAGAGGAAAAGAAAAGATTTGAAAAGAAAGGAAGCAAAGAAAGCAATAAAGGAGGAGGGAGGGATTGAGGGAGGAAAGGAGGGAGGGAGGGAGGGAGGGAGGGAGGGAGGGAGGAAGGAAGGAAGGAAGGAAGGAAGGAAAGAGTCTTTGCTTTGTCTGGGTCATTGAAGTCTTAAGTTTAAAATTCACACAAAATGAAGTAAGTCTTCAAGTGGGCAGAGGAGCTAGGAGGTTGGATAACTAGCAACTTAACTGTAAAGATTCTGGCTGAGATACACAGATGGGAGGGGCTGGGCATGAAAAGGGAGTTGTGTTCTGTTAGAGTAGGAAGCATGGGCTTCTCCCAACCTAGGAGACTGGGACACAACTCTTCTCACTGATGGGAAAACATGGTCTAACGGGACAGTCTCAGCATCACCACCAACGAAAAAGTCTCATTTTAAGTGAGACTATCAAGACCCACACTTCTTATGACACTTCAGCTTGAAAACTTCTTCCTTGGGCTTTGATGATGATGCCTTGTTTTCACTGTCAACTTAACACGACCTAGATTCACCTACACATGAGAGAAAGTCTTCACTGAACAGTTGTCTAGATCAGGTTAGCCTGTGGGGATGTCTAGGAGGGGTTAAATGTAATGTCTTATGTGTGAATTGATGTGTGAATTGATGTGGGAAGACCCAGCCCACTGTGGGCAGTCCCATTTCCTATTAAGAGGGCCCTGAACTGTGTAGAAAGAGGAGATAGAAAGGGATTGGACGAGCAAGCCTGCGAGCTCCATCTCTCTCTTCTCCTGGGAACAGATGTGATGTGACTAGCTGCTTTGAGCTCCTGCTACCTCTTTCTCTGCTATGATGGACTGTGACCTGACATTGTAATCTGAATAAACCTCTCTCCCCTAAGCTCCCTTTTGCCAGCATGCTTCATCCCAACAGTAGAAAGAAAACTAGACCACTCATCATTTACCGATTTAATAGAAAAGAATGAGGTATCCAGAAATGTCTTCTTTGAGACACAAATATTAAAAGGTGTGTCTCTTTCTCCACCGTCAGCAAGGCAGATGAATTCAAAGAAGAGTGAACCAGGAAATTGCCAGGGACTGCTCTCTCAGCTTTTATTAGGCCTGTTGGTGACCTTCAGACAGCAACACTTTCACTACAATGTCATAAAAATTTAATTCTTTCTACGATTTGGGGAGTTAGTCTCCTCTCTAAGTGATGGAGGAAAGCACTTTGGTGCTTCTGGGTTTTAATAAAGAGTCCCTGTACCCAGTAAGAGAAACAAGTCCGATAGCACCTCAAGCTAGAAGCCGCAGTGTCTGGCCTTGCTCTGGAAGCCACTGGCTGACCTTGAGAAGGGTTTGTTATCAGGGGTGAGGCAGGAGTTAAGCAAAGCTGGGGTGACTGCTGGCTCATTCTGGAAATTAAATATTTCCATTAGCTGAAAAACAAGAGCGTCAACATGCCGTTTGTCGGCCTTGAGATCTGTCTTGATTAAAATGCTGCAATTGTGCCAACTGCGTTTTGTAAATCAACTTAGCATTTGTCAAGCCCTCAGCAAGCCCTTTTGAGAAAAATCAGAAAGTATAATGCATAAGCAAGCACTCAAATTAAAGAATTTATCCATATATCTCATGAATGCAATTCAGGATACAAAAAGAAAATAGGTTATGTGATTTAACCTATCTCTCAGTTGCTATGGAATCCTTCCTCCAAGACACTCAGCGCTTTGTATGTTAGCAATCTGTAGCATCAATAGAAATGCATCCTAAACCTTAGAAGGTAAGACAGAAAATGGTAGAGAGCTGGGTGTCGTGTGTTTACCTGTAACCTCAACACAGAGGAGGGTGTGGTAGGAAGACCGCAAGCTTGAAGCTAGGCTGGCCTGCATAGTGACTGTTACAGGAAAATAGCTCACGACAGTGCTAAGCACTTCCTGGTTACAGAGCTAGCCTGGGTTTTTCTTCCATCTGATGAAGTGTTTGTGACATCCGCAAAATATACTTCCCTCCTGTCAACAAAGATGTTCTACATTCAGGGAAAACTTGACATTTGCCTTAAGTGATTTCATTGTGAGAGTTTGAAAGTATTTTCTATTTTTGAAAAAATAAACAAGTGTAGCAGAAATGTAACAAAGTTACTCCACATTCCAGAACCGCAGAAACCACTTTACTATGAATGAGTAAACTAAAACTCATGTTGGGACCCTTAAATCTGAGGGGTGCAGGTACATGATAAATTCACATATTGAATTGCCCACTACTGCTTCAATATATAAAATCTCAGGAGAAAGCGTTTAATATGGAGATAGACAGAAATACAGAGTAATGGCAGAGACAAAAGCCATGGGCCTCACAGACTGGCCACCTGGAAGTCTGCAGTGGCCTCCTGGAACTGAGCTCTGGTGGGACACCAAAGACTCGACTTGCCTGATGGGAAGTTACTAGTCTCTGCTTGAACCATGAGTTCAGGACAGAGTAAAAGAGCAGAAATGAAAACACAAATCCTTCCCAGAGATACAGGCTTGTTGGCTATGGGGAAGGTGGAGACAGATATGGCTCCTGAAGAGGACATACAGCTTTGGTGGCTGGACCCATGGTGTCACTGAGCATTATGGTGGGGAAGGATTCCCTGATTGTTGTTATAATGCCTTGATTCTGCCTTGTGGTTCAAGTGCTGGGTGGGAAAATCATCAGAGCTTGAAGTGACAGGACACCAAAAACCTAAGATTCCACATCAGCCTTCACACCACGATTCCAAACTGCACGTAGAAATCGAACACAAATGAAAACAGCAGATGCTGTCCACCATCGGAGTATCAGAGCAGGGATGCCCCTTGATGATGTGGCTCGTCTGAATGAATCTGACATGTGCACGTTAGAGTGTGTAAGATGTTCACCAACTAGTCTCTATCAGAGACTAGAAAAAGAGAAATACCCAGATCATGTAATGAGACTGGGATCCCCAAATCCAGTAAGACCCACAAGAAAGACAGAAATTGACTTCATACATAAAGCCACATGAAGAGCTGTGACCAAGCAAGGCAGGGAGTTAAACTTGGTGCCACATGAAATACAAAATTCATGTTAACTGGAAGAATGAAATCCCAGTAGCATAAAATGCATTCACCTGAGAAGTAATAGCTGTTGTATTAGAAGATGATATGAGGACTCCATGTGAAATAGAGAAAGACCAATCAATTAAAATAAATTCTTATTCATTATAAAAACACATAGCATCTAAGATATAAGGAAATTACTTAAGCTCACAAAAAGTCACTATCAAAAATAGAGAGCAAACATCATGCTTATAGAATTCCATTAGAGTCAGTTTCTTTGGAGAGAGAAAATTAGGGAAATGATACTGGTAATTATTGTGATATAAATATATAATAGCGAGGAAATCTCAGGGAGGGGTAGGGAAGAGTAATGGAGTAAATTATCCCTTTCAGATGATCAAAACATATTAAGAAGCAACAATAATTAAAGCAATTTGGTGCTGCTAAAAAAAATAATAAATGCATGGAATCAAGACAGGATCCATGAATATAACTGAACATAAATAACAAATAGACCTGAACACGAATTACCTATAGTGTAAGAAGTCAGTAAGGAATAGATGGGATTCTTAATGAATATGGGAATGCCTAGGGACAAAATGAACCTGAACTTCACATAGATGAAAGACATTCAAAGGGAGCGAGAGGAACCCTACAGGTGAGAACACAGGTCAACTTCGGCTCCTGAAGTTGGCGCCATTTCTAAAGGGAGTGTGAACAACAGGAATGATTGACAGTTTGGGTTGGGTACAAACCAACCAAGCTGAGTAACTCAGAAAGGAAAATATGAAAGGGTATGTCAGCCATCCACACTGACTTGGCAAGATGCAGAAGTTTGAGAATATGAATTCCTGGCTGGGAGTTGTCCTGCCATTCTCTTCTTTGGAGTCTCTAAGGACTGGTGATGGTTGTTGGCGTTTGAGTACATGTGTTCTCTTTGATGAAATGCTTGGTCTCAAACCCAGGTCCTCATACATACTAGACACCTATTCTATACCTAACCTACATCCCCAACCCATAAATACAGATTTTTTTTCTTGAATCCAACATTCTACATATAGGAGTATACAAACATGCCTCAAAAATACTTCAGACACATGCCTACAAAGAGCCCACTGAGAGCAGTGAGAATTTACTTCTATTTTATGGCGTCTTGTTTTAAAGTTGAGTTTTCTAACAACATGGTAAAATACTTTTCATTTCATATCCAGCAGGGACGATTTAGATAGTAGGTTTATGGACCATTCACATCCTTCATGTTTTAATAAATATTCTTCAAATGGTCCTGAGCCCTTAGATCTATGGGACTTTGGGGGCTAGAAATCATACTGCTCTCTGCAATTCCTCCTTTTAGCATGGGAACCCCAAAATATTACCAGCTGAGGGTTCAAATGCCCTCATCAGTTTAGCCTGTCCAGGGACTGACAGACCATTACAGAGCAGGAATACAGATCCTCTCCATCCAGAGCAAGAAACGCAAATATTAAGTGTTGCTATTGACTGGATATTCTAATAATATATTAATATTGATATTTTTACTATGTGTGGAGATTTTTTTTTCATTTTTCCTAGACTGCTGGGATTGATAGTAAGATCACTCAGACATTAGGTGTGTGTGTGTGTGTGTGTGTGTGTGTACATGCATATGTAGATGCTTGTCCAAGCTTTCACATATGAAGGCTGGAGATCATTGTCAGATGTCTTCCTTTATTAATCTCCACCTTTTTTGGGGGGGACAGGGTCTCTCACTGAACTTGGAGCTCCCCAGTTAGCTGGAGTAGTGGGACAGTGAGCTCCCCAGGATGCTCCTGTCTGCCCCACCAGCCTTGGGTTACAGGCATGTGGTACTGCATCTGGGTTGTGGGACTCCAAACTCAAGTCCACATGCTTGCATGGAAGATGGCTTTACCTATCGAGCCATCTCCTCAGCCCAAGGGGGTGCTGTGTTTTGTTTTCTCAGACTCCAGCATCATGGAGCACAAGTTAGATGCTCATAAGTACTGATGGGAATCATCTAACTGGAATCCGAGGGCATCTCTCCTCCCACTGGCACCATGCTTGCAATCAGAAGACAAAATGTCTTATGTATCTACATAACAAAACCAGATTGAGTGTCAGGCCTATACATCACTGTGCTTTGGAGTAGCAAGCCTTGAGCTATGTCCTCTCAAACCAATAAAAACATTTCAACAAAAAGTGGGAAGAGACATATAGGGTATTGACTATTGCATTTTGCAATTATAAAATCTTTTAAGGCATAGCATGGTGGTGCACAGCCATAATTCCAACACTCAGGAGACTGAGGCTGGGTGATTATGAGTTCAAGACTAGCCTGAGCTATGCACTAAGGACCTAGCCTGGGCTACCCACTAACATGCTGTGTTGAAATAACAAAATGTTTACGACAATCTAGTTTTTAATACCATGCCATTAATAAAAGAGCATTTAACACCTTTTCGAAACATAGGAAGGCTGTAATATCAGAGTAAAAGCTAGTCTTTTCAGTAAATACGGTGATTTCCTTCTTCTTTCTTCTCCTTTTGCCTCAGAATGATAGACGCTTTATTAAGGATGAGTGTTATCCTGTGAGCTGTGTGGCTTTAGCTGGCTCCTTGGCCTCTCTGAGGCAGGAGTTGCTTATCTGTGGACATTTGGTCAGTGTCAACTATTAGCAAATTTGTGGATGATATTCATTTCGTGAGACTCTGCAGAGAGTAGCAGGAAGCCTATGACCTTGTTCCTACCATCTAAGATCTCCACATCTGAGGGAGAAGAGGAGCAGGTGAGGGAGGAGAGAGTGGCCCAGGGCCTTGTGGTCACTGGAGGGAGAAGAGTACTGTCACCATGCTAAAGAGAGCAAGTACCATACACAGGAGGAGACAAGAGGAGATGCAGGTCTAGTCAACAGGGTGGGATCCACTCCTTCACTGAGCACTCTCCAAGCCCCCTGGCTGTAGAGGCACCTCAGAGCCATCCTGGTCTGTCCTCATCTGAAAGCTATGCTCCTACTGTCTCTCCCATTTTAAGGATGAGCAAACTGAGGCCTGGGGGTCAGCAATAGGGAACAATCCCAAAGCTGGTCAGCAGCACAGGTGGGATTCTGGTTTGGGACTCTGACCTACAAGCCAGGCTACCAGGCAGGCTCAACCATCTGCCTGCAGCTCTTGCTGGCTGGCTATGCTGCTCCCCAGGGATCTGCAAGCTGGGCACTAGACAACAGGCCCAGAGAAGCGATTATGAGAGGGGTGGCCAAGGAACATGGCACCCAAGATGCATTGCAATAGCGAGCACCTAAAAGTAAGAAGCCTGTCTGAGAGAGGGTGGAAAGGGTCCACTCTGTAGCATCTTAAAACAACAGCTCATGGTGGTGCCTAGACGCAGGGCTTGCAGCCCACACTTGATCTTCTTGACCTTCTATTAATGCCTCTGTCACTGTGTAGCTCAACCCTAGGCTCATGACAGTCAGTGGGGGGAAGGCCCGCAGGAGCAGATACAAGATTGGGGAGAATTTCTTAATGAAAAGCAGAGCAAAATAAAATCACCAACAATGATGAAAGAAGAAAATCCTATGGTGGGTAGTTTCTTTGTTCATTTGCTGGCTTGTTTGAAACTGGGTCTCAGAGAGCCCAAGCTGGCCTTCAGCAGAGCTAACTGTGTACCTGAAGCTGGTCCTACCTAAACTTTTTACTCTCCTGCGTCTACCTTGTGATACTGGGATTACAGGTATATGATACCACACCTATTATTCACAGTGCTGGGGATCACACCCAGGGCTTGGTACATACAAGGTAAGCAATTTACCAATTAAACTATATTCCTAGCCCTTAGAATTTCTTTAAATGAATAAAGGTACCATACAAATGACTAATATCCAGGCTCCTGCTTCTGAGACCTCTTGGAGTTTCTAATTGCAAACTGGATTTCTCCTCTTCCCATATAGAACGCTGTGGTGGTTTGAATGAGAATGGGCCCCACAGGTTCATATGTTTAAATGCTTAGGAAGTGAAACTATTTGAAAGGATTGAGAGGTGTGGCCTTCTTGGAGAAGTGTGTCACTGGGGATGGGCTTTGAGGTTTCAAAAGTCCAAGCCAGGCTCAGTGCCTTTCTTCCTGCTGCCTATGGATCCCAATGTAGGACTCTCAGCTCCTTCTCTAGCACCATGTCTGCCTGCATGCCACCATGCTTCCCATGATGACAAACTAAACCTCTGAACTGTAAGCAAGCCCCAATTAGATGCTTATATTTATAAGAAATACTATGGTCATGGTGTCTCTTCACAGCAATATCACACTTACTAAGACAAATACTATGTAACTGCTAAAACCCACACAAGTAAGACTCAGAAACCTAAGTGCCATTATTTTTAAGGTAAATCTTCTGGTTATGGACACCTGCGTTGTGTAAAGTCTCCATCTGGTTCTAATAAATAGCCTGGATGGGACAATAACCTCTATATGGAATGGCATTGATGCCCTCTGCATTGTTACTTTGCATCACTGTGACAAAATATGTGCCATATACAAGTTAAAACAGATTTATTTGGGGGTCACAGTATTGGAGGTCTTAGGTCAAAGTCACTTGGCTCCATTGTTCATGGGCCGTGGTGAAAAAGAACACATAGCAGGAAGCATGTATTGAAGTGAAACCACTCACTTTGTGGCTCACAGGAAGCAAGTGATGAGAGGGACCAGACATAAGATGCGTCCATCCATGTCACATCCCACTGACCTACCTCCTCTAGGTACACTCCACATCTTGAGTCTCCATCTCACAATGATGCCATCAGGTTATAACTCCATCAATGAAGTCAGAGCCCTTGTGATCCCATTAATTCCAAAAGTCCACATCAACAAACTTAACCTGAGCCTTCCAGGAACATTGCAGAATGAAACCATTGCACCCTCCACTGTAAAGAGTCTCTAAGCAATCCACCAGCCCTCTCTGGTTTTTACATTCCCTGCCAAACCTGAGCACACTCCCATGATGTCCATAATTTTTCCTCAGTCAACCATCCAATATTTAGTGCAAAATACTTATTTGTCTTTTACATAAAACTACTGTATGATACAAGAATGTGTCTGAGTACCTGCTTGTGTTGAACTTGGAACTGGAAGCCATGGGGGCTATGAAAATTCAATTACAGCCTCACATTGAGCCCTGCAGGAGAATTAGCTGAAGGCATTGGCTTTTGCAGGAGCATCTCTGTTGCTGTTTTGACTTTCCTGAGCTTCATGTTTTGGGGTACTACGGAGTGACCTGATAAATCTCTGCAAGAATAGGTTGGATGAGAACCATTTTCAACAATAATTTGAACAGAGTGGTATAGGCAGAAGTTTCTGTCTTGCCATTCAGCTCCCAAATAACCACACAGGGAATTATTATTAATTATAAATGCTTGGCCGATAGCTTAGGCTTGTTACTAACTAGCTCTTACAACTTAAATTTACTCATATTTATTAATTTACATGATGCCATATGGCTTATGGCTTGTTACCTCATCTTCTACACGTCCTGCTTCCTCTGCATCTGGCTGGTGACTCCTCATGACTCCGCCCTTCTTCTTCTCAATGTCCTTGTAGTTTGGCTCTCCCACCTAACCTCTTCCTGCCTAGCTATTGGCCAGTCAGCTTTTATTAAGCCAATCAGAAGGCACCTTGGCAAAGACACATCTTCACAATGTACAAAAAGATTATTCCATAACAGAGTGGATGCAAGGAAGTTTTATTTTTTTAAGAAAATAGAGAATAGTATGAAAAGAATCTTCTATCATTATTGAAGTGCTGCCTAAAATCATAAGATAGCTTTACTTAGAATAACAAAACTTACAATAGCAAGTGTTGACAAGAAAATGAAGACACCATAACTAGCATTCATTGTAGATGGTCATGAAAAAACAGCAGATTCACTTTGGAAAATTCTTAATCAGTCTCCCACAGAGTTAAACATAGGACCAAGGATCAAGTTACCCCAGTTGTAGGAATCTCCCTGAGAACTAAAAATAGAAGCCCACAAGAGATCTATCTATACATGAATGCTAACTAGCAGTGTGAGCCATGGTACTAAAAGCTGAAAACAACCCAGATGTCCACCCACTTGGAAATAAACTGACACATCTCACCCAGGAATACTATTTAGCAATGAAAACAGAACTAACTGCTGGTGCCCATTACACCAAAGATAAATCTATGAAAATGAAAAAAAGTCCTCACAAAAAGGAAAATGCTTACAGAAGGATTCCATGGATATTGTGTCCTAGAAAAGGTAGAAAAGTAGGGACACAATCGGATTTATGAGTGCTTGGTCTGAGAGCAGGAAAAGGGCAAGGCAGAGTGTGTGTGTGTGTGTGTGTGTGTGTGTGTGTGTGTGTGTTCATGAAAACCAAGTGTTGACATTGGAATCTTTTTCAATCACTCTCCCCCTTATTTTCTGAGTCAGGCATCAACTTCAGCTGTCAACTTGACATTATGCAGAGTCAGTCACCTGGGAAGGGGGAACCTCTACTAAGAAATTGCCTACATCAGACTGGTGTGTCTGTGAGGCATTTTCTTAATTGCTAATTGATGTGGGAGGGTCCATCCCACTACGGTGGTACCAACCCTAGGCAGCTGGGCCTGAGCTATGTATGAGCGGCAGCTGAGTCAAGCCAGAAGGAGTGAGCCAGTAAGCACCTTCTTTGCTCTGGGGTCTCTGCTTCAGTTCCTGCTTCTAGTTCCTGCTTCTAGTTCCTGAAGTGGATTCCTGCCTTGGCCTCCCTTGATGCAGGATTTAAGTTGGAAGTGTCTGCTGAATAAGCCTTTTCCTTTGCCCACTGAGCCATCCACCCAGCCCTGCAAGAAGGAACAAATAGTAGAATCACTCTCCTCCTTGATTTGGTGACAGCTGTCTGGCTGTGTCTGTCAAAACTCACTACACCATACTCTTTAAAAAGGGAGAATTTTCTTGAATATAATTAATATCTTAGTGAGCCTAACTTTAAAACAAAGCGAAAGGCCAACCAGCGAATGATTCTAATCCAGACAGGGTGCTTTTGTAGAATAAAAGCAGATGTCTGGTCAGACGAGGAGGCTGAACAAAACTAACCAAAGAACTTTCGACGCCAGCATGAGGTTAGCCCGGGTCTTTGTTTCCCACCTGTGCGTGGTGGTTTCAGAAGAGTCTCCAGTGGTGGGTACTGCTGTGAGCCAGGCATCTGCATGCCCAGGGGTGTTCCCGGGCCACCCTGTTAGTGCTGGCTAGCTGTGAATAGCTGCTTGGGCCCCCAGCTGCACACTGTCCTTCTGTGGCAGAAAGCTTATGTTCAGGGCCAAAAATCAGGCCCCAGACACAGCCTCCCCTGGGTCTCCATAGTTATCCTTCAACAAGGAGACAATGCAACATTTTGGGTTGCGCCAACCCCTCATTTTAAAACAAAGGCCTAAATGAAAGGGCAGGTGTGCCCGGAGCCCTCCTCCATGAAGAGCTGTAATTCTCAACAGAGTCAGACACGCTTGTTCTTGTGAATTAGCACAGAGCACAAGGCCTTTACCACGGTGCTAATTGCTATTGGGTGTAAACAAGAAGTCCCAGTATGTGGGCATGAGGCAGGACAAAACAGATGCCAAAGCCATTCAGGGCCCTGCCCTGCACCGGTGCTGTGCTGGGGGCTGAGAGCGACTGTCTAAATGTCAGTCTCCGGTGGGCCTGGGCCTGAGCGGGTCTAGCTGAGGAACCAAGCAAGCGCACTTCCTTCCTCCTCCCGGCCATACGTGTAGTGCTCAGCACTCCGCTCTGCCTTCCCACTTACTCACACAGTGTTAGAAAAACATGCACCACCTACAACTTCTCCCCTAAATGCTACAGGGCAGAGAAGTCACTCTTTTGCAAGGGAGAGCCAGCTGCAACCCAAGGATAACTTGGTCCACCAAACTTCTTTTTTAAAGTGTCTTTAATGAGCATATAGTAATTATACACGATGAGCTTCATTTTCATTCATGTACATATTTTGATCTTATTTGATCTTTCCCTACTGCACTCTTATTCTACTTGCACTGATCCCTTCCTCTTCCCAACCAGCCCTTCCTCCACGTTTCTACTTTCGTGTGTGTATGTGGGTGTGTGCCTCTGTGTGTGTGTGTAAGCATGTGTGTGTGCCTGTGTGTGTGTGTGTATGTGTGTGTGTCCCAATGGGTTTCACTAGGGATACTTACAGGTTGTTTATAGGAGCATTAGCAACTTCCCAATGGCTATACCACTGAAGAAAGCCAATCCCAGTGCCCACCACCACCATGCTTCCGGCTTAGGCCACCACATTTCTTTGAAAGCATCAGTCTAGGCAATAAAAGAGGGTTGTTGCTCATTTATTGTGGGGTGCAAAATTGGTCTGCTTCCTTCTTTGCTTCCATCATGTCTTCCCAACCTTCACTACCAACACGTAGAGAGAGAAATAACTAGGAAAAAAGTTTCCTGGAATCCTCCAAACCTAAAATGGGTGATCTGTCCTCATGTTTAATTGCAGCAGACATACCCACGCAGGTGGAGAGATTGGAGAAATAAATGCCCAACTTCGTTGGTTTCAAATGTTCCTTTGGTTGAAAATGAAAGGCTTGGGTGAAGCACACAGGCCTCAAGCCTCCACAAAGAATTATAAGCAACTGAGGAATGCTGAAAGTGAGAGAAGAGCACACCAACTGGTCCCCCAACACCAAAGGGTCAGCCCCGAAACACACGCAAGTAACGTCATACAGACTGAGCGGCTGTACTTACGAATGTGTGCGTGCGTGTATGTGTGTGTGTATGCATGTATATGTGTACTGACAATTAATGAAAAAAGAGACTGACTTTGAAAGAGAAACAAGACAGGTGTGTGAGAAGGTCTGAAGAGAGGAAAGGGAAGGGGGAACGATGTAAATATCTTACAATCTCAAAAGGTAGAATTAGAGGACATAGACCTCTAATGTAATGGGAACCAAGAAGTTCTCCATTTGTTTCTACGAATGACACAGATACCTTGAGGGGACAGAGGGAAGGTTACTAATAAAACCAAGCAAGTGAAGAAGTGAGGGCGGGTAACATGGTTCAGTGGGTAAAGGGTTTGCAGTACCAGTCTGACAACCAGGGTTTGATTCCCAGAACCCACATACCAAAAGGTGTCCTCTGACTCCATATACATGCCATAATATATGAGTGTTCATACACAGACACACAGACAGACAGACAGACACACACACACACACACACACACACTAAAACCAATTATTTTTTTTTCCTTAAGGAGAAATGATGGGCAAGAGAATAGAGAATGAAAACATGAGGTCCTCTGACTCAAGAAACTCAATCCAGGCTTCATCTCAGAGGATGTTCTTCCTTCTTACTAAAATCTTCCAGCCAATGTCAGGCCCTGTGGGAATAATCTAATGACAGTGTGATTTGTATGGCCCATAACCAGGGTTAGAATATGGGAGGCAAAGGGTGGGACAGAGGAATTCTGCAGCCACAGCTGACCCCAATCACTTGCTGTTGCTACAATGTTCTGGGACTCTGGAAGACAAGGATTTTCTCTGTTTTACAAGGTCCTAGGCAGAGGCAAGGGTTTCTGGGAAAGAAAAGACCAAGACCAAGTAATATGTGGGAAAGAAAGTCAGTCTTAGGGGAAATCAGTCCCCCATCTTTCATATTACATTGTAATCGTGTGCTTAGTGAAGTGAGGTCAACTTTGAGTTCATCACCCATAGGCTTTTGCTATGTAACAAAGAATTACAAAACTTACTGACTTGATACAACAAGGATATGTTATTTAGCTCATTGGCTGTAGGTTGGCTGGGGTGCCTGAGTCCTTACACCATCTCTCCTGCTCTGAGACAACTCAGTTGTTCTCTGTGGTCTGCTGGTAGCCACTTAGGGCTGAAGGATCTGGGGGATCTTGTATATATGTCTGGCCACTGGCCAATTGGTTAGTATATGAGGGCCCCCACCACGGCCTCTCAGATCAACTCCATGTATAGTCTCTCATCCTCCCCAGGCTTTTTCACAGGGCAGCACCTTCTAAGAGAGCGAAAGCAGAGGCTTTGAGATCCCTTATGACAAAGGCTTGGGTCTCATATTGCATCATTCCAATGGGGAAATAAACCAATTTTCTTGATAAATGCAGCTACAGGAACTCATAGGCTGTAAATCTACCACAGTTAGGCTGAAGAAATGCTTCTGTGGTTAAGAGCACTGGCTGCTCTTCCAGATGCCCCAGGATGGATTCTCAGCACCCATATGTCAGCTTCAAACCATCTGAAATTCCAGTTCCAGAGGATCTAATGCCCTCTTCTGGTTTCCATAGGTACCTGGCACACACATGGTGGTACATAGACATACATGGAGCCAAAACACCCCTATACATAAAAAAACAATAAAAAGTATTGTTTGAACCCATCATAGCAAATAATCTGGGCATGTTGCTCTAGGGTCGATACTGGAGCTGACCATTTTGGCAAGACAGGGTGGCCAGCGAGTTCCTGGGCTTCACCTATCTCCAACCCCAGTCCCAAGGTAACAAACACACATCAACATGACCAGCTTATACATTAGTTCTGAAGAGACGGACTGAAGTCCTCGTTCTTATGTTATAAGCACTTTACCACTGAGCCACCTTTCCAGCTCAGAGTTGTGTGTGTTGATTTTTTTTTAATTTTTGACATGATTCTTTAATCTTTTGTGGCTAATAAATACTCCAGCATATGGATTTAAATAATTTATCCAACCAGACCCCTATTGACCTATCAGTGGGCTATGCCCAATCTTTTGCTTCTCCATATAATACTATAGTTAATAACTTCATACGTAAGTCGACAGTAAATGTACCTGTTCAGTGGGAAACTGCTGTTGCACCCATGATTGCTAGGTTTAGGTTGTGTGCCAATAGCAGGGAACACACCTAGCACCCTGATCTTGATTCCTAAATGCCATTTTCCACTTGAAGGGATCAAGAACACTTGGAGAACGGACAGTTCTGTAACGGAACGGGGAGGTACATCATAGACCTGGGATGTCTTCCTGTGTCAGAAAGGTGGTCAGTCAAAATGGAAATCTGTCCAAAGATACAGATGCCAGTTCCAAGGATGGTGAAGCATGGGAAAATTGGACATCAAAGTACGTAAAGATAGGTACAAACCATTAATTAAATCCATGAAGCCGGGTGGTGGTGGCACACGCCTTTAATCCCAGCACTCGGGAGGCAGAGGCAGGTGGATCTCTGTGAGTTCGAGGTCAGCCTGGGATACAGAGTGAGTTCAAGGACAGGCTCCAAAACTACACAGAGAAACCCTGTCTTGAAAAACCTAAATAAATAAATAAATAAATAAATAAATAAATAAATAAATCTATGAGTCCTTGCTGATATGAATAGCATATTCCAGTCTCACAGTATCTCCCTGAAAGATACTTAATAATTACAAAGTGAAAATAAAAACCCAGAAGACACTGCTATAATGAAATTGTTTTTTAAAATAGCTTCAAATGACACAGGACACATAGTGTGTCTACATATTTACAGTAACATATCACATCTCTGATACTTTCTTAAAAAAAAAAAAAGCTTGGCTCATGCTGGGCAGTGATGGCGCACGCCTATAATCCCAGCTCTCAGGATGCAGAGGTAGGCAGATCTCTGTGAGTTCGAGGCCAACCTGGTCTACAGAATAATTTCCAGGACAGCCACAGTGGATACACAGAGAAACCCTGTCTTGGGAAACTAAAAAAGAAAAAAAGAAGTATGTATATCTGTATATATTAAAAAGTATATAGATATATATGTGTGTGTATAAAAAGTATGTATATATGTATATATTAAAGTATTTATTTTTTTTAAAAAGCTTGAATCTAATCATGAGGACCTCAAAAGCCAAACCTGAGGGACTCTACTGAGGGAGACTCTATAAAGTAACAGATCAAGCAATACTTTTCAGAAGTATGAGGTTCTTGAAGACTTAAGGATTCATCCATGTTAAATGAGCCTGGAGCCTGGAGAGATGGCTCAGTGGTTAAGAGTAGCTGCCACTTTTTCAAAACACCTGAGTTCAGTTCCCAGCACTGATGTCACACAGCTCAACTCCTGTAAGGCCAACTCCAGGCGATGATCCGATTCCTTCTTCTGGCTTTTGTGGCACCAGCAAACATATGTGCATATATTCAAATAAAACTTTTGAGAGAGGGGGAGAGAAGAGGGGAGATTGAAGACAGGACACTAAATGCAGTGAACCCTTAGATATGGAAAAGGCAAAATGACTCTCATACTGTGAAAACACGGATATGATATGATGGTGGATAAAGGGTAAATAAGACATGCAGGCTGCAGTATTATATTAATGTTAATTTCCTTTTTTACAGCTTTTCTGATGTTATATAACAGTGTCTTTGTTTCCAAAATTTTTCAGGGATAAAATCAATGAAAAAGTGATGTGTATGTATCTGTGTGTGCACCCAGAGATACACAGAAAGGTGGATGAAAGAATGCAACAGCTTTTCCTCTCGAATGCAGATGCGATAAAATGTTGAGATAGAACAGTCTGGGTGTGCGGGGATTCTTCGCACTATTTTTATAACCTTTTTGTCATTTCTGAAATGATTTATAAGTTCAAAGCAAATATGTATAAATTTGAAATTTGGTCCACGTCATCATCTCGCTTCCTCTAGAGCAAGCACATGTTTTCTCCCCAACACCAGCAGTGTGCAAAGATGGCACTTCGTGTATACAAAATGCACTCACACATTTAGGACAACTCCCAAAAACAGGCTAAGGCAGGTTCTCCGTGTTTGTGTAAATGAGGCTTCCAGAAGTGAAGACAGTAAGAGGAGTGGTTAAGGACACGAGTGTTTGAAACCATAATTATACGCTATTTCACCCCAACCAGACTGGAAAACATTATAAAGTTTGAAAATACGGATGGTTGGCAAGGATAGCAAGAGACATTCTTGCTGTGTATTGGAAAGAGTGTAATTTAGCACCATTATCTCGGAGAGCAATTTGCCAATATCTAATAACTTTAAAGACATGCTCATCCTGTCACCCAGGCATCTCACCCACAGCCACCTGTGTTTCCTAAATGTTCCCACGTGTGCATACACACACAGCCATATTTCCATATTTCCAGCAGTGCACATTGTAGCAATAAAGAAGGAAAGATAGCTCACGTGTCCACCAAAGGATTCACATCTATGATTTCAGCTTCCAGGAGGCTGAGACAAGAGGATTGTGAGTTCAAGGCCAGCCTGAGCTACATAGTGAGACCCTGTCTCATAAAAACAAACACACACACACACACACACACACACACAAAAAAAAAAAAAAAAAAAAAACCCTTAATGTTGAATTTAAAAAGCAATTTGCAAAAGAGTAGGTACTCGATGTGCATGTTTATAGAATACCAAATACTTCTGAGTGTAGTTGCATACATGTAAGGAAAGCATAAAGTCCTTTTCAGGCAGGATATGGCATCAGTTCCAGTAGAATGGTCACTTGGACAAAAAAGTATGATAAACAGAATCAAGAAAATCTGAAAAGGAGATTCGCCTGTGACAGCATTTCACTCTCTCCAAACAGATATGGAGCAAAATGTGCATAAATATTACCATTCATTCTACTGAAGGGCTGAATACTTGAGCATTTTTTTCCTGTGCTTTTTATTTTCTGAGTGTTAAAAATACTTCATAGCAAAAAGGCTAGAGAGATGGCTCTGCAGTTGAGCGCACTAGCTGCTCTTCCAGAGGACCCCTGTTTGGTTCCCAGCCCTCATAAGGGGGCTCACAACCATCTGTAACTCTAGTCCCAAGGTATCCAATGCCCTCTTCTGGCCTCCACGGGCATTGCACACAGATTGTGCACAAACGTACATGCAGGCAGGCAAAACACTGATACACATGAAAAATTTTAAATTAATAAATTTATAAATAGCTTCATAGTAAAAGCAAAAAGTGAGGAACAATGAGCCTTGAAGTCAAATAGTCCCAGGTTCTGATCTCCTCTAGCTCTTGAGAATTGTACCATACACAATGTTCTTAGTGTTTCTGGATCTGGGTGTCCAATGTGTGGGAAAGAAGTAATATTTAATTTGAAGGTCAACTCTAAATGTGATAGTATGTGGAAAACTCATGCATGATGTCTCAAAAAGATACTAAAAATCATTCTCATCACCATAATCCAGTGTTTTCCACCCAGTAACAATTTCATCCCAGAGAGCATTTGGCGTTATCTGGAGACGTGTTGAGCCAGTGCTTTTGAGGGACAATCCCGGCAGAGAGAAGAGAGAGGGCAGGGATACTGTTGAAGAGCCTAAGATGTACAGACAGCTCCCATGATTATTTGTCCCCAAATCTCGACTATGTTCATACTGAGACCCCACCTATAGTTCTAGGCTACCCAGAACTGGACTCCAGCTTCCTGACTCCCAAGTGAGACTCCATGACTTTAGACCTTGACCCTGTTACAAAGGACTAGAGATGGAAACTTAGCACCTTTTCTACCAATCTGCTTCATATTGGGAAACATAACATCTTATAGAGCAGAGCAACTACCTGGCACATATAAAGATTTAATTATATCTCAAAGAAATGAGTATCACTTGGGAGGCAGAGGCAGGTAGATCTCAAGGCCAGCCTGTTCTACAGAGCGAGTTCCAGGACAACCAGGGCTACACAGAGAAACCCTGTCTCGACAAATGAAAGAATAAATAAAAATAAATGAATGAGTCCTTCCAACAACCAGCCCATGAATGCAGCCCTGTAAATTATTAACCAGTTCCCTCACGCTTTCTCTGACTCCTCATTCATTTGATGTGATGGCTCTTTGTTTCTCTGTGTGTTATCTAAAGAGAATAATCAAGGAACAAAAAGCTCTTAGAGTCTCATATCAAAGATGCCCTTCTCTCACAATTCAGAATCATATCCATGGATTAATCTTCACATAGTCATTGCCAAGAAATATCGTGGGGCTGGAGAGAGGCCTTAGCAGGTCAAGGTACTTGCGGCCAATCCATTGGGCTGAGTTCAGTCCCTGGGACCTACACTGTGAAAGGAAGGAACCAGCTCCTTAAAGATTATCCTCTGACCTCCACACATGCACCATGGTGTATACACACACACTTAAATGTCAATTTTAAAAAATTTAAAGAAACACCTAGATATTTGGAGAGCCAGAGCTGTTTTCTAAATGGACAATGGCCACACGATGTGAAGTGAGTTGCTGACTTAGAGATGATGAGTGGAATTATGACTCTTTAAGCTGGCTGGCTTGCCGCGCAGTGTGTGGTCAGCATGCGTTGCTGATGGTGTTGTTTTTAATGAGGTTATTTTTATTGAAACTCTGTCTTTGCTTTATCGTAGGCACCGGTTTGGTGACTCCGTCATCCTCCTGTGCAGAGGACCACACTAAGTCCCCGCTGTCATCCTTGGGGCAGATCTGAAGAAGGTGAGTGCAGTTGCTTTCACAACCTGATTTTTCTGAATATTTGGCTTGGCAACGTGGAAGTTCTCACTAGCTGTTTCAAGGAATATCAAGGTGATGGCATGGTTATAATTACATTTCCGATATTATAATCATATTATAATGTAATGCAAATGCTTTCTAGTTTCTACTTATGTGAATGGACATACCAGATGTGAAGGACAAAAAAAAAATCACCAAATGGAATCGTATAGTGAATGCAAAGGACACTGTGATGAGTTACCCTAACTTTCTGTGTGTCATCAGCTTGGTGACCTTGTGACAATTTCTTGACCTCTCAATTCTTACACCTGTGAAATGAAACATTTGAAGGGAATTATTTTGAATGTGCTTCCTTGAACTTTAACGTGTTTCACTCTTGTGAGAATTGAAAAACATAGCAACGACTTCAGAAGCGTGGTGGACAGCCTGGTGGGGGTGCTTCCATCGCTGGAGGGCTTGCTATAAAAGTCATTCCCCAACCCTTTTGCCACATCTCCCAAGTTGGGATCTGTGAGGTTCAAGAAGTCTGCCTTTCTGGCACACTGCCAGGTGGCTGAGCCATGCTTTTGTGTAAGGGAAGCACTAACACATTGTTCTGTTTGCACTCGGAGCTGTGAGACACAATGAGCTGCGTGCGCACCATGCAGATGTGATGAGCCAGGCTCACCTTTGCATTTGTGGAAATAGAATTAGCAAGTTCCACATCTGATGATGACTTTCCCCTTTGACCCTGGGCTCTGTACCATCCCTTTGGGTGTTATCTTCCACTCAACACTTCCTCTGCTAGGCGTGAGCATTGAGAGTGCCTCTCTGGCTTTCTTCCCCTTGCCTGCTAATGAATGAGATTACATTTCCTTTAGAAAGGACTATTGGAGAATGGCATCTCCTCCTCTCTGGTACTCCAAATGTGAGCATATCAATGGATGCTGCTTCCTGAGATATCGCTGTCATCATCTTCTAACTTAGGATCTGCTTTGAGGTCAGTCTTTGGCCACGCCAAGTTGGGCTTTGCTCCCCAAGGGACCATCACTGTAATATGCCTAAAAGGATGTGTGTTCAGGTAAAGGTGTATTTGTAGAACCAAGATGGGTTCCTAGAGAAAAGAGATGGCATCAACAGATCTCCCAATCAGGCTGCAACAGGCCACAGTTCCAGCTCTAGACAGAGGATCGGAAAACCACTCAGGCCATACCACAGTCCATTTCTGCTGCCAATACAGGATTATGTGGCATTGCAAGCATTCCACGTTGTGTGCCTTGAGGAATCACAAGGACCCCTAAAGAGACTCACATCTTAGAGGAAAACTAAATCCTAGCTTTGAAATACAAACACTGTCTCCCAGTGCTGCATACAGGGACTCCCCACCAGGATCAGTCTAATTGCTCGGTGGGGTGACAGCTGCTCTTCTCCAGGGCTTCAGCAGATATGATTTTCTGGCATGAAATAAAGGGAAATGGAGCCTTAAGAATATAGTGACACTGTTGTCTACTGTGGATTGAATATAAAACTCTTCTCCCAAATCACAGGCAAGGCGTTGTGGGTGATCTGTCAGGTAAAATACTAACAAGTGCCCATTCATGAGAGAGCCACTCACCCATAAAGAACATTCCAGACGACACCCACTGCTGGCTGGGGTGGATGTGGCTTTATTTGATTTGGGGTTGATTTATTTGTTTGCCTGGCTTCTAGAACAGCATAACTTGGATTTAATGTCTCGAATACTGAATCCAATACTTCTAGGTTCACTGACTTGTTATTATTTAGCATTTATGAAGTATATGTCAATGCACTTAGCACTTTACAATGACTCATAAAAAGGTCTGATCCTGGCCATTGAGCAGAAGGTTGCTATCAGTTGAAATGCTGCCAATGTGGAAATGTTCCTAGGACAGATCTGTATACCTTTTTCCCCACCCCCAAATAACCTGTCCCAGTTGCTGAATGCATCTGAGTCCAAATAGATGTGTGATTACTGCTGTACCATGTTGAAAACAATGTTTATTTAAATGCAATAGCTTCAGTGTGGAGCTCCTGACACTTAAGAAAAGCTGAGAAAGAATGGGTGGATGGATAGATAAATGGATGTATGTGTGGATGCATGGATGCATGGATGCATGACTGCATGCATGTATTCATGGATGAAAGGGTACATGGATGGATGGATGGATGGATGGATGGATGGATAGATGGATTGATAGATGAATGGATGAGTGTGCATATGCATGAATTCATGGGTTCATGGGTGGAAAGGTTCATGGATGGATGGATGGATGGATGGATGGATGGATGGATGGATGGATGGATGGATGGCTTTTTCCTAAATGGACATCTTCCACTGTCCACCTGTCTCTCTGCCTAAAGCTTTATGTAAGCATTCTCCATACCTTTAGCTTATAGAGCTGACTGACTTGGAAATAAACTGTTACTTTAGTGGCTTTTATGTGATCAGTCACTATGGGTAGCCAGAGACATGAGAACCTGATTGCACAAAATCATATAAATTGGCAACAGTATTATGTCAATGTCAGTGTCTTGGTTTTAATGTCATAATAAGATTGTATAAGATGTTACCATTGGAGGAAACTAGGTGAAAGACCTGGGGCATTATTATCTTTGCTTACTGTGAATCTGTAGTTATTTCAAAAAAGAATCATATTAGCTTCACATATCTGTAGTCCTACCTCAATGTGTACACATTCCAGTCACCAGCCTCTCCACTAATAAGAGCAATACCAACTGTGTCAATTCAAGACTCTACCAAAGCAGACCCAGAACAGACTTAGATCTTCAAGGGTCTCGCTGGGGGAAATGCCTATGAAGTATAAAGTAGCAGGAATAAACTCTCGTGTCCTTAGAGCCTTCAAAGAGTCTAGGCAGTTCCTGTACCTGTAAAATGGGAACAGGAAAGGAGGGCTGGACAGGAAGCCATGAGCCATGAGCCCTTTAGAAGAACATTTCAGCCAAGCCACTGAGAAGGCCCTGCACAAATGTTGTGTGGTAGCGAAGCACCAGTATAGGACGTGAGACCCCCACAGCTTGGTCATTGTCTGAACACGGTAGCCTAGAACAAATATTATATGTGTTCAAAGGTGCAGACACAATTGGAGATTGGTGATTAGCTGTTTCCAGGGTGCATTTTGTTTGTCATATTTGGTGTTTTGTGGCAGAGTTTTCTTCTGTAGCCTTACAACTCCCCAGACTGGCCTGGAACTTATAATCCTCCTGCCTCTGCCTCTCCAGTGCTAGAAAACAGACAAGTATCACCAGGTCTGGCCAGAACCTGTTGTCTTTAGAGGAAGCTCTGAGCAGGACTCCTCTCAGCGACCCTGACTTTGACGTATCATCATAACCCACTGCATACACCTTCTAGTCATCCGCCTCGGCTCTAACAGCAGTCCCTCTCCCGGCCACATATTCTAACTCCGACCTTCTGTTTCATGTATGTATGTGAAATGTATCCATCCATGTATATATGTGTGTAAAATATATGCATGTATGTGTGTGCCCTGCCCACCCAGTACAGCATCAACTCCTGGAGCCAAGCCAACCGATCTGCTCTATCTGTGTGCCATCCATCTCATTTGGCCCTCCCTACTGCTTGGTAGACTTTGCTTTCTGGCTCCTAATTCCATGGCTGGTGGTTATTACTGCCTTCTTCCTTCCTAGAGCTTCTCTGCCACCCACACCCCCGCTGTTTTCTGGGGGTGGCCTTCCCTCATAAGTCATTATGCATTCCTTGTCTCTCCTCCACGTCTGCAGGCTTCCTCATCTGCTCCTTCCTTTCGTGCTAAAGAAAGCTTTACAAGGCTTATCCCTACTTGGGCCCTCAGAGCCCTCTGCCCAGCTGAGTCGGTCAGATACTGTTTTGCCTCTAATGCATCATCTCCCTCTTAGTCTGTGAACATTGGCTCCTTTATCCAAAATAAGCTCTCTCTGGATCCTTCTACCATGTGAGCTCGTCTCACATCTATCTCCTGTCAACGTCATCCATTGACATTTCTTGCTTGCTCACCCAACGTCCTTTCCCGCTCTTCCTCCTCCACGCTCCTGAAGCAACTTCCTCATGGGTGCTTGTGGCGGGGCCTCTCCTTACAGCTCACCTTCCCTGACCTTCCATTCTATGTGTCAGCTCCCTCAGCCTCCAAATGCATCCTCCATTTCTCCCAGGGCACACAGCTCTCAGCTCTCCTCTTGTCTACAGCCCTGTCTCTTCGGACTTCTCTCTTTTTTGTCTGGCTGTCTGTCTGTCTTTATCATTCTTGATTTGCCTCTGCCCTCTCTGCCTTCAAATCTTCATGTGCCTGAGATCTTAACCCTCCAGGCTCTGCAGGGATTGTAAGTCCCAACTCTCACTTCCCATTTCAGTCTCTAGACAAAGTTCTCATGCATTCTGTGAGCATTTCACCCTCTGTGTCCATCCATGTTCCCCACCCCCATATTCTCTTGTCCTTGAAGCTTTCCTGTCATCCTTCAGCAGAAGCTAACTCATTCTGTCGGTCATATAAGTTGGACTCTGGCAGTCAAGTTGAAACAGGGCTGGACTGTGCAGCCCATTCTGGTCTGGGGCTCACCATATAGTCCACCGTGAGCCTCTAACTCATGGCCATCCTCCTGCCTCTGACTCCCAAGTACTAAGATTACAAGCATAAGCCAACACTCCCAGCTTCAACTTGACTTTAGTAGACGTTGTCCTGGCCACTCTTCCCCTCCAGTGTCTGTCCCCAGAGTCACTCCTCCAGCTCTAGCCTCACCGTCTGCCCTGTGGTCCCTTCGGATGTCTCTCAGCTGGACTCTCTACCCTACTTCTCTCCTCCAAGTCTAACATATTCACTGGTGGCAATTTCATTTTGCTGAAGTTCTCATGATGTCTCTTTTAATGCTGAAAACTTGGGAAGGGGCTTCACAGTGTTACAACTCTTCCTGCCCAGCAGCTAAAAAGGGTTACCTCTGCTCAGCTAAACAGGTCTTCTTCTAAATACTTCCTTTCTTTTCTCAGTTAGTACTGAGAGGCTCATTCTCCCAGCTCCTTCCCCACCATCACTGGCCCACAAAGAAAGAAAGATGGAATTGGGAGTGCTTCACTCTTATTACTAGTCCATGCCTATCTGTTTTTACTGGGGTGAACTATCTTCCCACGGGTGTAGCATAGAGCATCCTGTCGGGTTCTTCTCTGAAACATAGCCATAGTGAGGTGATTGAGAACAAGACTAGATTTACCTGCTGGGTTCCAAGGCAGTTAGGAAATGGGGGGAGGCCTCAGGGTCCCAATATACTCTTCAAGGACATCCCCTCCCACCCACTACTTCCCACAAGGCCACATCCCTGAAGTTGTCACCATTTCCTAACAGTACCATCAGCTACAGTCCAGGTCTTCAATACGTGGGATCAGAGAGGCAATGTCTAAGTGCTCACCATTAGATGTCATCATTGTTTGGTCATGCATGACATGTGACATTATTGAGCATCATAGTTATCCACTGATTGGCAGGGAGACTAACTTGGGAATTCCACACAACCAATGAATTAACATCCTAAGTACTTCCTCTAAGACTTTAGGTACTTAAAACTATTACAATGAATAATATTGCAGTATACAAATTTTACAATAAAGAATATGTACCCATATCAAAAGACCTGGATGGTTAGAATGAGTAACTGTGTAATAATATTTTAAATTATTTAATTTTTGAAATTATATAATTTCTCCCTTCCTTTTCCTGCCTCCAGTTCCTCCTATCTACCCCCACTTTGTTTTCTCTCAAACTCATGGTCTCTTTTTCATTCATTGTTACATGCATATGTGTGTGCATGTGTATGTATACATACATACATACATACATACATACATACATATATTCCTGAATATTTAAGTCCAGCCTGTTCAGTTTATATAGTGTTACTTGTATGTGTGTTTTCAGGGCTGACTATTGGGTATTGGACAACCAATTGGTATACTCTTCCCTGAGGAGGACTATTTCTCCCACTCTCAACATTCCATAGTTGCCTGTGGTTCTTTGTGTAGGACTGAGTCCCAGTGGACTTTCTCAGTCCATTTCAGCATGTGTGTTGTCCTTGTTCATCTATTTTGTCAGTCATGTTGGTAAGACTTTATGGGTGTGGCTTCTGACATTCCTAGGACACAATCTTTCCACCTCCTCTTCTGCAATGATCCCTGGGCCTTGGGTGAAGGAGTTATATTGTAGATGTATCTGTTGGGAGTGGGTTCCACCACTCAGTGTTTTGGTTGGCGGTGGTTATTTAAATTAAGAAATGTTCTATTGTGTAATAGACATGCTTATGTCAACATGCTGCTCATTGAGCACCTACTGTGTACAAGCCACTTGCTTGGTATTCCATATCTGATATCTAGCTATGCTAGTGAGTTTATATATATATATATATATATATATATAATATACTTGATACATCATTACTAATGTACCAATGTACATGAACTGGTAACCGCCTGTCTGTGCAGTCTTATGACAGATGTGGGGAAAGTGCCCTTATCTTCATTGAAGGAAAATAGAAATGAAGACGTGATCTCAAGGTTGATCAAAAAGCTCATGTAGAGACAGGGAAATGGCTTGGTCAGTAAAGAGCTTGCCACACAGGGCTGAACACTTCAGCTGGATCCCCAGCATCCACATCATAAGCCCAGTCTGGCAGTGTGCATCTGTAATCCCAGCACTAGGGGTGGTATGGGGAGAGGAGGATCCAATAAGGTTGCTGGCCAGCCAATCTAGACCAATCAGTGAGCTCCAAGTCTATTAAGAGACCTGTCTCAAACAATAAGGTGGAAGGAAGGGTAGGGAGATAGTTCGGCAGGTGAGGACACCTGCTGATCTTCCAGAGGACCTAAGTTAAGTCCCCAGCACTCCCATCAGGTGGTTCATAACCACCTGTAATTCCAGGTCCAAGGGATCCAACACCCTCTTATGGCCTCTCCAGGCATCCACACTCATCTGGTACACATACACATACACACACACACACACACACACACACACACACACACACACACACCACCTTCTGCTTTAGACAATGTCAGCACTGAACTCTGAGCCAGCTCAGCCCAGCCCAGTGTAAGGTTTGCACCCATGCTCACAACTGTTACTCTGTAATATCTGCCACATCTGTGTCAAAACAGCCTCCAGCTGTGGTTTGAATGTGAGCACTGGCCACTACATTTCTGAGCAGCATGCCTGTTCAAGTCTCCCTCCAGTTTTCCTAATGGATGATCTGTCTTTTTCTTACTTATAGGTCAGTTTGACTTACTGAAAAGGCTTTTTCAATAAGTAATTTTAGGATTTTCAGCAATTAATTTTAAAACCTGAGGAAATATTAGCATAGTTGAGCAAGATCACCATGAGTAGCAGCAAAAACAAAGTGCAGAGGGTCAGAGACGATGCTTTAGGTGGCCTTTTTCATGCTAATATCTTCAAAAACAATTGGGACTTTTGCTCCATACAACTCACTAATGGAAGAGGCTGAATCCTATAGGAGAAATCTGGCGTTCCTCCTGCAGTCCCCGAAAGTGTGAGTACAAGGCAAGGCCACCTTTAAATGGCAATAATGCCACTGAAATAGATCATTCAAGGGAAGGAGACATATTATTAAGGGCAACACCACCATTGACACTTGTTAGCTTGTCTCTGAACCAACACTACAGAGCAGCAAAGCTTAAAATGAATGAAATGGTATCCATTCTCCAGCTAATGAAAATGCTTTGGGCTCCGGGCCAGAGAATAGATTTGGATCATAGATGGAGCTCTTTTTCCAGGGCCTTAAATTTGAATGACTAGAATTATTTTTAAAGTACCATCCTACTCAGTCTTTTGGAATAAAAACATGGTTTTCAATTTCAAAAGAAAAAAAATCTTCATTCACCATAAAGATGGAATGCACCAGCTTGGACCAGCCTTATTCATGGGTTCAGTAAAACAGATAGCACACTCCAGTGCAGATGGGTTATGTAGTGGAGATACCTCTTGTAGCACCTTCCTTGCCCCACAGTCCACACATTCATACACTCCACATGCGTGCTCATATGCCTGCACAGTGCATGTGTATATAGATGCAGGCACACAAAGAGAGATACATTGTCTATATAATGTGCGTGCAAGCATACACCAAATGCATGCATATATAAGCATGCTATATACCCATACATACACAGAGGAACACATAGACACATGTATACACTCACACACATACTGATGTTTTGTGCCTATGAAGCTTAAAAAAAATATGCACATCTGACATGGAATATAAAGAGTCCGTCCGTCTTCCCTCTACAGACATCATGTACATGTTATATAATTATCACACATAATGTATAACAAGTTCCTACAATAACCGATATTACACATATTTTTGTATGGACTTCTAAAACACCCTGGTTTTCAACCAGTCTAGAACAACTAAGGCATTTTAGAATTGCTAGTTTGTGTAGTTTTTTTTTCCGGCTCAGAATAGCATATAAGAAATATCACCTTAATTCAACACAGGAAGTATCTAATCACCATTGTGTGGCATTTAATTGTCTAGGAACTGAAGTCAGTTGCAAGATTTAAGAGTAAAAAGGAAAACCTCAATTTATTGCTTATTTTAAGAATGTCATATTTAAATGAATAGACTTTCTTTGAGACACAAGTATTTAGAAGGAAAACACATAGTAGAGAAGTGTTCTCGCCTTTCTGATAAATGAAGTGGCATTAACAGGAAATATACGTTAATTGAGACACCCTTTCATCTGGGATGAAGCCCCCTTCCAAATGAGATGTGGTGAAGTTGTGGCCAAATCCTGGTCCACCCAGTGCCTTAGACCTCAGTGGGTATCAACCTGCATTCTGGATTCATAGTCCATCACTTGCAGACTTCTTGTCTTGATCTCTGGGTTCCCAGCTCTAAATTCACTTGAAGAGGTCCTGTCTGGGAACAGAGATAGTAAAGAGCTGTGGCTGAGGCTGTCAGCCAAGGCGTGTTCCTCCAGGCACCTGGCCAGAAGAAGGCAAGCCAGACAACAGCAGTCTCCAAGTGCTGAATACCAATAGGACTCAAAGGAACTCCTAGCAGATCTTCCCACAGCTTCTCAGCCATGCCCAGGGGAGCCTTGAGGGTGCTGCTGGCGAATGTTCAAGCTCTCCTGGTGTGGCATGCAACACTTCTCAGACTTCTGTGGGTGCCTGCCGCACTTGCGTTCCACTTGTGAGCTCACAGTCTCATGGACTCTTTAAAGAAATAAGTGTGAGTTTCCAGAAACAGACTAGCAGACCCTCCTCTGCCAGCTGCATTAGAGTAACACTGCATCTACCCACTCCCCACAGGGAACAGAATAGCCAAGGAAGCCTCTGTGACTGTCCCATGCCAACTAAGATGGAAGAGCCCACATCCTGCTCCACAGCCTTTCTTTCCATGAAGAGCAGCTTTCTGCCACGCAGTGAATCTTCCAGGGCCTCCAGCCGTCAGCACTCCTCAGACTGGGTGCTTAAAGGGAGCCTCAGAGTCTGGAGAGATGGCTTGGTGAATACAGCGCCCTCTGTAAAAAACGTGAGGGCCTGAGTTCAAATCCCAACATCCTTGTAAAACCCAGACATACCAAACATCTGTAGCCCAGCCCTGGAGAAGCAGAGACAGGCAGATCCTGGGACTTGTTGGCCAGCCAAGCTACTCAGATCTCCAAGCTCCAGATTTAGTGAGGGATCCTATCTCAAAGAATACGATAAAGAGATATTAAGGATATTTAATGTCAACCTCTGGCCTCTACATACATGTACATGAATGTGCATATGTATCTGCATACACGTACGCACACACACACACACACACAAAATGGACTCTCTGAAGCCTCTGGACTTCTATGCTATGACTTAATTGACTATTTTTCTGACGACTTAGAGCATTTTAATGCTATTACTAATATTGACTCCATAAGTCATTGCTGAATAGCTGAGTTTTGAGGTGAATGAGGTTACTTTGTAAATCCAAATTAAGCCACTAAGCAGGCCAGACAGACAAAAGCCCAAAGTGTTGGATGTTCCGCTGGGGTACTTTTCTATATATTCATTATAATCACCGAAGCAAAAACCTAATGGAAGCTCTTCATAATTTAGCATCTGCCATCAGATGGGAATATCAATTCCATCTACCAAAGAGAGGATTACAGGCAGGTTCAATATAAAATGCAAATGTAGTAGCTTGGTAAGCTGTGTGTGTCAGCTACACTTCACCAGAGTCTATTAGCCTGGGAGCTTAAAGACAGCCAATGTTCTGCTGGAGTTGCTTCTCCCATGAGCCTCTGTGGGCTTAGTGGACATGTGTAGAATGAGGACGTTCATTGATGGCTGAGGCTATGATAGAGAGAGCAGGACACAGCAATGGAGGCATGGGAAGATCTGCCTGTGTTCTTGGAAAGACTGCCATTGGCTCCATATGAGCTGTTTCTAACAAAGTTTACCTCTTCTGTAATAGAAGTGAAGGTTCACCCGTCCTTCTGGTCCAGGCTAACCATTTCCAAATCCTTTTATTTTGTTGTATAAGCCACCTCAGCTGAACGGAGGGAGGTCGACCAGTCTGAGCCATGGCATTGGCTCAACCTTGGTGGTTCTGTAGCTCCACGCAGCACTCAGCTTCCTTGTTGGCCCTCACCTTGGTAGATCGTCTCTCATTGGTGTATGCCTCAGACTCTGACCTCTGCTTTGCCATTATAACTCATTACACTATCACAGTTTTGCCAATACCACTGCCCTTTTAGGTAGAACTTCTTGCCTGAATGCCATGTGATCTATCATCCCATGGTACCACCCACTTCTTCCAGCATCTTCTCCACAACTCACAGCTAACAGCAAAGCCTCAGGCACTGTGGAACAGCCCTCTTTAAGCCTTTACTCCACCACCTAAGATGTGCCTGTTAGACATTAACCAGCCCTGTGCCGCTGGTCTATTACTGCGTGACCACTTCCAAGCTCTGAGACTTATATATCCAGTGGCATCTCTCTTTTCCAAAGGAGTATCTTGCAAATTGCTACACAGAATGACAGAAATAAGTAGTCCCTTTCAAAAGAGCACTCCTAAATCTGGACATGGCAATGCATCCTGTAATCCCAGCACTCTGGAGACAGAAGCAGGAGGATATCGAATTTGAAGTGAGACTGACAAATTAGACAGACCCTGTGTGATAAAAAAAAAAAAAAAAGAAAGGAAAAGGAAGAGGGTTGAAAAGGAAAACGAAGGGAAAAAGGGAGGGGCATGCAGGCCGGAGGAGACCATTGGATGTCATCTGTTGAGCTCCAGAATAGGAAAGGAAAAAAGAAGTGAAGAGAATGGAGGAAGAGAGGGAGTGGAGGGAAACAGTATTAGTGAATTTCTGAGCAGCTGCTTGCTACATGAAATGTACGGAAAGATATGACTCAAAGAACCTATGATTTACCTCAAAAGAATACCTTGTAAGGCAAATATTTACACTTTTACATAGCAGGACACAGAAATTTTACTGAGGTCATCTTTGAATCTTTGATGCTGAGGGACAGGATAGTAGTAGGCAGCTTCTTCCGGCTGCCAATGGGATGTATGTGGTCATCACCCAGACTTGGCATCTCATCACAGAGAACCAGTTTTGTATCTCTGAAAAAGGTGGGGAAAATACACTATCCATCCCCAACTGCAGACAACTTTTAGTCCAGTAAGTAGTAAGGCTTCTAAGAAAGCCAATTTGGGCCTGGCGAGGTGGCTCTGTGGGTAAGAGCACTTGCTATACAAGCATGAAGACCTGAGTTCAGATCCCCAGTATCCAAATAAAAAGCCAGGTGTGGCTGCATGAGCCTGTCACCCCACTGCAAGAGTGACCCAGAGACGGGAGGGCCCACGGGGCTTGCTAGCCACCAGCCTCACCAAAAAAACACTGAGCACTTCATCCAGTGAGAGACCTCGTCTCAAGGCACTAAAGCAGAATGCAACAGAGGACACCCAATGTCCTCCTCTGAGCCCTGCACATGCACACCGACACACACGCACATCAACATACACGCCCGCACACCCACATGCACACACATGTATACACTACACACCGAAAGTATAGCAGAAGATTTATAGAAATTATATAATGAACTTCGAAATCAGGGCTGTTCTGTGAGCCAGGTCATCATAGTCTACTTGAAAAGAAAAGACAAGAAAAGCTTCCATTTTTGTCTGTATATTTGGGTCGTGCGGTCATCCTCATTTATCGTGGATTCTGTGTTGGTGAGTGTGCACATCCACTGAAATTCTGTTGTGACTCCGAAGTCAGAATGTATGGCACTTACATGGTTATTCACGGACATGGAAAGAGAGGTGACAAGTTCCCAGCCAAGCAAGGTGACTCCATATGACTGATTCATTTCTCATTCTGTAAACAAGGCTCTTTCCCTGGGGCTCCATTTTTCACATTGTCTATTTTGGGTTGGTGACATCACTGCTGAGGTGATGTCACTGTTAAGATGCCCCCAAGCATAGCACCCAAATACTAGCTAGCATGCCCAAGAAAAATCCCTATAAGAGCCTCCCTCAGGCCTGCGTCACAGTGCTGGTGGCTGAGTTCATTGCTCATGAAGTGACGGTCATGTTTAATAAGGTGTCCTTAGACACATGTTTGGCAAAAGTGCAGTGTCCAGAGGCTTGCAGGACCCTAAGAGTAATCAAGAGCAATTTATTGCCCCCAACTCAGCATCAGCAGTGACTTCATAGACCAAAACAACAGCAAATAATAAGAATTAATGTATTGCCGGGCGGTGGTGGCACACGCCTTTAATCCCAGCACTTGGGAGACAGACAAATCTCTGTGAGTTCGAGGCCAGCCTGGGCTACAGAGTGAGTTCCAGGAAAGGCACAAAGCTACACAGAGAAGCCCTGTCTCAAAAAAAAATTAAAAAATCAGTGTATTTAGGGAGTCCTAATAATGGCAGGGAGGTGTGGTACCAATGATGCCATGCCGTTTTCTCTTCTAGTTTAGTATTTTTGAAACGTCATGCGTGATACAATGTGTCTTGATTATGTCCACTCCTTCCTGCCCCCCACAACTGCACTCATCTCTTCTCAAATCCATACCCTTTTCTAATCTGTGAAAGTGTGTGTATCTCCTACTGGATCCGGTTAATCTTGCCCCTCCCTGTGCACAAGGAAGTAGTGTTGGCCACTGGGGCCCGGGCAGCCTATTGGTGGGACGGGGGTGGGGAGGGTTGTCCCTGGAGCCCCGGAGAACACTGATCTCCCTTGCTTAGCAGCCTTAGACTGCCCATAGCTCCTCACATATGGGTGTGGCCTTGTGAGCCTGTCCCTCATACTATTTTCTGCTTCGTGGACGATGAGATCTTCCAGAGTCATCTCAGTCTGTCTTCATGTTAGCACGGGTGGACCTCCTCACCGTTCAGATCTACCCAGTACTGAGGCCCACCCCTTGCATCTGCTCTGGGAGACAGGCAAAGAAGCAGTCCTTGACCTCAGGCACTCCTACCCTTATTGACATGACCAGACTTAGTGTGACAGACAAAAGAGAAGTGGAAACCTAAGTAGCAGGGTGAACCAGCTCCCTGAGGCACCGCTCAAGGGAAGCAGGGCAGTTTTCTAGTGGTGACCTCGAACTGTTAATTTCATGTTTCCTCCCAGGAACTCTGCAGAGAAAGTGTGCCTGTAGCCGGGCCTTCTAATTAACTCTAAAGTTCCTACCACATCAGCCAACACCTGTAGACCACCCTCAAGCTTGCCTCTCTCCTGACTAGAGTCAAAAACCTGATGTAGGTGAGAACAGCACCATAGGAAATCCCTTTTGTCTATAGGAAATGATGGCCGTGTTTCCCTCGGCCTGATGACATTGGAGACCTTGTAACCCTACAGCTGAAGAAACAGAAGTTATGGCATTCAAACTAGAAACAGTAATGTTGTTTTACGAAGCTCCTAGTCTGTGCCAAGGTGCTGGGAACACAGAGGTAAATGTGAAGTCTCTGCCTGTATGTATCTCATGATCTAATAGGAAAGCTTGGTCACTGTAAACACGGGACAAATGCTACAGAGGAGGGTGGTACAGGTGGGGCTGGTGGGCACACATAATCTGGGTGGAGGCTTGTGCTTCTTGATGGAGTGGAGTCTTGAAGGTGGAGAAATCCGGCAAATGAAGGAAGTAGGGGGTGACCGTGGAGTTGTAGGGGTTAACATCCTAGTATAAAGAAGCACTCCCTCGTGACGTGCTAGAGGTTAACACCCTAGTATAAAGAGGGAGAGACATGAAAGGGTTAAGGAGCATAGAGTGCAAACTAGGGGACTTATAAGAGAGAAGGCAAGTGGGAAGTGATGCCTGGCTCATGAGTAACCTTGAAAGCCAAGTAGGAAGAAGCATCCTCTGAAGGACGCCACAGAGGCCATCAAAACTATCACCTCTGCACTCCCTGTGGCGGCTCAATTAAAGTGGTACAGAGAATGCATCATGGGCCGGGCACATCTGAGGATGAAGAGAGCAGTCTAGCTCTTGGGAAAACCACTAAGGAAATAAACCAAGAAAAGAGAAATGAGAACACAGCAAAAGGCCACCCAGAGAGGAAAGCGCTAGCCAGCTGCCTGGGGTCACCTTACATTGCGCAGAGCAAGCTGTATACGCCTGAGAACAGAAGAACGCAGGCCTGTTCTGGGGCAGTCATATCGAAGAGAGTAAAAAAGGGATGAGGTAGGTGCCCAGAAGTGAAACAAGAGATAGAATAGTGGCAGATATAACAGGAGGGAGGCAGAATCCCATGACAGTGAGAAGGGAAGGAAGCACAGTGTAATAGACCATGAGTGGCCAGGAGTGTTGGTGAGGAAGTAGACAGAAGTGAGGAGGTAAATGATAGGCAGGAGTCTGTATCCCAACTACATCAGAGGCTGAGACAGGACCACCTGGGCTACAGAATGAGTTCAAGGCCAGCCTGGGCAACTTAGCAAGACCTTGTCTCAAAATAAAGTGTAAAGGGGGCTGGCAGGATGTCTCAGCAGGTAATGACGCTTGTCTGCAAGCTTGACCACCTGGGTTCAATCCCTGGAACCCATGTGGTGGAAAGAGAGAACCAGCTCCTGCAGGCTCTGTTCTGACACCCTCACACGCACCTTCACATACATGTGCACACACGGAATAAACAAATGTAAAAGCTGCTTAAATTAATAAGATATAAAAAAGAGAGCTGCGTGGCCTGGCTCAGGACTGAATGCCTGCCTGGCATGTACAAGCATTCCCCAGCTCATTTCCCAGCACCTGCCTCCCGCTCAAGAAGCAAATGTAGAACAGCTGGTGTTTAAACTTGACTTTCAAAGGCAGGAAGGGTGTCAGTGCTAATGTTGGAGAATGGAAGGCTGGTGGGTGGCGTGCCATAGCCACTGTAGTGTAGCTTTGGTTGCTTATGGCTAACAGGACACAGGGAACATGGTACAAACAACACAGCCCACACAATGCAAGCCTCAGAAGGAGGAAAGTAGATGAGCTTTCGGTCAGGAGTTCAAAAGAGAGTGTCTTTAACGCAACCTTCCAGAAAGTAATAGATCACGTCGGAGTCCGACCCCGATGCCCCGTGATGGCTTCTCTGTAGCTTCCCCCTTAGGCAAGTTCTGTCTTAGAGTGTGCCATCTGCAAAATAAGCCACGTAATAGCTAGTCACGCATGTCGTTGCGGGCTGCAGTGAGAAGCAAGAGAATATGTGTGAAGAGCACTTTGAAGATTGGAAAGCCTCATGCGATTGTGAGATGTCACCATGTGAGAACAGGGTCCTTCTCTCTGCCCTTTGCCATTTGCTGAAGGGCCTTTGTCTGTGGCTATTACTTCAAGCACCAGGGAAGCTTCCTTACAAAGTGCAGGCGGGCCCTCTCTCTTCTGGAAATGTTCATCTGTTTAGTTACTATCCCCCTAACTGATCAAGAAGGACAGTCTACAGACACATTAGACACTTTAAAAGAGAAAAAAAAGGAAGGGAAGGAAGGAGGGAAGGAGGGAAGGAAGGAAGGAAGGAAGGAAGGAAGGAAGGAAGGAAGGAAGGAAGGAAGGAAGATGTTGAGGTCAATGAACTGGCTTATTTAGTAAAATACTTGACATCCACAAACAAGGACTTGAGTTCAGATGCCCAGTATCCACCTAAAAACCCAATACAGAGCACATGTCTGCAACCCTGGTGACTGGGAAGGTAGAGACAAGCCTTGCTGGCCAGTCAGTCTAGCCAATCAGTGAGCTCCAGGCTCAGAGAGAGACCCTGACTGAAAAACTAAAGTGAAAGGGTAGACCGACATCACCCAACATCAACCTCTGGCCTCCACATGCACAAACACACACACCCATGCACATACCTGCAGCTGCATGCACACATGCATACACAAATACATACACTGCACACATATACACCACACACACACACACACACCCATGCACATACCTGCAGCTGCATGCACACATGCATACACAAATACATACACTGCACACATATACACCACACACACACACACACACACACACACACACACACATCAAACTGAAAAGAGAAGAAGAAAGTTAAGGTACTCCTAATCATAAATAACCTTTAAAAGTACTAGAGAAGTATTGTGGTTTATGCCTAGAATTCCAGCACTTAGGAGATTGAGGTAGGAAGATTTCAAAGTAAAGGCCAGCCTGGGCTACATGATACAAATTATTTCTATATATTTAATCTTCCAAGTCAGGAAGTGAGGAAAGAAGTGTTTGGGAAGGCCACTGGCTCAGAGAAAGCTGCCATCAGAGCGTGGCTGCTTCGACGGCATTGCCACAGAGCAAGCACACCGTGTTTACTCATTTCCTTCCCCGTTATTGCTTCTACTTAGCCTTTTCCTCCTAACCCAACAGAGCAAGTGTTTCCATGATGTTTGCCGTGTTGTGCTTAATGTATTTCCAATCACTAAAACATAAAATAACCCATGCTAGGTATTCTAGACTAAAACAATGGCTACAAACTGGGCGGGCCTTTAATCTCAACACTTTTAGGAAGCAGAGGCAGGCGGATCTCTGTGAATTCAAGGTCAGCCTGCTCTGCATAGTGAGCTCCAGGCCAATCGTGTCTATGTAGTGAAACCTTGTCTCAAAAAAACAAAAGAAAAACAAATGAAATAGCTTCAAAGTGGCAGAATGTTTATTGTTAAAACTGTTGCGCCCGGCAGTGGTGGTGCATGCCTTTAATCCCAGCACTTGGGAGGCAGAGGCAGGTGGATCTCTGTGAGTTCGAGGTCAGCCTGGTCTACAGAGTGAGATCCAAGACAGGCACCAAAACTACACAGAGAAACCCTGTCTCAAAAAAAAAAAAAAAGTTTAAAAAAAAAAAATGTTGCAAGTATGAGTTCTTCAAGACACAGGTAGGGTTTGGGTATTTGTTTTGTTTTGTTTGTTTGTTTTCAGTTATCTTAAAGATTTATATTTTTATTTTATATACATGTGTTGCCTGAATATATGCTTGGTGCCCACAAAAGCCAGAGGCGGCCTTAGATCCCCTGGAACTGGAGTCATAAATGATTGTGAGCCACCATGTGGGTGCTGGGAATCAAATCCAGTCCTCTGCTAAAGGAACAAGTGTTCTTAACCATGGAGCCATCTCTCCAGCCCCTAGCTTTTTAAATTGGTGTATTTGGGGATGTGAATGTGTCTCAGTGGTAATAGCTTGCCTGTCATGTATGAGGCCCTAGAGTCAATCCCCAGTAGGGTATTTTTTTTTTAAGTTAAAATGAATGTATTTTCTATTTAAATACACCAATTCTAGCACCTGTTTGAACACTGTGGAAAGTCAGGCAGCAGGGGGCGGGGCTTTTCTTTTCACAAATGCCGGATAATCAGGAATAAAGGCTCTCTCTGCTCTCTCGGTCACCCCCAGCCCTTCTCCTGTGTATTGTCTCTTAAAACTGGGCCACTGATCCTTGAGAAGTTCAGAATATGTGAGCCCACTTTAAAAGCAAACCAGTAAAAGAACAATGCAACAGACAAAATTAAAAATTAAAATAAAGAAAGTGCCAAGCTTGTTGGCATAGACCTGCAATCACAACTACTCAGGAGTCTAAGGCAGGAAGATCCCAAGTTCAAAGCCTACCTGTGCTATAGGGTGAATTCAAAGAACCCTGAGTAACTTGTTAAGACTTTGTCTCAGATTTAAAAGAAAAAGTAAAAAGAGGGTGTGGGATATAATTCAATGGTAGAGTTCTTATCTAGTGCATCCAAGACCCAAGGTTTAGTTTTACTATCACCCAAAAAAAGGCAGGGGGGTGGGGAGAAAGGAAGCAGAAGAAATTCTAACACCTGCTGGAATAAAGAGAATAGAAAGAAAAAGAAACTCCATTTCAACAGCCCAGTACTTTGGGTGGCCTGGCCAGCTCTTCCCCGGCATTCTGCTTACCGTAGTGATGGACCCCTTAGCCACATGTCAGAGCGTTACTCTTCATTGCTTCCTTGTATTACAGAGATCAAAATAAAAGCAACTGCTTTTACAGAAGACCCAATGCATAGCAAAAAAAAAAAAAAAAAAGTTTTTACTTCAAAAGTAGACGCAAGAAGCATTGGGGATATGGATCAACAGGAAGGGTTGCCTAACATACTCAAAACACTAGGTTGTATCCCCAGTGCTTAATAAAACTGGTCATGTTGGGGCACACCTGTAATCCCTGCACTTGGGTGGTAGAGACAGGGATATCAGAAGTTCAAGGGCATCCTTAACTATACAGCAAGTTTGAGGCTAGCCTAGGCTATGTGAGACCATGACTCAAGAGGAAAAAAAAAAAAAAACAGGGAGGAGGGGATAGAGTCAAGCCATCTGTGGACTTTTGTACCTGGACTACCAATACTTAGAAGCTGAGAGAGAAGGATCACCATGAACTCCAGGCCAGCCTAGGCTACAAAGTGAGACCCCGCCAAAAATGGGGTTGTGGGGGGTGGGAAGGTGGTCAGGAGCAATTGCTCAAAAGGTTCCAGGATGTTCTTCTGACCTTTACAAGGTCAAGAAACTTTGATAACCTATGCCTGCGCCTGAATGGAAAGACATCTGGTAGACCACACTTGTCATTTCAAGTCAGCGTGATAAAGCTCGCTGAGGTTTATTAACACAGACATGTTGATCAAGGCTGGTCTGTGCCACACAGGAGAACTATTCTTTAGCAGTGCATTCTTTGGCTTTCGTCAAGTGGCACGTTGTCTGTGGACTTTCCTATTCTCCAGCCACAGAGGAGAAAGCCAACCCTACCCCCCTGGATTTGGCTGTTATGAGGTTTAAAGAGGATCATTCGTTTTCATTACAGAAGCCCTTCTGTCCCTCCTCATTAATGAATTTCCAGTCTTCCATTTAAAAACACAACACAACAACAAACAAACAAACAGACAAAAGGATCCGGCAGAGGACGCAGTTAAGTGGCTGGCGGGCATGACTGTGTGGGCTTTAGAGGAGGGGGATGGCCATTTACTGACTGTGAGGAGAGGCTGACATCTTTGGTTAGTATGCTAATTTTGTCTCTTCCATTTAATATTCAGATCAGGTCTGTACAGGCCCTCCCTAGCTACAGAGTCCAGGGATGGGTGGCTGTCTGCCTAGCAGCATAGAACATGCTTTGCATGAATTACATAAATACCCAAGCATCCAGTCTGCACCGACCTCACACTTTCCCTCCCTCTTCCAGAGACACACAGACACTGAGCCACATGCATGCAAGCACGCACTGCACATGATGCTGACACATGTACCCACAAACAGCACAGGCACAGGGCGCTATGAACACTGATGGCATGCAGAGAGGTACCCTAACCATCCATAGCTGGATTTAGTCCATGTTCTCTGGGTCTCTAATATATGTGCAGGATGTTCTTTCTACTGCTCAGGGAAACTTGAGATATATTGGGGAGCCCAAAAGAAAGAAGCAAAGTAAAAGTTAAAAAACCCCATTTGTAGGAAATCTTATCTAAACTACCGTATCCAGGATGTTTTTGAAAGTCCACTTTTCCCCTCGTGGAAAAGAGAACTGTATAGCTCCATTAACTGAACACCCAGAGAAAAGAAAATACAACTGTTTTTATTCCTTGGTGTCCCCACTCTGTCCATGTGTGTTTGGAACACTGTATAAAAAGAGTTCATGGTTGGTTTGGGACTCACCAAGCCACAGCTGGGTGACAACAGAGGAATCCCCAAACCAGCTGCCATATGTTGGTCCAAATGGCAAAGATGACCACCTGGCACGTTTGCCAGAAGCCTCGCCAATGCAAAACTGAATCTCCCCAAACTGCTCTTCCCAGGATCCCTCTGTAATGGCGAGGCAGCTACTGGAGACAGACAGGAGGAGGAGCAGCTACTAGCAGAAGGCATGGATTAGACTTGCTTTAAACAGATGGAGCGGTTTTGAGCCCACAGAAAGACTCCAGTGCAAAGGAATGGATATGTTGGCTTTCACTGCTTGGGTCTGATGTGGATTTGGTTTGGGATTTTTTGTTGTTGTTGTTGTTGTTTTTCTCAGCATATGGCATAGCTGTGTAAGCTGGCATGCCATGGCTCTTTCCTGAATCTTGTCCTCTTGTGCCCACAATAATATTCCCAGACTCAGCTGAGGAACTCCAGCGGTTCCCATGTTGGCATCGGAGCTTCCCAAGCCATGGGTGTTTTCTCCGAACTGCAGACTTGATTTGCCTTGATTATTATTTTTTTGGCTCTGATCCAAGATGTCTTCCTGTCATCATCTCACCGTCTTTTCCAGTAATCCCTTTTTTAAACATCGCCAACAATTAGTCGATTTATCTCCATCACCAAGGACCACCGCCCACCCCCATATCCACATCCACATGCAGACATACACTCAGCTGAACCCCCATCCCTGCCTTGTTTTGCCTTGAAGTATAAGAAATCACAGCTTCTCATTAGCTGGAGAGCACGTTTGGAACGGCTTTGTGTTTACTCACTTAGTAAGTGATGCTGGCCTTTTTAATTATCCTCCTTCCGCATGCCATTTAGAGCAGCAAGCTGTTCAAATCAAACCGAACGGGTGCACATCCTCGGCGAGGCGGTTGGAAAGGAATCCTGGTTTGTTTGTTTTTTTTTTACCTCACTGCTGGCTGCGTCCTTCCTTGTCTGTCAGCAAGCCAAGGAATCCCCCCACCAAAAGCTCTTACGTAGGAAGACACCAAAACCGTGAGTCACTTTTCACTCTCAGAGCCGAAGAACCCCACAGCATTTTGCACCTAGCAGCAGACCCAAGATGATGGGGCTTTCTTCCAAGCCATTGAGATCCTTGGGACCAGATGTCCAGTCCTCACACCATTCTCTCTTGGCTGTTGCTCCCTCTTTCTCTTCCACCCTTCTCCATCCTTTCATCCTGGAGCAATCTCCTCTTCTTCCCTTCTGAGATGTGACAGCCGCAGACCACAGCCAGAGCTGAGTCCCTCTCGCCTTCTGTTATTTTTTCCCCCTGCAGCAGCCTTTAGCTGCTACCCTCTGCAAGCTGGATCACCAAAGACACACGACTCGCTCACAATGAATAATCAATACGGATATTGATCTAGGGAAAAATGTTTGTAAATTCCTGAAAGAGAATCAGGAGCAGGGGGCAGGGAGGTTCGTGGGGGACGACGCTGCAGAGCTCCACGGCGGCGCTAGGAAGCAGGACCGCTTTTGGATCCCCAAGTTTGGCCAGCTCCGAGGTGACGGTACCGGAATGCGTGCCGATGAGGGTGTGCGCGTGTGAGGATGGTGCTGTGTAGTCTCATTTCTCTACAGCTGCTTTCCCTGAAGAATCAGGAGCCACATGGTCGGGAGCCCCCGTCAACGCCATGGCTTGGCTGCGGGCCAGCACTGTTTTGTTTTCATTATCACACGCTACTTTGCAATTTGCATAAATACAGGGTTATTTTTTATCGTGTCGCCCAAAAGATAGAGCAGGGGAAAAAAATAGACTCTTTGTTGTGTGCAAGAGGGGCTTGCTGCCTACTCATCGAGGCTAAGGATTTGCCTCTTGGGCAGAGCTTTGGGGCATACAGTGAGGGCTCCAGAAGAAATACAGGCAAAGGAGAGATAATAACATGAGGGGAAAGAATGCGGGGGGAGATGTAGGATTTAATGAGAACCTCAGGAAACTCAGCTTGGTAAAACCAAATATTAAAGATCTGTTTTTCTCTGCAGAGAATGATGAAGCCTTAGGAGAACAAGGTGGAGGGAGCTGCCCAGTCTCTCCTTAGATACCTTGGCTTCCTTCTGCTGGAATGAACCACTGGTGCGGGGGCAGCTACCACAGTCAACATATGTGCACTTTATCTTGACTCCCATGTAAAACACGGAAAGACCGAGGATAGACCATGAGTTCCCTCTCGGCTCTGATGGTTCTCCCCAAAGTGAAAGGCTTCACACCCAGTCTGTTTCCTTCCCTTCCTAATAGATTGAGCCCTTCTGCTCTCCAAATTGCACCTGTCCAGTAAAGTGTGTGTGTGTGTGTGTGTGTGCCCCCCCCCCAACCTCAGCAAAGCTGGCACAAAGCATGATGGCTTAATGACCAGCTGGGATGGCTCCATCCTGCATGTACTTCTTAGCCATGGAGACATGGGCTCAGACTCCCAGAATCATGCCCCAAATCGGTGTCGGGCACTCACGTGATTCTGGAAGTAGACCTTCAATTTAGAGAAACCACCCAACTCTCTCAGCGACTAGCGGGTGGGCACCTTCCCCCAGTGGCCTCTGCTCCTTCTATCTCCCCTACTCACTGTGAATTTGCAGTTTGGTAATAAAAAAAAAAATCTTTGAAATCAGTCTGCCCTTTCTCCCCTGGCCCTATCTCCTCCTGGGCTGGTGACAAAGGGGATGTGTCACTTGAGATAGTCTCACTGTCAGGAGTAAGACCTCTACATGAGGATTCAATTCCAGCACCCCTTGTCCTGAAAGGCACTGTCCACTTTATCAGCCGCCAGCAGTACCTCAGCAGCGGCAGCAGCAAACACGGCTTTTTTTTTTTTTTTTAATTCCCTTTCTGTCTTCTGATTAGCTCTGGCAATCCAATTAGCAGAGGCATTTATATCACACAGTCTGAGGTTCCCCTACACATCATGGCAGCTCCAACCCACTCATAAATCCCACCGATCGTACATCTTCCTGTGACATGGATTAATTACAACACCAGACCCTCCTAAGTAGGTCTACCAGTACAAGTACATAAGAATATTAGAGTTAAGGAAGGGGCCACGAGGAATGCCTTTTGTCTGTTATCAAGAATGCACCAGGGCTGCCCGGGGGGTCAGTATCATTCTCCATCTCTGCACCAGGGCATTGCTCAAGCAGACATTGAAGAGGCCAAACGGGCCTGAATGGTGCATCCTGGGGGATTCAGGAGTGATCTAATCGTGGCACATTCATGTGTGTGTTTGTTTTTTCATATCTTTGGGCCCTTTATTGTGAAAGTTCAGAGCTCTCAGTGGCTCATTTCCTACTCTGGTCCATATGCCACCCAAACAGTTAGTTTTAAAACCCTTCACAAAGAGAGACATCTTTATCTTCATTGATATTCCACTACAGTCAGGCACAATCATGATATTGTGGTAACTTTGCATCTATCTACAATTTCATTCCAGATTTACCCTTACATTCATCAACCTCTAGCATCTTTCTATCCATTCATCTAGCTATATTCATTTAGATATCAACTATTTATTCTGCTTCCCGGTCATCTATTCATCCATGTGCATCTCACTATCCATTTTCTAACCATGTATTGATCTATGAATTTCTTTCTATTATCTGTCATCTACTTGTCTATCCATTTGTGTCTCTCCTAATTCATTCATCTACATTATCCATCTATCTGTTTTTCTATCTATTCATTAATCCATTCAATCATCTATCGTTGGCGTATTGGTGACCAATCCCTCTTTATTCTGTGCCTTTTGTTAGCTCTGATCTTAACAGGATCCCAGATTCACATTCCCAATCACTTTTAAGGTAAAAAAAAAATGGCCATTTTCCAAATGAAGTCTATAAATGCTATATGCTTTGCTGTCCATTCTTGAGTTTAAAGAATGAACTAAAGAAATAAATCAGTAAAATCACATGGTTTTAAGTGAGTTAAAATTACAAGGAAAATATTTTATCCTAAATTCCTGGAGCAATTTCCTTGCTTAATAAAATAGGCATTTCTGTTTCACTTAAACCATGCCTTTAGGAGAGGTAGATTTTAGATAATGTTTACAACATAAATCTCATTCACTCTGTTATATTTACCACTGTGCATCCTTCATGTAAATGATCCAAATCAACCAGAAATAACTTGAGATTACTTTTATCATAAAGCAAAACAGATATTAACCCTAGTGTGGTAGTGTAGTTGTTTGCATTTAGATGTCTTCCTTCTCTAGAGAGGGTCCGAGCCCGTGTGTGTGTGTGTGTGTGTGTGTGTGTGTGTGTGTGTGTGTGTAATGTATGTGTATGTTCTTATGTGTTCTGGGGGCAAACTAAGGACAAAAAATTGGATTTTTTTCTCATTACTTGTATTGAAAAACGTATTTAAGTCTAAGCTGAAATTTAGACTTCAGTACTCTCTAGAACCCTAGTTTTAGCTCCACAAGAAATAGGCTCATAGGGAGAAGAATAAGCGAGAGTCATTCCACCGAAGACAGAAACCCCACCTTGGTGCTCTGAGTAGTGAAGGCTGAGCAGTGTGGCTGTGACAGGATATTGCTTCCCAAGTAGTATCCCAGGTGAGAATCCTACCTAAGCAGCAGATCTCAACTCTGCCAATATTCACCATCGATAATAATATTATGGTAACATAAAGGCAGCATTCCCAAGTAGGAAATCACTGGCATTTTTTTTCTGATTTTTGTTTGACTAAAAAAGAAGTATGGTTCTGGGCCTGGTGGTCACCAGCTCTCCCTTGTCTTCACCACCAGAGTGAGCTCCTCAGCATTGCCCAGGGTTATGTGTTGGCTCACTCCAACATCCACCCCATCTGTGATCTGCTAGAGGAAGGGGGGGGGTCAGTCCTGTGGACCCAGAACTGCAGGATCTCCAAGACACGGCAGCAACAGGATGTCCAGGAAGAGCCCCAGTGAGGGCCCAGCATCCATGGTGCAGCAGAGACCGGGGCCTCGAACCAGACCAATGATTCTTTTTGATAAATGCCTGCATGTAAAAATGTATGGATAAAGGGTTTACTGCATGACTTACTGTGTCACATTGCAGCTTCCATGACAAGATTTTCCCTTTCTTCCTTTTTTCCCTTTTTCTCTTAATTTTGTTTTATTTTTGAGGGAGAGGGAGATAGGTGGAATCTGGAGGCATGATGTGAAAGACTCAAAGAGTAAGTAAAAAGTTTTAAAAAAGAAATGTGGTTAGCCTTCTACGTGCAAGGGTTCACATCCATGAATTCAGCCAAGTACTATTCAAATCACCTTTTAAACTGTCTATACTGAGTAAGTGCAGACTCCATTGCCATTCCCTAAGCAATGTGTCCTTATTTGCATAACATTTACATTGTACCCAGCATTGTAGACTATCTAGAGATGGTTTCAAATACACAGGAGAATATTATTGAATTGGGCTTAATAAGTCACCTAGAAAGATTAGAACATAGGAGACTATACAAAGAGCACATGTAAATAACTTCACTGTTTCCTATGACTCTTCAACGTCCTTAGACTAGGGTATCCCAGAAGGTCCTGGGATCAATCCCTGACAGATTCTGAAAGATGACTATATATTGAGGTGAAGACAATGAAAACCAAGACAGATCATTGTGAAGCCGAAGGGACAGGGAAAGACCCCAGCCGTGATACTCACTCTGCCCCCATAAAAGCCAGGGAGACAGAAATCACCTGGTTCTTTATGCTTGGGTTGTTTCTATCCATCTTATCACCATGGTTTCCCAGATTCTATTGTACTCTGGAGTGAGATGGTGTAATCTTGTGTTCTAATCCTGGGTTGACTTGCCACGCTAAGCAGCTGACCTCTCTCATCATTATAGGTGGCTCAATGTCTCGGGCTCATTTTCAGGGGCCCAGAAACATGCTTTGATTTCTTATTTTTTGAAGAATTTTATTTTTATTTTTAATTATGTGTATGTGGGGTGGAGGTGGCATGTGGATATGAATGCAGACACCTATAGAGACCATAGATGATCCCCCTGGAGCTGGAGTTACAAATGGTTGTGAGCTGCCCAGCATGGATGTGGAGAACTAAACCCAGGTCTGAGCAAGAGCAGCAAGCTCTTAACTGCTGAGCCACCTCTCTGGCCTTTTGATTTCTTTTAAAATCATTCAAAAAACAAACTTTGCGGTCAAGAATATTGTGTTGACGTGTAGTAATAGCATCGCTTGTACTCAAATCATCCGTATACTAACACAGTTTTCAAATGCTGTGTCTTTCTGAGGGAGGAATATTCCTATAATCTCCTGACACTGGGCCCAAGACAGTCACATAGAAAGCAGCTCCCCTGCATAACTATAATTTGATACTCTCAGAAAAGTCTAGAAGGTAAAGATCTATTGGGAGCCAGACTGCCTATGTTCAAAGCTTGATGCCACTCACTGTCTGTTGTTGTCATGGAATTATTGGATATGGTGAATTATTGGATATGGTGAATTATTGGATATGGTGAATTATTGGATATGGTGAATTATTGGATATGGTGGCCCACTTCTATAATCCCAGCACTTGGGAGGCTGAAGTAGGAGGACTGTCATGAGTTCAAGGCCAGCCTAGGCAAGAGTGAGACATTATTTCAAAACTCAAAGTCACTCAGTTTCCCCCTTTTCTTCAGCTGTAATTGGAAGTGATAACAGTAACTACTGTGGTCCGGATATGAAATAATTCCCAAAACACTCATCTATTGATGCCTTGGTCCCCAGATGATGGATCTAATCATTCCAGGGCTCTGACCCGATCAATGTATTGACCATTTATAGATCCACAATACAATGGCATAGGAGAGATGAGAGGAAATGGGACCCATTTGGAGGAAGTAGGCCACTGGGGGCATCACTTTGAAGAGTATCTCACCTCTATCCACTTCCTGTATCTCACTGTCTGCTTCCTGGCCACCATGAATGGGCAACCCCGCTCCCAGTCACGATGGTCCCCTCCTGCCTTCCTTGGACTCAAAGCAATGGAGCTAGCCAATCACAGACTGAAGTCATGAGTCCAAAGAAACCTTTCTTCCCTGAAGCTGCTTCTCTGGTTGTTTGTCAGTCACGAAAGCACACCAATGCAGCAGCTAATGCACAGGAATGTTGTGGCACCAATGCAGCAGCTAATGCATAGGAATGTTGTGGCAGGTAAATGAGATCATATGTGGGAGATGCCTGGAATCCAGCCTACATAGAGTGAGAGTGTGGTAAAATTTCTTACAGCAATTGTTGTTCTTGCTTAAGCTTTGACATCTTGGCTACAAATGCCTCCTTATTTATGTTTTAGCAGCTATGGCTAAATCAATTTTCACTTTAAAAAATTAGACGATCTTCTTGACATAAGGAACAGAATAAGAAGGCAGTAATTGGACTTTCCTCTCTGCTCTGGAAATCAGAACATTTTCTCTCAGAGAAGTGCTAAATTCTGTGCTCTCTACCTGGAGCGAGGTCTTAATTCCATATTATAAAATTCCTTTAATAAATCAGCGCCACCTCTCCTGATTGCAGGTTTGATCCCTTCCGAACTTAAAACAATCCTGCAAAAAACCTTATTAAGAACCACAGGTTGAAAAGAATATTGTCAAAACTTTCTCTCTCCTTTCCTCTCTTCACTTTATTATCTCTTCATTTTTTTTGTCATTTAACTCCAATTATGAGATGCTAAGTGCTTCTGGAACCTCCATTGTTAATATCTTCTTACAGCACTATTAACGTAAATCAAGTTTAATAGTGTCCCAGCAACTGTAAAAGCAATCAAAAATTCAGTACTCACGAATCATTCTGTAATTTCAGCATAAAATGTTAATAGAAATAATATCTAATACCATAAAATATCAGTAAATTCAACTTTAAATATAGGTGATGAATCTCTTCACTATCCTATAGTATGCGTGGAATATTCTAGTATGAAGTCCTTAATTGGCCAAGCCATATCTCAGTCATGTTCAGGCTGTCAGAGTCTCCTCCTTTGCTTCACCCTTGCTGGCCAATCCCAGCAGAGTGAGTAGTTATTAGCAGGCATTTCTTCATGTTCTCTGACTATGGGGGGGGGGGGGGGGCGGCGGCTCAAGATCAGTGTGGGAAGTACAGCCAACCTGAAGGAATTCAAAGTAATGCAAAGATGTCATCAGGGGCTACAAGACCCTGTGTCGTGGAGCATCAGCAGAGATGGCTGGTATATCGGCTCTTATCTCTGGGGAGCATGCCCCTTCTGGGACAGACCCAAGCTGAAATACCTAAAGCTATGTCAGGGCCTGCAGTGGACACAGCTGTCACATGGGCCCACAAGAAGCATCTCATTCATCAATCAGTAGTTGACCAATCAGTAGTTTTTGAGTTTTAAAATTTGATCAAAGTAGGTATTTTTTATAAATAAATATCTATCCTTCAAATATTTTAGCTTACAACGACAACAGCATCCATGTATTCCTTCCCCAGTCCTTTTCTTTCAGGTTCACAGCAGCTTGTAGCATGGACCACTACCATGCTACTCATTTCTGTCTGAATTCAGCTTCTTTGACGTGAGAAGAGAGCCTAAGGCATCCGGGACATGCACCTGAGTCAATGTTGCTGTCGTGCATGCGTATCTTCTTGCACTCATTCATCCCTGCCTCGTATTCAATTGGATTAACATGAATTGTTAACTGACTAACGTGAACTTCCATAAGGGATTGGGAGCTGATTCTTTAACAAGGTGTGTCTGAGGTAGTGGGGCTACAGTGCTAAGATGCTCCAAAGCAGAGGTGATGGTCAGGGTTCAAATAGAGTGTCATAGGCCACCCTCTGTGGGGCTTCCAAGGGAAGGGAGAGTGAGAGTTCAGAGAGGGAGTAAGGAGACTGGCCAAGTAGCTCGGGAGTAGAGCTCTGGCCTAGCATGCATGAAGACCTGATTCCATTCCCAGTGCCAGAAAAAGAAAGAAAGAAATGAAAGAAGCGAGGGGGAAGAAAAGAGGGGGTGGAGGAAGAGGAGAGGAAGGAAGGGAATGGGAGAGAAACATAAAGAGATGGTTTAGTTGGCGCTATGCGAAGAGCTAGATGCGAGCATGCAGTGTCGAGTCAGAGCAAGAACCCAGTGCCCGGGGCCCCCTGTGCTTAGAACATACCGTGCAGATCTCATTGTTAATCAGTTCTGACATCTAGGAATCAGTATTTCAAAAACTCCTAGGTGGCGCCTAGCTGTGGATCTGACCTCTAGGCATTCATTGCCATCTTAAACCCGGCTACATCTGTAGCCTGTGAGACTGTTCTGAACAACAAGTGCCAGGCGCGTCTTTTCTGCTGAATACAGTCATGTTTTCCATGTTCAGCCTTCCTCCAAGCAGCACTTCCTCCACATTAGGACATACACCCACAGTGAGGTGCAGCCTTGGACAGAACGCTAATCAGTTTTGTAGTTGTAACATATGTATATAAATATGTGTAATTAGGCCATAGTCTCTTGGTTTTTATGGATACTACCTTTAAAGCTGAGGTTCAATCTACTTAAATAAAATTGTAAGCCCAGTAAGAAAAAACAGTGAGTCACAACAGGGTTTTCTGGACTAGAACAAAATCAAGACGGAGGCTGGCTATCATGTGATTGAAGTTCAAGAAAACAGCTTAAGCTACAGGAAATAGCTCTAAATAAAAATATCCTGGGTACTGGAGAAGATGGCTTCATAAGTAAAGTGCATGCTATATAAACGTAAGGACCTGAGTTTATATCCCCAGCACTCACATAATAGCCAGGTGTGGGGACATGCATCTGTAACACCAGTACTTGGGGTGAGAAGGAGCCAGGAGGGTCCCAGAGTTTGCTGGCTAGCCAATCATGCTGAGAAGGTGAGCTTTGGGCTCAGTGAGAGAACTTATCTCAAAAATAAGGTAAAGATAAATAGAAAAAATACCACCAACATGGACTTCTGATCTCTACATGCTGTGTACAGATGTGTGCACATACACATACATACATATACCATATACACAATTTTTTAAGTTTCTAGGTTGAGGATGTAGCTCTGTTGGTAGCTTGCTTCTTACCTAGAGTGCAGGAGGCTTTGGGTTCAATTCCCAGAACCACATAAGCTAGGTGTGATGAAACATGCCTACATTCCTAACACTCTGAAGTTCGGGGTCATTCTTGGCTACATTGGGAATTCGAGGCCAGCCTGGGATAGAAACTCTGTCTCAACAACAGCAAAAAGAAATGAATGGAGTATTCTAAAGCTCATCCCTCTCGAGCCGTTTGGAACAAAAGGTCTAGAAGGTAGCCTATGTTCATGGAAAGCAGTAAGCCTTCCTTACTGTTGTGAGCTTGTCTTTGTTCATTTGATGGAAATGGCCAGGCCTCCACAGGCGAATGGCATCCTTTCTTCCTGTAGAAGAGACACTTTTGAATCATGTTTCTGCAAATTTTTTCGTCTTTCATAAGCTACACCTAAAAGATGGTAAACACACTTAAAAATAGCATGTCTGTCTGAAGGACTTGGCCTGGCTGTATGAGCCGAACCTGCTCTCCATAGTTCAGCTCTTAGAAGTTCCCTTCTTCAGGACATCAGTGCACCCAAGAGAAGTGGTCCTCACTGTGTGGCCAGTTTGAAAAAGAAAACTTTCCAATAATTTTAGCTGTGCACCATGTGGCCAAGTCCACTTTTTAGCCAGGCTTTAGTTTTCAGGGCTGTTTTAGGTTCCTAGCAAAACTGAGCACATGACTGAGATTTTCCATGTGCTCCTTGTCCCCATTCATGGAGAGACATCCATTGTCACATCCCTAACCAGACTGACACATTTCTTACAACTGAGGAACCTATGTCACATCTCAATGTCAACTAAAGTTTCTAGTGGACATCAGGGCTCACTCTTGATGTTGTACATTCTCTGTGTTTGGACAAATGTATAAACCTGTATTTACCGCTAGCTGAAGGATGGAAAGTCTGGGTCTGTATCCCTTTCCACCTTCAAAGTTCAGTTGTCACACAAAGATCATCTTAGGGCTTGAGGAGATGGCTCTGCAAGAAGGAGGACCTGAGTTCAAGTCCCCAACACCTAAGCAAAAATCCAGTCACAACAGTGTGCCAGTTTCCCTAGCACTGGACAGTGGAGACAGGTGGGTGGAGCTCTCTGGCCAACCAGCCCAGCCAAAACAACAAGCCTTCAATTCAGTGAGGGATCCTGACTCGAAGGTACCAGTGAAGTGCTGTAGAGGAAGACACCTGAGGTCCTGCTCTGGCAGACTTCAAGATGCTTCATATAATGCTACAGTAGTTGAGACAATGTGGTGTCAGGAGATAAACACACAAATTGAGCAAACAGAACCCAGAAGTAGGCCCACGTGAATAAAGCCAAGAGGTCTTTGACAAAGAGTTTGTAGAATTATAGAAAAAGACATGAGTCTTCTGAAAATTGCTAGAAATGTGTAGAAAATAAAGCTTATCACTGAGTTATGAATAATGGAAAAGTAAAATGTCTGTCGATACATTCAATACAATATAGTATATCCACACAACAGTGTAGTGGGACAACAATGTTATGATATGATAAAGACATAGAAAGTATATTTAATATGTTATATGTGCTTTTTAAAATAGTAAATTAAAAAATGGAATAGATAAGGAGTATTGTTTTTATTTTAAAATATATAAAGATATATACCATTTCAAATAAACCTATGCATATGTAAATATCTAGAAAATAAAGTATATACTTCTTTTTTTAAATAATTTTTCAAGACCATATTCTTTTGTTTTGTTTTGTTTTATTATGTATACAGTGTTCTGCCTGTATACCAGATCGAATTATAGATGGTTGTGAGCCACCATGTGGTTGCTGGGAATTGAACTCAAGACCTCTGGAAGAGCAGCCAGTGCTCTTAACCTCTGAGCTATCTCTCCAGCCCCCCAAGTATATACTTCTATAGAAAATGAATAAAAATAATGTGCCAAAATTACTACTATGATAGAAGTATTATCATTTTTTATTTTCCATTTTATTTTTTTCTCAATTTTCCAAATTTTCTACAATGGTCATGTATATCTTTTGTAAACAGTAAAAAAATATAGATATATAAAAGGTAGATAGATAGATAAATAGATAGATAGATAGATAGATAGATAGATAGATAGATAGATAGATAGAGTATATATAGAGAGATTATATGTATTTATTTATTACAAAGTCTGATGCAGGAGACTGGTATATAGAACTTTTACCCCTGAGCCACCCACTTCATAATTCTAAAAGCATGTTTGGTCAGTATAAACCCTGTTTTCCATTAGGATCATGGCCACAGATTTGAATGTTATGTGTGATCAGATTTTCTTCTTAGAATTATCCCGCATGCAGTAGCAGCATTCAGAGAACCCAATTATAAGTGCAAGAAACTTACACAATATCAAAATAATGTAATCATCCTGAGTTGATTCAGAAGGAATCTCTCAGGCCCTGAATGCTCCCATATTGTTTTATTTTGAGCATTGGTAATCTCAGATCAGAGTAAGTTTGGAGGCAAGAGTTAACAGATGTTTCTGTTTGATGTCCAGCTCAGCTTCTCCCTGGGGACTTCCTGACCCCCACTCCACAGATGATGGCCCCCTTCTCTGGGTTCTTGGGCTTTTCAAACCTGCACCTCATCCTTTCCAATCCATCAGCCCCTTCTGCCATCCCTAGTGTCCCAGACTTTCATCCCGGATCCCCACTCTGTTTCCAGTCCCAACCAAAGAGGAGGTTCATTGTCAAGTTCAGTGTTCAATGAGAGTCAGAAATAAGTCAACTGCAGATACTCAAATGTGACGGCTGTTACACCATGGCTCTGCTCTGCTTCCAAGACTCTTTGTGCCCAAAGAATTTCATGGTGCAGTGCCATCAAGGATCAGTTCCTTGGTTCATTTGCCTTTGCCATAGAGATCCTCTCTAGACCTAGAGGGCGTCCCATGTAGGACCTACCCACCAGTTTCCTGTAGCACAGTTATCCCCTGGGGACACCCTCCTTCACTTATACAAACACGTCCACCCCAAAACTCCACCAAAACAGGCCCACGGGCTCTGCTATCCTGCTGACCGGTCTTGTGAAAATTAGAAAATAGAAACTATTCTTGGAAGGTTGAAAGTACAGGAAGGAAGAAAGGAAATGTCGTGATCCGGGTGAAATGGTTCAGCATGGCTAGTGTATTTGAACACTCAGTCCTCAGTTGGTGGCACTATTTGGGGAGGCTTAGGAGATGTGACCTTGCTGGAGGCAGTATGTCACTGGGGATGGGCTTTGAGACTTTATGGAGGAGCCACTTTGGGTTGTCTTTCTCTGCTTCCTGGTTGTTATTCAGATGTGAGCTCTCAGCTTGCTACTCCATTCTCTACACAGGCCACCATGCCTGCCACTTCCCCTTCCTGGTGGACGCTTATCTCTCTGGAGCTGGAAGCCCAGATAAACCCTTTCTTCTGTGAATAGTCTTGGTCATTGGGTTTTATCACAGCAACAGACAAGTCATGGAGGAAGGAAGGAAGGAAGGAAGGAAGGAAGGAAGGAAGGAAGGAAGGAAGAAAGGAAGGAAGGAAGGGAGGGAGGGAGGGAGGGAGGGAGGGAGGGAGGAAGGAAGGAAGGAAGGAAGGAAGGAAGGAAGGAAGGAAGGAAAGGAGGAAAGAAGGAAGGAAGGGAGAAGACAGACAGACAGGCCATTCAGTGAATGCAGAACCTTGACTTGACAGACTATGGAATATATATTTCAGCTCTCACTTCCCCCCTTAACCAGATGTTTTTGGTTAGCTCAGACGCTGCACAATGAACATAGCATCACTAAAGTATTCAGCAATCAAAAGAACTTTAGAAAATATTGCACATTGTGCCTGGCCTTTTGCAGCTTAATATATGTAGTGTGGTGTTAAAGGCCCTGAGAACTCTTATGTACCCAGACCTAGTCAATGTTCATTAACCTAGTGTTTCTCCTCTATTAATGGAAACCCACTCCTTTTATTTCTGTTTCTTCACACTTTACCTAGTTTCCCCCAAAACATAGTTTCCTGAAAGAAGTCTTTCCCCATTGCCAGAGAATCCCTATTGTCTGGACAAGGCAGTCTTCAGTTTTTACCACATACTAGAATGTTTAACAAGACCAGCCTACAGCCCACTACCATGGATGGCATCACATCGTTGTAAGCAATCCTTTTATTTCATGATCCCTCACCAACAACCATTTGTCAAATAGCAATGGGAAATCTCAATGCCCCTTAGACAGCAGAGTATGGACTGTGCACTGGGCACTCCTCAATGCTGCCCTGCCAACTCAGCAGATCCCACACCAGGGCTCAACGCCCTCCACCCCACAGAGCTCCACTCTCTCATCAGATGCCACTCTCTGTTTCTGGTTCGTCCAACAGAAGGCTGTAAAAAGACCAAGCCACACTGACCAAACATCCCCAAGAGTATTCTGGGCTTGTCAACACAGCTTACAACACCAGGCCCTAGGCTGTTTCTATGACTGTTGGTTACCATGAAGGGACATAAAAGCTGTATGGGTGGATGTAATGTCCATCAGCAAATAATACATGACTGAGGTCTGGTATATCCATATACAAAGGAGTATTACTCAACCATAAAAAGGAACAAGGATCTGGAACATGCTGCGATACGAATGAATCTTGAAGACAATATGTTACATGAGAAAATGTTGCGAGCTTTATATTATATGATTCTATTTATGGAAAATGTCAAGAATGAGCAAATCCATAGATGCAGAGGGCGGAGTTATGAGTACAGGAGTGTGGGGAGAAGGGAATGGAGTGGTGTCTCCTCACAGAATGGACCTTCCCTTTGGAGTGATGAGGAACTCTGGGGTAAATGGCATTGGTTGAACAATATTTTAAATGTACTTAATGCCACTTTAAAGTGGCAAAATGCATGATAAATGTGTTTACTGGGTTTATTTAGTCAAACTAATTCAAAGAAGATGCTTAAAAGAGTTAGAAGTGGGGGGAGCAAGATGGCTCCATAGATAAAGGCACTTGCCTCCAAGTCTGATGACCTGGGACCCACAAAGGCAAAACAGACAATCAACTCCCACAAGTTGTCCTCTGACCTCCATATGCACCTCATGGCATGTATGATCACATATAAATAAATACATACATACATGTAAGGTTAATCTAAATTTTAAAAAAAGGATGAGTTGGTTTATCTGATAGTTAGCCCAATATTATTCTTTATTTTCTTCTGTGTCTCATCTCCAAACCTCCACTGGATGAATGAGCCCCCACATCTCTACAGTGAGATCCAAGATGGATCCCACAAGCATGTGACAGGCTGCAGCATCACTTGCTATACTGTCTCTTGCCTCCTAAGCATCAAAAAGATGACCAAGGCCTTGCTGTATCTTATACTACATTATGGGGACCTGGGTCTTCAGGATACACAGAGCCTACACTCCACTAAACATGGTATAACAGCTTTCACTCTCAGAGTAAAACTGAAGTGACCATCTTTTTTGTCTCCTAGAAATGATGTGTGGACAATAAAAGTCATTGCCGGTCTCTTTTTCTTAAGTCCCAACATTGGAATTGGGTATCAGTCTACATTAGTGGCAAAGTCACCAGTAGAGGCCAGTATGAGATTTGGGGCCCCAGAACGTTCTGGATTCCCATGTTATCAAGAAGGTTTCTTTTTTCCTTCAATGAGAGAGAGAGAGAGAGAGAGAGAGAGAGAGAGAGAGAGAGAGAGAGAGAGAGACTGACTGACTATTGTGAAGCTGTGAGGGAAACAACCTTTAATCCTTGCAAAGCCCAATAATATTATGTATATTGACTGAAACCCGTGGAGTGGGGCTGACGGGTTTTTTCATTACCAGGGTACATTGTAACCTAGCTACCTTTGAAAAGTAACCAACCTCGAGAGGCACTTGACATTTGCAAAGAATTATGGGTGTCCTCTCTATGTCTTCTCAAGTTCCCAAATTTACAATGGTCTTAATTTAAAAGTTAAGCCGGGGGGATCAATTGCTTAGTGTAGGGCCAGGCTGCCCTTTTTAAAACAAAACAAAACAAAAAACAAAAAAAAAGAAAAAAGAAAAAAAAATACCAAGCCCCTGTGGGCCAGTGTGACCTGACTTCCTCCCTGGGCTCAGGTTTTGGTGAGTCGCACACTGCCCTGTGTTTAATTGTGAAGGAAGATGTTTGTACTCAGCTCAGATCCACCAGCACGTTCCGTTCCTCCAGGTGTTGCAGGAAGGCCGCAGCAGCTGGTAATGAGAGGGCGAAAATGAAAAAGGGCGTAAGGCGCTTCTCTGGCAAATCCCCTGGAAATGACATGGAGCCTTGAGGATCGATGCCATCGACCCAGCCGAGGCCTCCAGCCCTGCCTCGCTCCCAGCAACAGTCACAGCCCAGGAATGACAGCAAAAGCATCCTGGGCAGAACTGTGCCCAAATCAACTGGGCAGGGATGGGGTGGGGGCGGTGATCCAAGTCCAGCCTGCGAAGGCTTTCTCTGTTTGGGCAATGGCCGTAGGTCAACATTAGAGCAAGGATCAGTTCAAATCCCAAGAGGAACTCAAGTAGGCCTGGGCCTTGCTCTCCCACGTGACTTTACGACCTTCGCGGATCCGGGCACCTCTGCATCTCTTGCTGAAACCCACATCCTATGGGAATCACGGCTTGGGAACAGAAGAGAAGCTCGGAGACTCAGTTGAACTCGCCAGAAGGCAGGTGTGGTGCCGCATTCGGGAGGCAGAGGCAGATAGATCTCTGTGAGTTTGAGGCCAGCCTGAGAGAGCGAGCACTCACATAATACTTGAACCTGTGATGATCACATGGTCTGTCTTTGTTTCCTATCAAAATCAGGCAAGCCGTAATCATTCCTAAATGAATTCAGACTGTTTGACCACAGGCTGGTGCCCAGACTCCAATGATAAACGGGCTAACATTTATCTGCAGAGTTTCCTGTCTGGTGATGGATAGAATATTAACTGTATCCACTATAATTCATGCTCTAGAATCCCAGAAGAGGGGAGTTGATTCAGAAGAGGGGTTTTGCATAGAAGCTGACCCTCAGTAAGCTACACCCATCTTGATGGGAGCCTTGAAAGACACAGTAGAGATTGCATTTTCCCTGGGAGCAGCACAAAGCATAAAATAAAGGACTGACATAATTATGTGGCAGTTTAAGAAAAATAATCTAGGTAGCAAATGCATCAGTCAGCAATTGCCACAATTGTGCTGTATAACAAATCTTCCTCAAACTGTCTTAAAACAGCAGGTATTTCATTTCTTTTCTGGGTGTTCTTTGGTTCTGTTGGATTGAGATCAGCTGGGCTGGACTCCAGATTGCAAGATGAGTTCAACTTAATTGCTCAGGCTTTTCAAACCAGTCACTATCCAAGGCATATTTATCTATAACAGATCCATAGAGCCTAAGAAGCAAAAGAGGTAATGCCTCCTGAGGTCTCACTCTAGAAGCAGCGCGTGTGCGCGCGCGCGCGCGCACACACACACACACAAGCATGCACATGCACACATAGAGGCACAAGCACACACAAGAACACTCATACTCACATGCACAGACACCACACATACCCAGGAACACATGTGCACCTGCACATACATGCATGAGCACACACACCAAGAGACAAATGAAATCGCACAATTAAGCCACACACCAACAAATGAGGGCGTACTCCCTGCACCTTGAGTGGGAGGATCCGCAAAAAAAAAAAAAAAAAAAAAAAAAAAAAAAAAAAAAATCACAAGACCAAGGCTGTTGACGTATCATTCTCAGATGCAGAAGGCACGAGGAACTGCGAACAGCGATCCATCCTCCCATGTCAGGGAGAGGAGCAAGCTGGGGGTGGAGAAACCGCAGGCATCTTATGATATGTTGAGTACAGTCCCATGTAAAACAGAAGGAAACAATCCATTGGGGAACACACAGAACTCTTCTGAAACTGAGGGATCCAGCCGAGTTGGCCTCGCTCATATTTAGAGCGGGGCGGGCGGGCGGGCGGGCGGGGGGGGGCGCTCTAGCTGCAGCGTTATTAAATGGCTGGTTGAAACAGTTAGGAATTCCTGGTTGAGTTATGGTCTTGGCAGTGGCTGTCTCGCAGACCCATCTGGTTTGAATTGGCAAAAGTGCAGCTGTGCTTGTTGGGTGGGTGCAGCCTCCCTTTTGAGTAATGGGTCTGCGTGGAAAGGGTGGAGAAAGGATGAGACCGTTGTCATGAAAAATGGGTAGAGAGAACACAGAGCTACTAGTGGTTTCGCTCTGCCACAAGGAAGTGGGCCTGTGGTTCCGGGCTGGAAGACGGATTCCTGGAGGATGACTGGGTCCCCTCTGTCTCCCGAGCTGTCGTACGGATTGGGCTCATACTTCCACATCTCATACTTGGGTTATGAATTGATTGTTCCACTTTTATGGGGACTTGGATAATTAGTTTCACGTTTTTAATTTATAGCGTCAGCTAAGCTTTCTAATCCGTTATTTACGGCAAAGAATGAAGAACTAAATTGCCTCCCGCCCCCTCCACAGAAAGCATTTCGGGTCCCATGGTTGGCGAAGGGTTGGTTGTTTAGTCGAGCATGTGGCCTTGTTAAAGGAAAACTTTTCTCAAAGATGAGTTGGGACAGAACCCTTAAATCTCTCCTCTCTGGATCTTGGGAACATTGCAAAAATCAGCAACAAAAAAGTCTGAGACATTTGACTGGAGCTGTGTTTCTCCGAAGCTGTTTTAAGAGAAGGCAAAGCTGTTGGACTGAGAAAAATGACTGCCCATGTGGAGAAAGGCCCTCGTGTGTGATTCTTTTTCCTTTCTTGGGCCTCCCTCTAGGTATCACCTAGGTGTCCTCATTTGAGTCAGACAATCACAGGATCCTTAGCAAAGTCCAAGAGTAGCTGGAGGTATGTGTCATAAGCCAAAGACCACAGGTTTGTCCAGCCTCTCCACTCTGTAACTCGTTACACTGTGATCTACGAAGTTCACAATCCAGAGCCCTATGGATGAGTTACAAAACAGAAAAAGAAACAAAGAAAGAAGGAAGGAAGGAAGGGAGAGAGGGAGGGAAGGAAAGAGGGAGGGAGGGAGGAAGGAAGGAAGAAAAGAAAGACATTTCGAAAGAAAGAGAAAAGAAAAATTCTCATTTTAAGTAGTTTACGATTTTATGTTAGCCCTCCTTCATGGCTGTCTTCTGTCATAGGCAGCCCAGGGGCCACAGTCTGGACACACTGGTATGAGACTGAGCAAGTTCAAGCCAATGACTGTAAGTGATAGATTGTGTCTTCATTTACATCTAGGTTAGTTAAAGGGACTCGCGTGCATCCTGTCTAGTCTGAGGGAATGGCTGGCATGTTCCCAGATCCCTCCTCCTTTACCCTGAGTTCTGTTCATAGCCTCCTCTCAAGCCACAGGAACAAACCCCTGTCCCAGCAGGAGGTCTAGGAAGCCAGGCCTCAGGACTTCCATGTAGCCCTACTGCTCAGGTGGCAGGAGGAGTGTGGATTGCATCCAGACTGGTAGCCCCAGCCCTGAGCTAGAGTTGCAGCTTCCGCCCCAACTTTGATCCTTTGCCCAAGCCCATCTGAGCTGGGGTGTTGAAGGGTTAAATCCGAAACACCAGACTGCGCTAACGCTAGTGCAGTAACTGAGGACAAAGAAGATACTGATGGGAAGCTGGGGTCTTGCTCCTCCCTCCCCGCATCTAGGCCAAGGGGCCTCAGTGTTTACTGAATATTAAATAAATACCAATTGAATCGTCTGTTTAATGAGGTGTATCAAACATGTAATAAGATACATATCTATTAAACAGTTGTGAAATCTCAGTAAATATGTTCTTAATCATCAAGGGTGCAGATGGCTTACAGATTGGACCAAAGAACAAAAGACCAAGGAGCCTGTGGAAGGAACAGAAGAGCCGTCTCCTGAAAGCCGAGAAGACAGATGATTTGCAGCCAGAATTTGATACATGTATCTGGGCTGAGCTAGAGTGAAAATGGGAGCCAGGCCCATAAAGGGGAGTCTGTAAACTTCAAAACTTCAAGATGAAGGAACACAGCGCTGAAATGAAAGGCAGAGAAGTGGATGCCCACAAAAACGGCCCTTCCCCCTGGGTTGGAAACACACCTTGAAGCTCCGGGAATATACAGGAATCTCCCTCTCCGCAGTCACTCCCTGAGCATCCCCCAAACTGCAGAGACTGGCCAAGAATGAGAAAACAAAAGAGTCACATGATATGGAGGGAAGGATTATTAACTTGTTTTTCTGCCTCTTAAAAAGTGGTAATTATCATATTATATTGCAATGTGCTATTGAAGTTACCTCAGAAAACTACTGAAAACTGATCTTTTTCTCCTCCTTGCGCATCTAGGTCAAACCCAGAATCTGGTTAGGTGTGATTGTTTGCCAAATAATTGGTGCTTAGAACGGAGAAAAAGAGAGGGAGCAAAATCTATGGGGGAGGTGGGGTCTCTTAAAGGGAACTATGGATGAGCATGAAGCTCAAGATCATGCTATCCCAACATTCCCAGGGTCAATGGGCACAGTGAGAAGGATTGTCCCTGTCCACCACTCTGCAGTAACCCAAGGCTGGGTGCTCTCAGCTTAGCTCTGATCCCACGGTCCCATCTGAAGGGGAAAGAATCCTCCTCTCCCTCTGTCCCACATAAACAGTCAGAGCTGTGAACTCCAGTACCTCTTCTGTCTTCCAGATGAGAAATCATCTCAAGTGGTCAAAAGGTACTAATGATGATAATAACTGGCATTGTTATTCCTTCCTGGATACCTGACGTTGTCCTCAATGTCTACACACACCAGTGTGTCTAAACAACACAATAGCCATGAACAGGTACCATCTTTCCCTCCAACAAGATGGGGGAGGTAGGCTAGAGAGTTGGCTCAGAGCACTGGCTGTTCTTGCAGAGGACAAGAGTTTGGTTCCCAGCACCCACCTGGTGGCTCACAACCACCTCTAACTCTAGTTCCAAGGGATCCCATGCTGCCTTCTAGCCTCTGAGGGCAATAGACATGCCCATGGTGCACATACGTACATGAAAGCATTCATACATATAAAAAGTAATAAATATTTTTTAAAAAGAGGGAGAGAGGTGGTTAGAGGGATAGTTCAGTGGGTAAGAGTACCTGCTGTGTGAATGCGAAACTACAAGTCTGAATGCAGCACTCACATATAAAGCTGGGTGCAGCCATGTGTGTGCCTGTAATCCAGCACGGATGTGGGCAGACACAGGAGGATTTCCGGGGGCTCTGGTTTTCCAGCTCCAGGTTTGGTGAGAGACCCTGTCCCAAGGGAATAATGCAGAGAGAGATAGAGCAGATCATAAAATGTCCTCCTCTGTCCTCTGTACACTCATGCACCTGCACACAGAGAGGGAGGGAGGGAGGGAGGGAGGGAAGGAGGGAGGCAGGGAGGGAGGGAGGGAGGGAGGGAGGGAGAAGAAATGTGGAAAATGAGGAATACAGAAACAAAGCCACTTACCCAAGATATCCCAGCAGGTAGACGGTGTCACTGAGATTCAAAGTTGCCAAGGGCACACTTGTAACTCCTATGTCAGGATTTTGCAGGAATCTGAGAATCATGGGTCGCATGTGAAAGCATGTTTTTAGAGTGCATGAGATAAACACTGTATTTTCACTGCTTCTGTTTGATTTCTGCTTACTACAATGTTGTCCTGTATTTCATATATGTGGATTTATCTTAGATGATAACTAGGTAACACTTGGTCATTCTGTGGTGTCACTGGGACTTGGCCTTAAGAAAAATTCAGAAGGAATCCCAATATTCAGAAACCCTAATCACTCACACTTTCAAGGCGATTTCCCATCCTCTAAAGTGGCCAGTCGAGAGCTGGGACAATGCTTGAGTGGGTAAAGTACTTGACACACAGGCCTGCTGTCCTGAGTGGTTGGGATCATCAGGAACTATGTGAGAGCGGATAGGCACAGCAGGACAGGTGTTTGTCATCCCAGCACACGGCTCCGGGGAGATGGGAGGTGAGACGTGAACACAGCCTGAAGCTCATGGGCCGGCTAGCCTGGTGTATGCAGCACATAGAGATCAATAGGGAAGACCTGGTGCGTGACCAGATGGGAGGCAAGGACTAAATCCCAAGGCTGTCGGCTGTCTTCACACACACACACACACACACACACACACACACACACACACACACCCGAAAATAATTTTTCTAAAGAAAAAGAATAAACTGGGGTTTTAATTTGTCCTTAAACCAGATGACAATGGCACACACCTTTAATCCCAGCACTTGGAAGGCAGAGAGGCAGGCAGATCTCTGAGTTTGAGGCTAGCCTGGTCTACAGAGCTAGTTCCAGGACAGCCAGGGCTACACAGAGAAACGCTGTCTCAAAAAACCAAAAGAGAAAAAAGGAGGGAGGGAGGGAGGAAGGAAGGAAGGAAGGAAGGAAGGAAGGAAGGAAGGAAGGAAGGAAGGAAGGAAGGAAGGAAAAGTTATTTTGTACTTAAGATTTATTTTTTGGTATGTATGTATATGTGTGCGTATGTGCAAGTGTGGGTATGTATGTGCATGTGGGTGCATGTACCCACAGAAGCCAGAAGTCATGAGATCCCATAGAGCACAGCTAAGTGTAAGCCACTTGTGGATTCTGGGAATCAAAGCCTAGTCCTCTGCAAGAATCCTTAAGCCATGAGCCATCTCTTCTGCCCCTTGTTTTTATTTTAAATAAAATCTGGTACCAACAACCAACCAACATTTTCAGATGGTAAATAGAGGGGGTATAAAATGAAAGTCAGTCAGCAAGTTGTCTGGACACGGACTTTGAACCTGGAGCAGTCACTGGTGGCCTCAGTTTCTGTTCTGTAGAAGAAATTTTTCTCCTCGTACTGATCATCCAGTCTCAAGAGGAAAGCTGGCTAGGAACACAAAGTAGAAGAATTTCACAAGTCACTTTTAATCCCAGCACTGGGGAGGGAGAGGCAGGAGGATCTCTATGAGTTTGAAGCTAGCCTGGTCTACAGAGTGAGTTCCAGGCTAGCCAGAGATAGACAGTGAAACCCTGTCTCAAAATGACTCATCCTGTGCGTCATTCTATCTTTAGAGGGCTATGATTTTGTTATCTGTGCCTCCCAAGTGCTTAGGAAGCTGAGGTGATGTTTTGAAAGACCTTTTAGTGGGCACCAAAAATAAGATGTTCTTTGGTTTATTCATAGTGTTCCTGGGCTGCCTCGGTTGTCCCTTCATGTAAGAGTGGACTGGTGGCTGTGAACGAGGATTGACTGTGACATTGTAAGTGTGGCTCCTCTGAGCTGAACTGCAGCCGTGGTCTGTATGCTACAGGTTATTAGGGTTAGCAGAGAGAATGTGCATTTATTTACTGAAGGTACTTTATAAATCAATACCTTGTTTTTGAATTCAGGTCAATAGGAATAACTCTGAAACACAACCAACAACTACAGCAACCCTAAAACAGCACTTTCAACTTATTGATTTTTTTGAAAAGTATCTTTTCCTGGCATTATTCACACACCCTTGATAAGCAACTCAATGCAATCAAAAAATGTAATGGATTTTTTAACCCCAAATATATATTTATATCTTTTTTTTTTCAACATGTCTTTGAATGGTAGCCAGGTGGCTTCTTTGGACTAGATATGTTTGTAGGAAAGAAGGGGAGAGATGAGGAGCACATTTATCCCCTGCCCTTTCTCTGTCTGTTTAGAGAACAGCCAACCAGACCAACAGCTATTTCCATTCAATTGCATCCCATCTTTTGGTGATTTTAGATATTTATCTAATTTTGCTGGAATCTGTGTTTCTTCCCATGCAGTATCTATTGAATACCTTAACTGGCCACAGCTTTACCTATGCACTTCTGAATGCACGCAGCCGGATGGAACTTTCTTAATCTTAGATGTCCACAGACTCTATGGAGTTAGTAAAAGCTCAAAGTTATTTACACGTGGATGCGTGCTTATTTCTTGCAGAGAGGAGAGCATGCATGATTCCAGGAGGAAACTATGACCCTGAAAAACTGTCCCTTATTCCTCTAAACTGTACTCTGGGGACCCCCAGGTTTTCCTGTGTCTTCTGGGGTCAAAGAAATTTGCATATTCATATGAAGAGATTTTTGGCCCATTTCGCTTTAAATTCTCTGAAAAGTAGTTTTCTGAAGGCTATGTGATACTGTGTATATACACACACATTATACACACACACACACACACACACACACAATGTGTATGGTACAGAGACAGACTGAAAGTGAGTGTCTATTAAGTTTGATGCTTAAAGATACATACAGCAGTGTCCAACTCTTGTCCCCAGCAAAACTCATGTTGGAATCTATTCCCAATGCAACTGTGCTGCAAGGTGAGGCCCAATGGGAATGCTTATCATGAAAGTACAGAAGGGATTGTCAATGCTGCAGACACCGCTCCGCAGGAGCCTGCTTCCCTGGCATTCAGAGGCCCTGTTCACTCACAAGCCCCACCGAAATCGAAGTGGGCTCAGGGGAATGGGTCTACAGCTCTCCTCTGTGCTTCTCCCTTCCCTACAGAAGATGAGTATTAACAAAGGCATCACCATACAGACAGAGACTAGACTCTCATAAGACCCCAGACCAGCTGCCATCTTGATCTCAGAATCTCAGTCTCCAGAACAGTGTACTAGAACTTACCCAATCTGTAGTACAGTCCACAATACCAATGAACTAAGGCAATGTTCACTCTTCTCATTAAATTATTTCAGGTTGCTAATATTATTTTCATTGAAATTTGTTACTTATATTAATGTGATTACTTTTATTTTTTATTGGCATGCGTTAATTATATATAGTAACGGGTTTCATTATGACTTTTTCATAGTCACATTGTATTTACCCCCACTCCCCTCTTTTGCCCCCTTCTGACTCCTATCAATCTCCTTCCTCTTCCCCAACTAGTCCCTCTTCTATTTGCACGTCTTTTTTTTTTCTTCTTCTGGTCCAGTGAATTTTGTTAGGGTATTTTATAGAAGCACGTGTGGAAGCTTGTTTATAGGACCATGTGCCTACACCACTGAAGAAAATGTCTCTCCTCCCCCATAAACTGTTATCTCTCTGTAAATTTTCAGGGAGGTGTGGGGCCCCATGAGCCTCTCTCCCTTCCATAGTTGTGTATTGGCAGGTCCAATCTTGGGGTGTTCCTGTGAAGTTGATCACAGCTGACATGAGTTCAAGAATACAATAACCATACCCCCATACTTTGAAGTCAGCATTCCATACCATGTTCCCTCCCTTCTTCTGGCTCTTAAATTCTTTCTGTTTCTTCATTTATGATGGTCCCTGATCCTTGAAGGGGTAATACAGATGTCCCTATTGGGGCTGGACATTCAACAGTCACTGATTCTCTGTATATTGGCCAATTAAGAGTCTATGTAGTTCCTGATAACTAATTAAAGCTGACAACAGCGCTGTTCTGTGGATGTGAATGTAGTGGAATAGAAGGTCATTTGACAGGCCATCGTGTCCACTTAGCAAAACAACAGTAGTAGCTTACCTTCTAGGACCTGTGACCTCCCTAGCCACAGATTTTTTTTATCACATCTGCAGTGCCAGATGTGAATTCCCTCTTGAAGGCAGGCATCAGATTGGATTGTTAAAAGCAGTTGCTTACTCTCCTAACAGGTTTACCACTATTGCAGCAGTGGACTCATCTTGCTTGGCCACTCGGTATTCTTTTACACAGCATCCACAGCTGAATGAGACTGCTGATGACCGTTCTTCTCCAAAGCATGCTGGGAGGACCAGCCAGCAGAGAAGAGACTCCCAGCCCATTTTTCCACCTTGGTTTCTTTATGTCCTGCAACCAGAGTGTGTGGTATCTTCAGCAATAGGGTCCTACCAATTAGTTCTAAACAACTGATTATTTTTAAATGAACATATGTGTGTATGTATGTGTCCCTGTTTCGATATTAATATATCAATGTATACAGTTCCAACAAGCAACAGTTCCTTGTCACCCTTTATAACTTTTTAGAGTATAAATAGGTACTGAGATCAAAATGGCTTAAGACTTGCTCCTCTTTCAAGCTCTCTCTGAGCAATACCAGCAATTAGAAATAGAAAATAAAAACAGGCAGGACGGCAATTCTTTAACAAGAATGAAGTCATCAGTGTTTGACTTATGCACTTACAAAAAACAGTGGTAATTTCATTGGTCAAACCCCATAAAAATACAGTATTAGTCTTCTACGTGAGTTACTGTTTTGGAATTTCACAGGTGTTTGGGTAAAAGAATTTCACCATGTTATCTAACCCAGATTATTTTTGTAAAATAACATTTTTCTTCTTAAATGTGTATTCATTATTTCTGCTTATAAAAATAATGCATCATTTGAAGAAAATACAGAAAAGCACTGGTAATCTGACCATATAGAAACAGCCACTTATTTTTCCCTCTGAGAATAAATAATAAAATTCATTTTGAAACAAAACTTACATATATATATAATTTTTCCTTATTAAAGACAAAATATATTTGCATGCTAATGAGATAGATGTGTTTATATTCACATAGAGAATTAAATCTTGGCTAAATATTTGATGCTACAGGACATAGAGAATCTTCAACATTTTCAGAATTGATTGATATTTGATTTTATACTTGTCAGTGTGGAGAACACCACTTCACATAAATACATAGTACAAAATAGTGAAAATGTGTTTAGGGCCCTTTCAAAATTTGTTGGAAATTTGCCCTAATTCTAAACCAAAATCTAGCTAATTTTTTTCTTTTTTTATTGTTTGAGAATTTCATATACGCATATAATTTTTTTTATCAAATCTCCCCTTTCCTCCCCTCTAACTTCTCTCCATCACCCTCTTCCGACTGCCCTTCCTTCCTACATTATGTGTCCCATTTTTTTGTTTTGTTTTGTTTTGTTTTTCGAGATAGGGTTTCTCTGTGTAGCTTTGCCCCTTTTCCTGGAACTCACTTGGTAGCCCAGGCTGGTCTCGAACTCACAGAGATCCGCCTGGCTCTGCCTCCCGAGTGCTGGGATTAAAGGCGTGCGCCACCACCGCCCGGCCTAGTGTCCCATTTTTTTTAAAAGACCCAGTGAGTCTGTTTAATTCTGCCCCTTGCACAATATTCTCATTTTAAATGTGTGTGTGGGGGCACAGGCCGTGGGTGTTTGGCCTGCTTGTATGTTTGCGTGTACCACTTACATGTCTGGTGTCCTCAGAGACCAAGTACCCTGGAAGTGGAGTTACAGTCCATTGTGAGCTGTTATGTGGATGCTCGGTATCAAACCTGGGTCCCTGGGAAAGCAAGAGATGCTCTTAAATGCTAAACCATTTCTCCATCGCCATTGTACATGATTCTTCAGAATATATTCCTTTAACTCGGTTTTCTGGGTGCATTTACCCGGCTAAGAACTTTCCTTTTTAATCTTGAATCCTGCTTTTGTCACTGGGTACTGTTTTGTGAATGTTTTTCATTTCATTTCAATCACCTTGTTAAAGTCAAGTAAATATTTGTTTAGATTATAGTTGTATTTTCTGAAGACCTTAGCTGTAGATGGTAAGGCAGAGTTAAATCACTCTTGATGTCACCATCTAGAACACTAGCACCTGTGATAACAGTGTAAAGTTCTCTGTCAACACAGACTGTGTGGCATGCTTGGTAAGTTGTTACAAACATCTTTGGGCAAACGCATCTCTTTTCTCAACTGGAGTTTTTTCACTTCATTTCTCAAAAGCAGAATCGCCCAGCTAGCCTTCACTGGCTGCTGTCATGCATGTACAGTGTCTATGATGATAAAACCAGGAAATAGTGGAGAGAATGTTCTGAAAACTTCCATTGTTCTGTAGGGTTCATTCTTCCAGGTTGAACTACTAAAACAAAAGGAATAGACATACATTTATATCTTTTATTTCCAAATTGGTTTCCAAAATATCCCAATTTACATTCCCACCTGCCTTATTAGAGGCTATTTCACATGTTCATGCTGGGATTGGAGTTTCTCTTCCTTACCTCTTCTCTAGGTTTCCAGATGAACTTAATAGATAAAGATGTTACTCTATGTCAATTTGCATGACTTATTCTTCCTGATATAGACATTGTTTTCCCAATTATTTCTTGCTACTCTCTAGTTTTGCCCCTCTGGTGAGTCATTTTTATTTTAAAGATGGCTGACTTCAAGATGGCCGACTCGCATTGGCATCAGACCTCAATTCCTAGTCTGTCGTCATGAAACAAGTGAGCCAACTGGCTCACAAGGTACTGAACTAACGCCTTTGGCTTCCTTATTCCTTATTGCTGACAAATGAATTAACTAGACACTCTTGGAAATTTCTGGCCAGAAATACAAAATGTTGAAACCACAAGAAGGGTTCTCATTATAGCCTACGTTAGTAAACACCCTTCCACAGTCTAATTTTGTGCCCTGTAATTTAAAAGGAACATGAATAACTTAATACTTAAAAAAAAAAAGTAGCAACAGAAGAATAAAGTTAAAAGTTGTTTTATTTTCTTGGTTAAGGAAGCTCTAAACCTGTGGATCATGATAGCTGAGCCCTAAGCCTGTAAGTCTTTCTGACTTTTTTCCCTTGTGTTGGAGTTTCTTGTACATGCACCCTCAAGTAATTGGGGTAGTAAACCTTGCAACAAAGAGGCCGTATGTTAGTCCCCTTTTAGACTTATATACAAATAGTTGTGTTTGGCTGTCGTTGGACTTCCTAAGTGGTCTGTTTGGCTGTGGTTGTCTGTCCTTAGTATCCTCCGGAATTATCTCCTTTGGAACACCAAAATCCAAGATGCTCAAGTCTCTTACACAAAATGGTATTATAGTTGCATAGAACATCCCCACATCCTGGTGTACGCTTTAAATCATCTCTAGGTTACTTACAGTACTTAATACAATAAAAGGCTATATGAGAAACTGTTACACTGTACTCTTTAAGGAATAATGGTAAGAACAGAGCCTGTGCCTGTTCATCATCTAGACACAATGTGGTGTGTGGGGGTGGGTGTGCTTTTTTGAAGCAACAGATGCGATGCTGGTAAACACGGAGGGTTAACTATCCACCCACAGACAGCAAACATGTATAGCAGAAAGAGAGAGTAGGAAGAAGAGCTGTGGTGTATTTAAGAGAAAGCAATGTTTACGACAAAGAAGAGGGCTACAGTCATCAATAAGAACCCCCTCAAGATGTCCTAGATGATGTAACCATGCTCTGGCCTAGAACTGAAAGGAGGAGTGACCCGTGGCCTTCCCTGGGGAAAGAACGAGATCAGAATTGAAAGGAAAACACCGTGACACAAATGTCTAAAAAACAACAGACTCCCTGTTTTCCTGTGTTCTGCTGACCAGATAGCTTCATTAACCATCTCCCAAGCTCACCAGTATCAATAGTGGTTCATAATGATGACCCGGGGGCACAGCAAGATCTCGAAGTGCCCTCTGACTCATCAAAGAAATATTAAATTAAATGTATTTTGCAGAGGTCTAATTCTTTTAAAATTGGTGATCCATGTGTGGTGTATATGATAATTCCCTATTAATTCAATATTTGATTCAACCAGAACAATATTTGAGTAATCCATTTTCCAACAAGAGTGAAGAGTTGATGCTCGTTTTAAAAATGTTGAGTGCGCCTCCATCGCACATCTGTTCTGTGATACATACACAGTGCTGAAGAATTTACATAAGCACGGCTCAATGCCTGTTATTTTCTTGCTCTGTGATAAAAGTTCATTTTTGAAGCCTTACATCGCGATTGGTCCAAGTCCATTTGCCAGCTCTTTAAGAACTTCAGCCGAATTGTAAATTGCAGAACTGTCGACATCATTTGCATACGTAATCACGTTAGAGTGATGGAACAATGAGACACATCATTTACGAAGAGGAGGAACAATAGCAGACAGCTTCCAATCCTTGGGACACTCGCAGTAATTTATTACATGGCTGATGTTTTCTTTCTAATCTCTACGAAATGATCTCTTCTCAAATGATACGCAGGAGGGGCTGCTTTCCCTTGTGTGTTATCTTTACTGCTTTACAGATCCTGAAGTCAGAGCCAATGTGATCACCCTGTCTCTCTCTTTCTCTCTCCCTCCTCTCTGTCTGTCTGTCTGTCTCTGTATCTCTTTCTCTCTCTCACACACACACACACACACACACACAACACACACACACACACACACACACACACACACACACACGGTGATTTCAGTTCAAATAACATCACAAGAGTTCAATGGAACATCCTCTCAGCACAGAGGCCCTGTATTAAATTAATTTAATCTCTGCATCTAGTTATTGAGTATTGTTCTCTGTACATTGACAATCTGCCGATTGCTCACTTCCTATTTCTAATCAATCTCACAGATAATTTACCAGCCAACTAAATCGTTTTACTAGCCTATCACCCTCTCTACCTGACAGGGAGCAAAGTAAATACAATCAGCCCTGCTTTACACCCTCAGAAATTTATGATGACCCGAGGCTAGGAGCTTTCTGCAAGACTAATTTATGTATAGTGGCATCTGTCACTGTGGCACTTGGACACGTCCTGGGCTTTTTTATTAGTTATTCCTGGTAACAGCCCTGTGAGATCACAAAGTAGGGTCAGCTATATCCTTCTCCCAAGGCTTCTTAAATTACATTATATGTGTGTATCAGGGGTTCATCCCTCAAGTCAAGAATATGCTCTAGTAGACTATAGATCAAAGTCACCTTGAATATAAGGACTGGAATCTATGCCAGGCCCAAATATGTTATTACACATCTTTATTTCTTCCTCCACGATAAGCAGCAGTTCAATGAGGAAATCACTCTGCTGAGGTCGTAAAACAATTAAGTAGTAGTAACATTGTCACCCTTGAAGTTAATAGTTAACCCAAACTCTCAGAAACCTGCATTCCAATTTTCACCCAGCTGCTTCCTAATCCTTTGACTCGGATAAGTTACTTTAGTTGCCTATGTTTTTGCAAATACTGTCAATGTCTTTTCTCTTTCATTCTTTTTTATTCTATAGCTCAGGCTGGCCTTGATGCCGCCTCAGCCCTTAGGGTTCTGGGCTACAAGCGTGTGGCACTATACCAACTTATCAACACCTTTAAAATGAAGAAAGCATGCTGCGGGGCCAACAGCTCAGTGGGTAAAGTCTCTGCTGTGCAGCCAGAAAGGCCCGGGTTTGGACCCCTGGCACCCATGTAAAGGGCCAGGCATGGGGGCACACACCTGGAATTCTGGCACTACAGAGGACTGAGAGGGAAGGACCCTTGAAGCCTAAGGATCCTTGATGCTTACCAGCCCATTGCCCCAGCCGAATCAGTGAACTCCCTCAGTTAGAGACCCTGAAGAGGAGAGAGAGAGAGAGAGAGAGAGAGAGAGAGAGAGAGAGAGAGAGAGAGAGAGAGAGAGAGAGAATATGCCTGAACTCCCAGGGTTATTGTGGAGAATGGAAGAGTAATAGATCCTCCCTTAATTGCTTAACGGCCTAGGCTGTTTGCCCTTTCCTGAGTGTAGTCTGTACTGTAGCCTGCCAGGTGAAGGACAGCTATTGTTAGCAGGGTACTAGACTGTAGAGAAGGCTAGCCCAGCAGTCCATCTTCCCTGTCTAAACACCTGATGGTGTTTACCGAAAACACCTTCAATTTCCGACGGGGAATCTTTTCTGTTACGAAAATCACAGATTAATGGAATTTTAAATCTTTGTATTTATTTTTACTTCAAATACTCCAGGGTGGGCAGAGAGCATTGAAAAAGTTTTCTGCCATGGTCAGAACAAATTCCTATCAATCCAGCTTCCATGCAGAAGCCAGAAGCACCAGATGCAACTTCCTCTCCTGAGTTATAGGTAAATGACTGTCGCCACCAAAGAGAAGCCATGCTCAGGCTTCCCTGCCCATTGGGAAGTAGTATTTTGATATACATAAGTGACCTTTTTGAACAGCCTGCCTCCTGAAGAAGGTGTTCTGTGAGGTGAGTGTCAATGAGTATTACTGCTATGAGCCTCACCTGCACCATCCCCCATCTGAGGGGTCTATTGCTGTGAAGAGACACCATGACCATGGCAACTCTTATAAAGGAAAGCATTTAATTGGAGCTGGCTTACAGTTCTGAGGCTCAGTCCATTATTGTCATTGCAGGAAGCATGGTGGCCTGCAGGCAGACATGGTGCTGGAGAGGAAGCTCAGAGTTCTACATCTGAATCCACAGGCAACAGGAGACCGAAACACACTAGGCCTGGCGTGAGCTTCTGAGCCCTCAAAGCCCGCCCCCAGTGACCCACTTTCTCCAACAAGGCCACACCTACCCCATTAAGGCCACACCTCCCAATAGTGCCCCTCCCTATGAGCTTATGGAGCTATTTTCATTCAAACCACTATCCCACCCCACCCCACCTTGATGAATCAGATGAGGTTTTGTTTCATTGTATATTTTGTATTATGTTTGTTTATTATGGGATGGTTGCACAGACTCTGCTACACACATGTGGAGGTCAGAGTACAACTTTCAGGCGTTGGTTCTCACCTTCTACCCTATGGGTCCCAGAGGTTGAACTCAGGTCATCAGGCTTGGCAACAAGTGCCTCTACCCACTGAGCCATCTTGCCAGCCCAAATCAGTTGGATTTTAATATCCAAAACTAGCAAAGTTCTCCTGTCAGTTCAAGATGATTTGACTGCTGTGCTGGTTAGAAAGAAAATGGCCCCCGAGGAAGTGGCACTATGAGGAGGTGTGGCCTTGTTGAAGTAGATGTGGCCTTGTTGGAGGAAATATGTCATTGTGAGAGTGGGCTTTGAGGTCTGTTTGCTCAAGCTTTGCTCAATGTGAGTCTTGGTCTACTTCCTGTCACCTATGTATTAACATGTAGCAGCTTCCTGCACGCCGCCATGTTCCCCCATGATGATAATGGACTGAACTTCTGAATTGTAAGCCAGCCACCACGATGACATGTTTTCTTTGTAAGAGTCGCCATGGTCGGCTGAGCTCAGGAAGTCTAGTCAAAGAGAGGGAAGAGGGATTATATGAGCAATGGGGGGTCAAGATCATGATGGGGAAATCTACAGAGACAACTGAACCAAGCTCATAGGGACTCACGAACTTTAGACCTACAGCTGTGGAACCTGCATGGGACCCGACTAGACCCTCTGCTACACAAGCCAGACAGTTGTGTAGCTGGGTCTGTTTAAGGGGCCCCTGGCAGTGTGATCAGGATCTATCCCAGGTGCATGAGCCGGCTTTCTGGATCCCATTACCTATGGTCAGACACCTTGTTCACCCTTGAAGCAGGGAGGGAGGGGCTTGGTCCTGCTTCAGCTGAATGTACCAGACTTTGCTGTCCCCCCATGGGAGGACTTACCCTTTTGGAGGAGGGGATGGGGGGTGCATCAGGGGGAAGACAGGGGCAGGGGAGAGGGGGAGGAGGGGGATCTGTGGTTGGTATATAAAATGAATAAAAAAAATTTTAATAGAAGAAAATCCTAGAACTTTAAGTTGTAAATGTATAATTTTTACGTGTCAAGAATTAAATAAAGCATAAAAATTCTAAAAAAAAAGAGTTGCCATGGTCATGGTGTCTCTTTGCAGCAATAGAAACCCTAAGACAACTGGCTTTCACGTTTTTCTGGTTTCGTGGTACCATATGAATTCCCACCAATGTTTACGAGACAGGAACCTGTGCACAAGACAGATTTAAAGCTTGAAGATTAAAAAAATAAATAAATAAAACTTGAATCCTGACCTCATGGAGCTTACATCCTTCTGAAAGAACGAGGTAGGCTATTCTCATGCAAATCTAGCTGTGAGGTTTTATTTAGACCATGTATATATGCAGAGTGCAAAAAGACTGGATGGGTCATGGAATATTCCAGAGGACACAACATGAACGCAGTCACCCTTCTTCATAGCTATTTATATCTCTACCTGCCTGGTGAGCGCCACATGCTATGCAGTAAGAACGCAAAACTAGCTTTTGCTTGGTCTCAGTCTTCAAGGGCAGGTGTTCCAGGCACATGGAAGGGCTCTCTGTGGAGATCTATGGTGCTGGACAGTGTGTTGGGAGCTGATGAGTTAGGTACCAGGTGACTCAAAGAGGATCTTCTACGGTGGAAGGGGAAGCCAGGGAAAAATTGCAGAAGGAGGTGATGGGGAAAATAGGAAAGATTGAGAAGAGACTGAGAAGAAGAAAAACAGCTATGTATAGGCACGGAGGCAAAATTGGGGTGGGTAGCTTGGGCTTGGTGGCACCCCAGATACTTCAGAGCATGCTGAAGGGCTGGCCATGAAAGCGCAGGAGGGGTGGTTGGGATACTCAGGACCTTGATGAAGCTGAAGCAGGCGGTCATTCCAGACAGAAGAAGCAGCAGCAGCAGCAAAGACACGGAGATGTACAAAGCACATGACCCAAAAGCAGATCAACAGCCTCGTGTGACAAGGGCAATAGGGAGCAGAGTGAGATCCGCAGAGGTAAAGCAGGGCCAAAGTCCATCTTCCTGTTGTGGAATTCCTGTCTGGGTTCCTCCATGCCATCTGGTTGGCCCAGTTCTCGGAGTGACAATACAGTCATTCTAACTCCAGCTGCCCACACATCTCCCCATCATAGTGATGGTTTTACAACTTTGATTTTTGACTCTGGGCCAAACTGGCCATATGGCTGGGCTGTCTCAGTAAGAAAAAGTCTTTGAGCCGTTTGCTCTCAGCCACGTCCGAGTTCTCTGTGTCAGATCTCTCTGCCAGGCATGCACCTTTCGGCTTCATGTTTTGACCAACAGTTAGCATTAGGAAAGGATGGTTAAAAAATAAACACCTAAGACATAGTTGCTTCAAAAAGGAATGCATTCTTTTAGTCGTGCTCACTCTAGAAGATTCTAAAGGCTAAGAACTCCCAGGTCCAGCCCAGGCTTGGAATGCATCGATGAATTTTAACAAGGTACATATTCTTCTTAGTCAACTTCTGAGGGGAAAAATGGTGGTTGGCTTCAGGAGCTGTGGAGTGATTAAAGTCAGCTTAGATCTTTGCACTTAAATGCCTCTTTTTTTTTTTTTTTAAGAGGGTGCTTCTGTGAGTCATAGAAAATGAAGATCTTCCTGTTGATTTATGTTCTTGGTGTTTTCTGGGAAATTTGTCAGTCTTCAGAAAGAACAGTCATTGTTTTCAGATTGTATTAAACTCCTTAGAAATATTAGCATGCCATAAATGCCATTCATTTTTTAATATATAGTAACCATTAATAATAGATGACTATACTTCATTCTTGTAAGTTTAATCAAATAAGTTCATACTGGCTACCCAATTCTCTGTTTGGTCTTGTAGATGTCTGCCCTTAAGCAGATTTTTTATCCTTCAATATTACCTGAAATAAGGCAAAGATAGGAGGGTTTTTTGTTTTTATTTGTTTTCTGAGAATCTCATACTATATATTGGTCATATTCCTTTACTCCTCCCAGCTCCCCCCTCCACCTCCCTACCCTCTTAATTTCTTATTCTTTCTCTCTCTCTTAGAAAAAACAAAACAAAACAAAAACAAAATAAGGCACACACACTCACATACACACACTCACATACACACACACACACACACACACACACACACACACACACACAATACCAATTCCTATTGACCAACTATTCCTGAGCATAAGGCATACTACTCCAGAGTGTGGGTGATATAACCACTCCATTGAAGAAAATTGATTTTTCCCTCTCCCGGAAGCTATTGTTTTCAAATAGTATTTTAGCTAGGGATGGGACTTTGTGCCCACCTCCCCTTCTCCATGCTAGGATTCTGTCTGGCTTGACCTTGTACAGGTCTTGTACGGGCTGCCACAGTTTCTGTGAGTTCATGTGTGCGTCAGCCCTGCTGTATCTGGAAAAATGTTTTTTTCTTGAAATCATCCACCACCTCTGACAGTTACAATCTTTCCACACAGAAAGTCTTCCACACAGAAAGATCCCTGAACCTTGAGGGGTGGGCATTATAAAGATATCCCATTTAAAGCTGAGTGATCCAAGTTGGACAGTGGTGGTGCACGCCTTTAATCCCAGCACTCAGGAGGCAGAGGCAGGTAGATCTCTGTGAGTTCGAGGCCGGCTTTGTCTACAAAGCAAGTTCCAGGACAGCCAGGGATACATAGGAAAACTCTGTCTCAAAGGTTTAAAAAAAACAAAACAAACAAACAAACAAAACAAACCTGAGTGCTCCAAAGTCTCCCACTGTCTACACTCAGCCACTTTTGGGTCTCTATGTTAACTGCCATAGGCACTCCCCCAGCAAACAGAAAACACCACATACTTAAATCATAGAACATGGAGAAATTGAACTGGTATTCAAATGGAAGCTAGCTACTGACTAGCATTCATAGTGCTAGAAGATGCTATACACACTACCAGAGGAGAAAGATTATCATCCGTCTCACCCATCCATGCATCTGAGATCTACAATAGAGACCTGCTTGTAAGTTACACCGGGACAATAGTGGCACAGATATTATGGGAGTAACCAACCACTACTTTTGATGTTTTTGTTTTTTTTTTTAGGGCTCACTCCATGAGAGGGAACCCATACTTGACAGCATTAATAAGGCCAGGAACCTGAGACTAGATAGGACAGGGGCCTAGGAGAAAACCTACTACAATTATTCTGCTAAATGAACATAGTAATAAACAACTTGTAAAGACATATTGTTGAACCCATAGATCAGTGCCTCACTCAACCCTCATCAGAGAAACTTTTGCAACAGATGTTGAGAATTTTTTGAAATATCTCTTTCTTACTTTTCCATGGGAACCTGCAAGGTCAAGTCTAAGATGTTTTAGCTGCATTTTCTCCTCAATAGCAAAATAGCATTAATTTCCTCTAAATTCTAAGAACCTGCCTAAATGTTCTAGACTTATTTCAGAGCAAAAGGAAATCAATGTGAAGCATGCAGATTGCTCCTAAACACAATTATCCTCATTTCTCAGTGCCCATTGATTGAGACTAACTAGAACAGAACTTACATTAGCTTGAGTAAAATTGAGATTGTATTAAGTCATAGGTTAAAATACCTGCAGCAGATTGCTTTGGGCTCAGGTAGATTCAATGGCTCTGACAATATTATCTGACTCATTGCATTCTCTCCACACCCACACTGTATGTTTTTCTCATATATTTGCCCCACTCTAGGTGGGGCCCCTGTCACTTTCAAGATCACATTAAATCAGCACAGCCTCCTCAAGGAAGAAAGTCCCATCCATTGCTAAAAGTTCCAGTAAGATCCCTGGTTTGAGGTTCTTTGTCTCTTAGTTTGGGTTCATCACTGTGGACAGATTGGGGTTGTACCCATCTGACCTGGCTTGAGTCAACCTAGAACCATAGGTCTGGTCTGTCCCACCACAAACAGATGCTGTGAGGGGTACCTCCACAACTAAGAAAATTTGAGGATGTGCCCCCAAAGTAGAGGAGGGGATACTCAAGAAACAAGCCCTGTTCATTATCATTTCTCCATGAATACTATGATGTGAAAAGTCAAGTAGTGGGGGCTAGGGAGATGGCTCAGTCAATGAGTGAAGTGCCTGTAGCACACACACGAGGACCTAAAGTTGGAGCCTCAGCATCCATGTGAAAGCTGGGCAAAGCAGCCTACTCTGTAGTCCCAGTGCTAGAGAAGCAGAAATAGGAGGACCCCCGGAACTATTGGCTAGTCAGCATGGCTGGATCACTGAGCTTCGGGTTTAGTGAGAGATCCTGCCTCAAAACTAATTGTGGAGAGCAACATAGAAGGATAACCAATGTCAATCTCTAGCCTCTGTGTGTATGTGCACACACACAGTACATATACTGAACACACAAGTTCTTTATAAGAGAAGAAAATCAGGTGGTAGAAGTCAGTTGAGGACATATTACAAGTAATAGCCGTAAGTGGAGCAGATAACAGAAAATAAGTTGTCGTCAAAAGTGCTTGTTAATTTTCATCTTTAGCTGCTGAATGGCTCCTTTGACTGAGTCATTTGCACTGACTTCAGCAAATGAAACAAAAAACATCTTTTCACCTGAAGACACCCTTGACCATTCTGTGAACATTCATTGTTTTAGAACTATCCAGAATGGTTTTTAGGTCATAGAGTTTGGTAAGCTACATGATCCTGCATAAACAACCCAACATTTAATAGCTTTATTTTTTTTCAGACTCCACATTCCCCAGAGGCCACTGTAATAGCACTCCTTCAGTCCTTTATTTAAAACTGTTTTGTGGAAGAAACAAAAGATTCAATCCTATCTTTAGAGGAAAATATATCTTGCCATTTTTCTCTGGTTATGTCATCAACAAGTTGTTTATTTCAGGTCTGTCAACCCCATCCTCTCCATAGCTCTATATTAAATGAGAATTCATGCAATGACTTTTATAGGTAAAACAAAAGGCATTCCATAGAAATATATAGCAGAATTGGTGGATTTTTTTAAATTTTTAAATAAATAATTTTAAACTTTCATAAATACATAAAAATTGTATGTATTAATGGAGAGCCTTGTGATGATTCAATACATTGTATCACCAAGCTAAATGTAGCTGTCTCCTCAAATTGTGATAGCTTCTTTATGGAAAGAATATTCAAAATCCTTCATCAAGTTTTTTTGTAATATACAAGATGATGGCTATCCATAGCCTCCTGCTGTGTGAGCTCAATAGAATTCCTGTGCTCTATTTATCTGTAATTTCTTTATGTCCATTGATTCAATTTTCCCAAATCCTCCCTCATCCCCTCTCCCCAACCATGTGAAAAATGAACACAAAGTGGGCATAATGATACATACTTGTAATCTCAATGCTTGGAAAGCTGAGGCAGGAGGATCGTGAGTTTGAGGCCAGCCTTAGCTATAAAGAGAGACTCTATCTTTAGATATTCTTTCAAGTCATAAACTTTTTAATTTTTTAATTATATTTATCTATTTACTGGGGACAACACGCATGCCACCAGTACCTATGTGGAAGTCAGAGGAAGTCTGAGCAGGTGTGTCTCTCCTCATACCATCTAAGTCCAGGGATCAAACTCAGGTCATCAGGCTTGGCCACAAGTGCCTTTGTCTACTGAGCCAGCTCACTGACCCCATTAAATTAAAGCTTTCAGAAGTGAAAGGAAAAAAAATCTAGATATGAGTCTTTAAAAAAATCTACCAGCTTAGTTGATTGTTTTTGTGATGGGTCTAAGTGATTCTTCTTGTTTGGAAATAACTGTTCTTCAGTTTGTTTCCCGCCTTCAAACATTGGTGTGTTTTACCCAAATAAGACACTTCCAGAAGACACGTCATTTTATTCTACTTTCTCTATCATAACAGTATGCTCCTTGCTCTATTTCCATGTGAGACCTCGATTACAACAAAAGCAGACACACAGCTCGTAAGTTGAGAAGGAATGGTGATTAGGTTTTTTTTTTGAAAGATCATAATAAATCCATCTTTACTAGCATTAAGATGATCTCATGGGCTGTCCTCCCTCCCTCCCTCCCTCCCTCCCTCCCTCTTTCCTTTCCTCCTTTTATTCCTTCTTTCCTTCCTCCCTTATACTAATACCCTACAAAACACCCTTGACTCAACAGCCAAAACGAAGGCTGCACTGCATCCTGTAACATCAGGAACGTGGCAACACTGTCCTAGAGTCAGGCCCGTTCTCTCCCTGTCTTAGCTTCTGTACGACTGTGATGTTTCCCATCCACCACGGCCTCCCAAGGTACTTGTTGGAGGGATGAGATTCACCAATTTTTCATCGTTTGAGAAAGGAGAGTAGCTAGCGTTCTCTCTCCAGTGGACTCGTGATCTAACCTGGAGGTGTTAAGAATTGCTAAGGGCTCTAGGACCTGTGTAAATTACAGCCATGCAGAGAGGCGTTGAAAAATCAATAAGTAATGAAATAGTACTGGAGTGAAGTAGCCAAGAGAGCAATGGGTGGGAAACTCCCAAGGATGCAGTTTCATTTTGTCAAAAGGTAAAAGAAGATGTTCCAGTGTGTTTCTATAAAACGGGCTTCCTAGGAAATGAGAAGCGTTGGGCATAAATGGCAGTAGAGTTATCTCTGTGCTGCAAGAGTGCGATGGGCTGTGGACTTTTCGGTACTCAGTTTGATTTTAAACAATCATGCATTTTATTCCAATAAAGCAATATATATCATTGGTATATTTCAAGACAGTAAAGTGTCTGCCTCTTGAAGGGGGGGTGGTATCCTCAACCACACCCTATTTCCTCTATCTATATTGCCTATATGGAGCATCCCCATCCTTTCTTTTTTCTTTTTTTTTTTTCTTTTTTTTTTTTTTTTTTTGGTTTTTCGAGACAGGGTTTCTCTGTGTAGCTTTGCGCCTTTCCTGGAACTCACTTGGTAGCCCAGGTTGGCCTTGAACTCACAGAGATCCGCCTGGCTCTGCCTCCCGAGTGCTGGGATTAAAGGCATGCGCCACCACCGCCCGGCCCCCATCCTTTCTGATCATACATCAGCAATGGTTCCCAGTGGTATGATTGAGTTAGGACCTTGGCTCTCAAGGGCTCATGATTGACTCCAGATATGTGCAGCCCTGTGGCTGAAACTCCCTCACCAAGTCCACTATCCAAATAAAGGGCTTCATTTTGAATGAAGTGTTCCAAGACGGAACTTCATCTAATGATTTTGTTTCTTTTTAGTTATTATTCGAAAGTACAAGCAACCCGTGCTTCTTTGTAGATGGCTCCTGCTCCTCTCATGGCTATCTGGAACATAAAGAAAGCTCTTCTAGGGAAGGTGGGCAATCAACTGGACCTGCAGGTCTCAATCAAATGAAAGAAAGCTACAAGGGGACACCTCAGAGCTCACAAAAATGATGGGATTGCACCTGCATTTTGCATCTTTATATATATATATATATATATATATATATATATATATATACAATTTTCAATCATATATAATCTACATAGACATATATTTATGTACACTTATTACATATATATGTCATATCAAGATGTAGCTTCTGGCCTTAATTTCTTAATAGAGAAATGAAGCCAGGAACATGTTCCCAAGTTCCGTTTTGAGTCATCTGGTATCTCTCTATCTACTGAGATTGAAACTTTAAAAAAAAAAAAAAAGACAAAGATACTATCATGGAACGAAGACAATAATCACTTGTTTGTGCAATTAAATGATTCATGGTCTCTATGACACTATGACTTGAGTCTTGAGACATCAATAAAATAGTCTGGCTTATCTCCTTACCCTTTCTTGGCCCCCAACTACATGTGCAACAGAGACAATGAGAGTCCTTTATACCTGATAAAACAGGGCAATAACCACAAAAAGCATGGTGAGATTGGAACCAACTGGCCACCCCTTCATGCTGTGTCATATGTTTCTCAATAGTTAATGAATGAGCTTTCATTATGGTTTTTAACTCAAGTCTGTGTCTGCTGTATTGTGCAACATTGGAAATGAAGACATGTTACACTAAATGGAAGGATATGTAGTTCAACCCCACTCCCCACCCACTCCCCCAAAACACAATACTCTTCCTTGAAATATGTAAACAGGATGGCTCCAGTTAGCTGTCTTTTCTCCCTCCATATCCATGTGTGATCCAATTGCTTTCATTGTGTCCATCATGTACTACACTGTCCAAATGAGGGTGTCAAGATGAAAAATCTAGCACATGACAGCCAGGGAACTTGCTCTACTCAGCCTACCCAGATGGTTCACTTGTCCTCTGCCTGCTAGCCATAGACAAAGCAATACCCACCTCCTCCAGCGACTCGTCCATCGATGCCATTATCCATTGTTTATGACATTGCAGCCACAATAATGAATTGGTACATCTTGATCTTTGAAGTACTTAGACAGGAGGCCACACATAATGAGAGAAAAACAATGTGAAGACTCAGTTCTGCTCAGCACAGGCTGGGAATGAATACTGGGCAGGAAATACATTGAAGTTGAAGATAATTTTGTTGAACATGATGGTTTAAAAGATGTAAACAGTTATGATGGGCAGTAACTCCTTCAAATCAGAAGACCACCAGGAGGCCCTACTTAGACCAGTGTGCTGGTGGGATTCCAAGTCACACTACCACCACAAAACACTAGGGGGCACCATATTAATACCAGTGTCCCAGCTCCATTGCCCTCCAGAAAGCCCTCCATCATCCAGACCTTGGCTCTCAGTTTATTCAAAGAATGTTGCTTAAGGTTCATGACATGTGACCATTTGAGGAATGTAAGCTGAATTAACAGGATAGAGTCCTCTCCAAAACTCATTCTAGGCAGTGACATCTTAAGGACTACCTACATGTGCTCATTCCTCAAGTTGGGCTAAATGTAATTTCTTCATGCCTGATACAGCATGGAGTATATTCATTCCAAAGCTCCTTTGCATTCCAGACCCACCATCTACTGGCACCTGCTTCTAACTCTTGCTTTCCTGGCCTGATGTTCCCATGGGGTGTTGATTACAAGATGGGAAATCTTCTTCCTTTCTTTCTTAACTCTGTACTTTCCATCCCCAATTCAGAAGTTGTTCTCCAGAGAAGAAACGTTAACAGCTATCTGTTCATCTCCTAATAAGTGATCATTAGGCTCAGTCACAATTCCCAGTGTCAGGATGGGAGACTGTGGCTCTGATTCTGCTTCCTCACAGTGCAGATTTGAGGCTGGTCCTCCCCATGCCCACTCCACCTCAAGCTGGAAGCTCTAGTTGCCTCATTCGGGGTAGGGCTTCTGAATCTTAAGGCAGATGAAGATCTGTAAACGGCATTCCACAGCCTACAGAAGGGTGTGGAAGTGGAAAGGGAATTCCAAGGGGAAGAAATGATCGTTGGTGATGGCCAGATCATAGCCGATATGAAATCTCTGTGTCGTACATTAATTTCAAAGCCTGTGGCATCACATGTCTTCTTGTTGCTGTTCCATTGATTTATTGAGTACCTGGGACATACGAAGCAATGAGGGGAACTAAAGACATAGAGGTATAAAGAGTAAATAGGAAATGCGCGTTCTAGTCTCTGTCCTTGCCATTTGCGTAACTGCCTTTACCCAGAATGTATTCTGTCACCTGTCACTTTCCTCCCTGTGAAGTCATGGTCTCCATTCCCCATCTTCTTCCTCTCTCTATCCCTTTTAACTGAGCACGAGTGTAAAGAAACCAAACCAAGATGGGGAGACAGCTCCATGGGTAAAGTGCTTGCCACACAAGCATGGAGAGCTGAGCTCAATCCCCAGAACCCACATACACAAAGCGGGACATGGTGATCCATGCTTAGAATCCCAACACTGGAAAGAAGCTGAGACAGGCAGATCTCTGGAGCTCTCTGGCTAGCTAGCCCAGCATAACAGGCCCAAGAGGAACCCTGTCTCCCTGTCTCAATAATCAAGATAGATAGCCTCGGAGGAATGGCAGGAGATTGTCCTCTACCCTCCATACACACATGTACCTACAGAGAATAGACTAGATTATGTAGTATTTATATTCTCAGTGCTTAGTTTCTGAAGCCTTAATTTTTAAAGAATGACTGTCTGTTGGACTCACTGGGTTGTGTTGGTTTTTTCCTGAAAGTCATTAGTCTCTGATTTAAAAAAAAAAACTCAGGAGCACCCACCCCTCTTCATCTTCATGAGGCGTTTGTAGAATGGTGATGGAAGGGATTTCTACATAGCAAATGAAATGTTCAAAGTCAGTAGTGTAGCGGTTGAGAGATAAATCAGGAGCTGGCAAAAAGTGATATTTGCTAATGCTGAAATGCCTGAAAGTTCAACTCTTACAGCCCAGTTGTTAACTCTTGTCAAGTTGATATGAAGTCATTGGGTGAATAATCACATGGAAGGGTGTCTCTGGATCCTGACAACACGAGTTCAAGCACCAAGACCTACATGGAGGAAGGAGAGAACCAACTCCCAAAAGTTGTCCTCTACTTGAGAACTTATGCATACACACACAAATCAGTAAATGAAAGTGTAATGGTTTTTTATTAACTACAATGGCATACATCAAGGCACACTACTCTAGAAATAGAGGTTAAAATGGTCTAGTTTAGGGTTGATGGGATGGTTCAGCAAGTAAAGGTTCTTCTGCAGACTTGAGTTCTGTCCTTAGAATCCACATTGGAAGGAAGGAACCAACTCCTGAAAGTTGTTCAGTGTACATGCACAGCATGGTATGCGTGCACATACACACAACACATACACAGGACTATAATTAAACTTAAACATTTAGTCAAGCTTATCTTCAGTTATGTCATAAATTTTCTTTCCTTTGGGGACCTCCAATTGACAGTAGCTATTAATATGATTTTCTGATCAATTACTTGCCTTTACTGCCTCCAAAACCATATTTGGCTGGTCCTGATGATCTCATAAATAAGAAAACAAAATAGAAGCTCCCTATTAATGACAATTCCATGAATAAGTGGAAAACATATGTGCAATTTAGGGGTCTGTGTTAACCTTTCTACAGAAAGTCGTAGCAGTTTACCATTTCTTCCAACAAACCACGGTCCCTAGAAACTTAGGAGGCCACTGGACAAGGGGATCTTGACATAGTGAAATCTTTGTGAACTAAATCATGTGTTTCTTGATCAGGCTTTCTTGTTACATGGACCAGAAAAAGATTAATTAATAATAATTATACTCAACATTTATTGAGCATTTGTCATGTACGATGGCACTATTCTTTATTTTTAATTATATTTATATATATTTGCATGCATCTGGGGGGTGTGGGTGCATGTGCCATACTATATGTCTAAAGATCAGAGAACAACCTGCAGGAGTCTGTTCTCCCCTTCCACCAAGTGGGTCCTTGGGGCTGAACTCAGGTATGAACTCAATCTCCTTTTCTTGATGAGCCAAGTGAAGGTTATAGGACTGACTTATAGCAACCATGTGTAGCACCCAGGTCTCTCTGGGCTCCTGGTGCAATCAGTTCCCACTGCTCTTTGAATACATATATATCACTTGGCGTTAAAGAAGGATAGCTGGACTGGAAATGAACTCAGTTGATAGAGTACTTACGTAGTATGCACAAACCTCTTTGTTAGATCCCCACATAACCTGAGCATAGTGCTGTGTGTCTATAATCCCATCACTTAGGAGGTGGAAGCAGGAGGACCAGAAGTTCAAGGTCATCTTCAGCTAAATTGTGAGTTCAAGGCCAACCTTGGCTACATGAGACCCAGAGAGAGAGAGAGAGAGAGAGAGAGAGAGAGAGAGAGAGAGAGAGAGAGAGAGAGAGAGGCTGTTTTACATTTATTGAGCTCCTTTAAAGAAGGTATCTTTTGATTTCCAGGTCATAGAGTCAGAGAAACAAAAGCTTCATAGTATAGTTGGTAAATTATAAACTCCAGACTCAGGGATGTCCAAATCTCCTTTTGGTCACCGGGCCATACTATAAGCCCAGTAGACAGAGAAAAGAGGAGGACGAGGAGATGATGATGAACAGCCTGGTTGGTGAGCAATGCCTTTTCCCTTCTCTGGGGAAGGTGTGAACGGAAATCTCCCGTTGAAAGCACCATGCATGAGGATAAAATTAAAGAGGACAATTACAAGCGATTAGTCACCGCAGTGGAGCTCCATGGGTGTCTTCAAAAATAGGATCGGCTCTCGCTCTTTGGCCTGCCTACAGAGAAGCTGGCCATCAAAGACATCTTTTCCAGGCCTGTAATTCTATGATTAACTCATTTCAAGGAGCCAGACTGCTTGAGCTCGTTAGGAACAATGACCCCATTTCTCAGGAGGTACGAAGTCAAGTGGTCCCAAGGGATGTCTTTGGCACCCAGTGATGGTGAAATTAACACCCAAGAGGCTGGTAGTAGGTCAGCCTCCTCTACTGGGTCCTTGAGAACAGAGCAGTCACTCACATCTCTTGGTCCTGAAATCCCAGGAAGTCCAGGTCCACTTGTTGGTTTAGACTTGAGCACCTCGGAATACCTTGTTGAACAGTCACTTTGGCTCATTTTAATTCATCCCCAGGTCCAGAGACAAGCAGCCTGGATGGATGAAGAGGGGTTGTAGTGGGAATTGGAGGGGAGGGAGATATGGCGTTCAGGAACTGATCAGGGGAGTCTGAGCTCTGGGAGGGAGAACCCTGGAGCTGCAGAGAGGAGTGGGCCAGTATCAGCACCAAAGCCCCTGCCCCGACTCCAACTCCTGTGAGAATAAGAAGGAAAGCAACCTGAATGGTGGCCTCTAGGGCGTTTGCTTGGGCCACTCATCACTGACAGCCAGACAGTGAGACTGAGCCTCTTCCAGGAAAGGTTCCAGGGAAGGGAGGCCTGGTCTTGGAATCCTGCAGCTTTGATGTGATGGGTGGGTAAGAGGCCTCTTTATCAAACCTTTTCCTTGCATCCAAGGTTACCTGGCCACACTGCAGATAAAAGCCAGACAAGCCAGCTGCCTGCTCCCTTTTCTGCCTTTTAAACCTGCTGAGGTCCTCAGGGTAGCCCCATGCAGTTACCTGACCCTAGACTCCAGAGAATACGGGGGTTCTCCCGGTGCAAAAATATACAGCTCCAGGGTTTTCTCTGAAAGCACCACAGGCAGGAGGGAGTCCAAGAAAGATCAGACTAATGATCACTGAGGGGGAAAAAAAGAAGCGAAGCCAGAGGAAAAAATATCAAGTAGGGTGGAGAAGACTAAAAGGAGACAGTTTTCTTAATTTTTTTTTTCTACAGTGGTTTCTCTTTTGGAGATCTAAGGCCCACGAGTGTTACGTCAAAGCTTTCTCCAAACCACTAGATGAGGGTTTTTGTTGTGGTGCTGGTACACTCCCGGGACTCATTGGGATGGCAGGATAAAAATTAATTAGACGCTGTTTGGAGGGGGCTTTGCAAGACAGCCCGAGGCTACGCTTCAGTCAGGTTGTTAGAAGCAATATCATCACCACCACCCCTGCCCAGTGAACAGACCTACACAGAGGCGGCCGAGGGGGAGCCACAGAACATTCAACACAGACATCAGAGCCCAGCGCTCCTCCCAGAGAGAGTACTTACCACAAGCCAGTGGATCTACCTGCTGACAACCTCAGAAATATGTCTTGTTTCATTTTCAGATTTTTAAGAGGAGTTACATAGGAAGCTTGTGGAATCTTGATGAAACTCCTTTAGCAGGAGATGGGGGAGGAGGTAGCCCTGCCTCACTCACGCCTCTGACTATGACATGCGGGCTGGGAAGAGGCATCTGCCAGCCAGCAGGAAGGCGAGCTCTTTGCCAGCCATGAACTTGGCTCTCTTTTCAGAGGATGGCAGGCTGGAAGCAGAACTCCAAGAAGCTGGCCCACTTCTGCTGGCCAGTGATCCTACCAGCTTAGATAATGCATGACAAAAGTATATGGCCCTTGTCCTGGGGTGCTTCCTATCCCTGTCATAAACACCATGATCAAACACAGCCTGGGGAAGAAAGGGTTTACTGCATCTTACAGCTTATAGACCACCATGAAGGTAGTCAGGGCAGGAAGTCAGACAGGAACCTGGAGGTAGGAACTGAAGCAGGGGCCATGAAGGAGTGCTGCTTATTGGTCTGCTCCCTGTGGCTTGCTCAGCTTGCATTTTTATACAGTGCAGGACCACTTTCCCATGGGTATCACTGTCCACAGTGAACTGGGCCCTTCCACATCAATTATTGATCAAGGAAATTGCCCACAGGCCCGTCGGATTGAGACATTTTCTCAGGTGAGTTTCCCTCTTTCTAGATGACGCCAGCTTGTGTCAAACTGATAAAAACAAACACACAAACACACAAACTCCCGAACACACAAACTCCCAAACACAGGCCTTCTTCAGTACTTTGCGTCTGTGTCTTCTTCAGCTTTCTGTTCTGCCCTTCATAAAGAACCCTGCTCTGCCTGAAGGAATAGTTCTGTGAGTGTCCTTGAGGTCTGATTCACTGGAAACAGACTCCATCCATATTGATAGAGTGGTTCAAAACCTGATGTCAGGCTGGGGAGCTGGCTCAGTTGAGAGAGTGCCTGCCCTGTAAGCATTAGGACCTGAGTTTGGATCCAACAGCACCTGCATAAAAATACAGCGCTACAGTGTACATCTGTAACCCCAGTGCTGGGGAAAAAGACAGACAGATATATCCCGGGAGCTCATTGGCTAGCCAGCCTAGTCAAATTGATGAGCTCCAGGCTCATGAGAGACTCTATCCCAAAAAAGCAAAATGGAAAATGACTGAAGGAGATGCCTGATGTTGATCTCTGACCTTCACATGCATGCACCTACCCACGTGAACAAGTCCATACACCATATACACACCCCATCCATTATATCAGTCTCGGAATGTCATGGTTCACAGTACCTCCTCTGGCTGTTTCAGATGCTCGAGTCACCTTCTTAGAGACCTGTCACTATCCTGAGAGATCCTTTACAGTTACAACATTAGAGTTCATCTCCAGATTTTATATATATATATATATCAGATAAGTCATCTTTCTAGCATTTTCTGTGAAGCAAACAACAATTAAGATCTCTGTTTTATGGATAGAAAAGCTGAAGTTGTTCACATTCCCCATATGGGCGGGGGAGTAAAAAGCACTCTATGTATACACGCAATGAAAACTTGGAAACCCCCAGGACCCTTCCCCTCTCTCCAACCTTAGCCCTGTCTCTTTTTATTGTCAGTAATTGTTTCCTTCTGTCATGGTAGGAGTGGGGCATGAGGGAAGCCAGTGGGAACAATTACCAACAGAAAACCAGCCAGTGTTCTCCCCAAACAGTCATTTCCCAGATGAATTTACCAGCTGTGGACTATGAAGTCACACCATCACAGGCATGTCAACTACTTCCTATGGGGTCCGAGGAAGCATTATGTAGGGTGAGTCTTATTCCCTTGACCTTAGAGTCTTGATGGCCATGACCTTGACACTCCTCTTCTCTTCTGAGGAGACAAGGGACTCTTCCAGGGAAAGCTTATTCCAAAATAGACATACCACAGTGGTGACCCACTTAATGTCCTGCCACCCTCCTTCGCTAGTCCTTAGACATTACCAGGTAGGCCAGCAAGAGTCCCAGGACATAGAGCCCCTAGTACTTGGTTACTGCACTCTGAAAAACAGCCCAAGGCAACCCTTTATGATTCCTTCACTCTCTGCCACAAGGAAGTAGAAGGAGCTATGGAAGGGTCACCCCCCAGAAACGAGGCAGTTCCTCAAGTGTGTGTCAAGGAGACATGGCTACATGAAGCCAGATCCCCTCCATGAGCATTCTCACACCCAGCCAGTCTGCCTGAAACATCAGTATGCTGCTTTATACACAGCTTATTTAGAGCCACGGAAATTAAAGATGGAAAGGGGCCTCGTCAGTCTTCTAGATCGCTCCCTAGGACCCAGTGCGAGCTGGTTCCCTGTAATCCATTTGTCAGTGGTACATGAGCCCTCATTTCAACTGTCCCAGTTGGTGGACATGGGTGAAACAGAAAGTGCCGTGTCTGCCCACCCCAGTGAACAATGATCATATGATTCAAATTCCCCAGCTATTCACTGACCTTTGGTGTGATGAGAAAAGCATGAATTTCCCAAGCCTTCCACAAGAAGAAAAAAGAACTTTCTAGAAGATAGAGACATCTGAGAATGCCTTCACCCTCCTCTGTTAAGCACGGTAGCATACTGCCTTCTGGAAGTACCCAGGCAGTGGCCTCTCTGTAAGTCAATAGGCATAAGGGAGGAAGAGAGAATGCAGGTGTTTCAGAATTCATTTTGAAACTAAATAAATCTTCCCTTCCAGGTCCAATACCCCCCACCACCCGGTGTTTCCTTCTAGCTCAGTTGGCAGTTAACTAGAGAGAGATTCTAAGCAGCATCAAAATGGAGGAAACATGCTCAGAAGATGTCAGGGTTTATTTCCGAACACACAGGACCAAGTGATATGAAAACAAATGCAGGCATCTTTTCAAGAGCATGACCCAGGTTTCCTTAGGAAATGCTCTCTTTTCTCTCCAAGCCAGTGAGAGAGGAATCAGGTGACTGTCATGGTCTCAGGTAGGAGGGTCTACCTGAAGCTAACCAAAGTTAGAGCTAACTGCAGCCCAGGACAAAGAGGGAACATGACTGACAATCCTCTTTTTCCTTTTCCATTTTTAAATGATGGGAAGAGTTGCTTTATATAGTCCTGTTTAAAAGTTCCAAATCTGGAAGCTAGTGGGATAGCTAATTTAGTAAAATGCTTTCCACTCAAGCATGAGGCCCTGAGCTGGATCCCCAGAAGCCATGATTTTTGTTGTTGTTTTGCTTTGTTGTTTTGTTTTGTTTTAAGCCATGCATAGTAATGCATGCTTGTCATCTCAGAGCTGAGCAGGCAGAGACATGGATCTCTGGGACTCAAGCAGCCAGCCAGCCTAGCCTGCATGGAGAGTTCCAGGCCAGTGAGAGATGCGCCTCAAAAAAAAAAAAAAAAAAAAAAAAATGGACAGCACCTGAAGAATGAAAAGTTAACCTCTGGCTTCCAACTGCATGGGCGGGACACACATACACACACACACACACACACACACACACACACACCCCTCTGTCACATCGCATGGACCAGGTGACACCATGTATCATAAAGACATCACAACTTGACATTCACAACCAAAAAGGACAAATAGCTGTTATCTAAATAGGACCACCTACCCAATTCCGGTCTAAAAGATGAGATCTGTTTTGATACTGCTGTTGTCATTGTTTTGAAACAGTGTCTCACTAAGCATCCCAGGCTGGCCTCAAACTCAAGATCTCCCTGCTTCAGCTTTCTGAAAGCCAGAATGACCGGCATAAGCCACCACACCCAGCTGAGACCTTCTGTCTTTGCTAGATCATGTAAGCAAAGCTGGACTTTTAAAGCCTGAAGTTGGACACTTGGGCCAGCATCACGCTCTGTTCTGAAGTCTCCCAACCCCCACACTCCCCACCTCAGCCCTTCCCAGCCCCCACACTCCCCACCTCAGCCCTTCCCAGCCCCCACACTCCCCACCTCAGACCTTCCCAGCCTCTACACTCCCCACCTCAGCCCTTCCCAGCCCCCACACTCCCCACCTCAGCCCTTTTCTCTTGCCCTCTAAAATATTATCTCATCCTAGCATGGCAAGCTTTTCTTAAGTTCAATGTCAATAGCTAGTTAGGAGAGGGCAGAGGGTCAGGGATTAGGACTCCAAACTGTCCCTGACGCTTCTCTGTAGGCTGAACTGCTATTTGTATCAAGCCAATGGGGGAAAAAATCCCTCTTTACTATCTGAGAAAAGATCAGAACAGGAAAATGTCAGTTTGAGAGCTGACAGGAGTCAGATAAGAATGAACTAGAAATGAAGGCAAGAAAGGAAGAAATGCTGTCACTCAGAGAAATTTCTAATCTAATGTTTTGAGACAAATATGTTTCCTGCTGAGTGTGTAATTTTTACACACGATTGTCCATCCCTCTACATCTTTCCCAAACATGCTGCTTGAGGACTGATTTGATTTGATTTGTTTCTCGGATCTTTCCAAACCATGAAAAGATCTGGAATGTTTCACCTTTGCAGGCCTAAGAGCTGAGAGCACATTCACTCCCGCAGAACTTCTGGGACCTGAAATAGTGTCCACTTTCCACTGTGTGCATCCATACATATTAGCGAGCTGGCTGGGCTGGAGGTGGAGTGCTACAGACACTCTGTGGCGTCTCTGGGTTTCCATTTCATACCTACTTAGTAAAGGCTTGGAAATAAAGTAATGGACATTGTTTCTGTTGCTCTGGCTTTTAAATGTGGGCAGAAATAGTGGGTAGTGTGTGTGTGTGTGTGTGTGTGTTCATACACCCAGAAACTAGAAGATGCCAGGTGTCCTGTGCTATTGCTCCCACCCCCCGCCCCCCTTATTCCCTTGAGACCAGATCTTTCACCGAGCATGGAGCTTGGCTGACAACCAGCCAGCTCTGGTAATCCCCCTGCCTCAACCACAACAACCAAGTTACAGGCACACGCGGCCATGTCCAGTTTTTTATGTGGGTGCTGGGGGTTTGAATTCAGGGCTTGCTGCTTGTGCAGAAGGCACTCTTACCTGCGGAGCCACCATTCCAGCCCTAAGTTTTTTGTTTTTTGTTTTTTTTTAAATGCAGCAGCTTATCACTAGAGGAAATGGCCCGTGTTTTAAAATACCGTCTGCACAAAACATCAAAGAGAGGCCTGCGTTAAAAGCTTTCTTCTTCGTGAGGACAAGGACAAGTCCTCTGATGAGTAAAATGTTCAACAGTTGAGTAATTTTCTCAACTATAAAAGGAAAGAAAACTTTATCTAGAGACTAGAGAATTGCTTGTTTGCCCACAAAGCATTTATTGAGCACCTGTTGTATGCCTAGTACTCCACTGAACGTCTATATTATTCCAGGAAATCGTACAATAACTCTCTAAGAAGATAGTGTTGTCCACATTTTGTAGTCCTGGAGGTTATCCTAATGAAGGATGGGAAAGAGGAGGAGGAGAGGAGCAGGAACAGGAGGAAGAGGAAGAGGAGGAAGGGAGGAGATCACTTGTCACTTATGTCCTCAACACTGATCACAGATGTCCCTTCCAAAGCACAACTCGGCTCAAGTCATCCCTTCTTATAAAAATTCACTGTAAAGGCCAGCACCAACACCTTACCTAGTATTGCCTACGATGTTTCATGTAAATTCTCCAAGCTTGCCAACTCTTGGAGAGTTTCCTGCTACCACAGGTAGGAGATAATCAGTCAATGCTTGTCAACCTAACTTGTTGAATATCGCTTGTGATTTGATTAAGGAATGAGATACAGTTTTGTTTTGTTTTGTTTTGTTTTGTTTTTTTTTTGTTTTTTTTTTGTTTTTTTTTTTTAGATTTAAGTTTAAAAGCCCTTTTCTCCCAAGAATGATTTCACAGATATTAAATCCTCCTGCTTCCTCATGCTCACAAGTGGATTTCACATTTTAATTAAAGATACTAGATAATTCAGATGTTCCAGAAGGACAAGAAGAAACCCCACCCTCAAATGCTAGAGAAAGTGTCTATAAGACTTTTCTTAGGAAAATCATCTCTACTGTAGGCTTAGCCCTACTCACCCTGACCCCACCCAACCCCACCCCACCATAGGCTTAGCTCCTACTCTACCTTTTGACCAAACTCATTTGACTAAACTCCCGCGTTGGGGAGTAGCAGAGTACCTCTTGGTTTCAAAGAAAGCAGGCCATAAACACACAGGACTTCACTGGCTCATCCTCGACTCTGACTTTCACGGTCAGTGTTCCCATTTCTGCAGCCTTCTCTTGCAGTTGACCACGAAGAGGCGGGGTATCTTCTATTAATGTCGGGCTTGGCTCTCCAAGCCCAGATTCTTGTCATCTGTGAGGGCCTTGTTGGTAGCTACACGGTTGCTGCTTCTCACTGCCAAGGTGTTGACCCTTGGGTCACTCTGAAAATGGACTTTTGGGCCTCTGCTTCTATGCCTGGCCTTACAAAGACTATGAAAAATATCACCTGGCACATGGAAAACTCTCCAACCTCAGATGGAGCAAGGCACAGGTCAAGGCTGAAGAAAGACTTGGCCACATCTTAAAGAATCTGCATTCCACTGTGGAAGACAAGAAGCAAAGACCTGAGGACTGGTGTGGTCAAAGCCAAGGACACAAACCAGGCCTCTTCCCAGATACACGGCCTCAGCCCCAAGGCCCAGCTCCCTGTGGACTCAGACACTGGCAGAAGTTTGAAATTGCTGCCAAGTCCACAACTGCTTTTCATTAAAGGGCTCCAGGTCACAGTATTACAGAGCCGCAGAGCAACAGCACGAGATCGAAGCGCCCTGTGGACCGCTGGAGAAAACGCGGCCTCTCGGCTGGAGAAAGCTGGCCAATGCCATCCAGTCACTACTGTGTGCTTCCAGGGGAAGAGAAGCGTGCCCTGGAAGCAAGTCAGAGGAAGTTCTGAGGACAGAGGAGCCAAGTTCAGCAGCTCTGAACATGACTTCCTTTAAAAAATAAAATAAAACAAAAACAGTGAAAGGACAGCTCAGAATTTTCCAGAACTAAAAACGTGATGTCTGCCTTGTCAGCTCTGCCTCCTCTAGACAGACAAGAAGAGATGGGCTCAGAGATGACACTCTCAGACAGGGGATTCACCCAGAAACATGAAAGAACAATACCTCATAGTAGCTCAACTTCAAGATCTCCAAGAACAGGGAGGCAAGCCCGAGGAATGAGACAGGCACCAACCAGCCACCACAACCTCCTCAAAGGCCGTCACCAGTGTAGACTGTCTACACCAGTGGTTCTCAACCTTCCTGAGGCCGCAACCCTTTATCACAGTTCCTCATGTTGTGGTGGCCCCCAACCATAAGATTATTTTCATTGCTACCTCACGACTGTAATTTTGCTACTGTTGTGACTGTAATGTAAATATCTGAGTTTTCTGACGGGCTTAGGCGACTCCTGTGAAAGGGTCATTGGACCGCCAGAGGCTGAGAACCCTTGGTCTGCATGCTCTTGTTGACGCCTTCTGTAACCCTTCTTTTTCCCAGCTCCCAGCTCTAGAATTGCATGAAACCCATCCAGACTATTCCATATCTCAGTCCCACCAATAAACAGACATCAGGCTCCAGAGGGACAGGAAGTGTGTCCTCACTCTAGCTTGACAAAAACCACATGGCCTGCATGGGAAGAAAACGCCACCTGTGCCTTGGGTGGCCCCTAGGCTGTGTCTGCACACATGTAGTATTTGGATGTTGGCTGCTTTCAGCCCACAGTGGCCCTCTCAGCAGCTTTCCAGAGTCTATAGAACGTCCCACCACACATGGCAGCCTCACAGGAACTGCATCCCCAACCCCAATCTCTTAGGATGACATCCCATAAATGATCCTCCCTGCCCCTATTTGTCGTGAAACCCATTTGTCATGCAATGATTTTGCCTGATGCTCTCTGGGTGAGGTTTGCATACCCACAGCCATGGAAGGAGAGGAAGGCACTGTAGATTCTAAGGGCACAACTGACCACAAGACCATTCTGAGATAATGGAGCCAGAGACGGTGTTACCCAACCCCCCCCCCACCCCCCACCCCCCGCGGGCTTCCCCTGGCCATCACACAGAAGCTCATGCTGCCCCTTAACAGATCAGAGCAATTTGGGGTGATGTCCCACTTGCTCAGCCAATAATGACAAAAGGAAATTGATGGGACACTGCCAAATAGGATACCCTTGCTTCCCCAGCCCCACTGGGACCTTATCCCCAGACACTTCAAAAGCCATTTGTTTTTCATCTCTTTTCTTATTGGTGTATGTTAGTTGTATAAATTAATAGTTTTCCTTATGAGACTCTCATACATGTAAGTATATACTGTACTCTGGGTATAGATACCCACTGTTATAACTAAAATGTGAAATGTCCCTTACACACTCATGGTTTTGAACACTTGGTCCCCAGCTGGTGGCACTATTTTGGCAGATTGTAAGACCTCTGAGGCCATGGACTAACTAGCGGAGGGAGGTTGCTAGGGATGAATCTTGAAGGTGTCTGCTTCCTGTTCCCACCTGGAACACTGTTTCCTGATCCTCTGAGATGTGAGCAAGCCAGGCCACGGGCTCCTGCAGCCTCAGCCAACATACCTTCCCTGCCATAGTGGACTGTACCTTCCGAACCATGAACCAGAAGAAGTCCTCCCCACCTTGAGTTGCTTCCATCGGATCACAGAAGGGCCCAGAATGAGAAAAGTACCTGGTATGATCACCCATTTCTGTTATTCAAGAATGCTGTAAAGAAGTGAGATGAGACGTGCTGGGTGCCTCAGCTCCCAAGCCTAGCAGCCCGAGTTCACTCGCCAGGATGCACAACAGTGAAAGGAGAGAGGTGACTCCTGCAAGTTGTCCTCTGACCTCCACCTTCAAGCTGTGGCCTGTGGACGGACACACACACACAAATAAATAAGAAGATTTTAAGAAACAAAATGATAGTAACCGTGCCAAGAGCACAGAGAAGCCAAGGCAGAAGAGCAAAGCTTGGGAATGCCAACATGAGCATGCCAAACTGGCAATCGTTACAAGTTGCTAGCCTTGTATAGGGGTGAGCTTCGAAGCCACTCATGGTTCCTTCACCACCCTTCAGCGTCTACAAGCTCAGAACCTCTCTGTATGCAGAGCAGACAATCTAGCCTCTTTAGGTGCCTCCAAGCCAGACTTGAGGTTAAAACGAGGAATGAGTGAAAAAAATAAGTCACTTGTGAATGGAGCTGAATCCCAAGCCTCTTCCTAATTGTTTAACTGCAAGAGGGTTCCCTGAAAGAATTTGGGTCCATATGTAGCAGCACATCTGAATTTTATGGAGTAAGTTGCTCTCTTGGTGACCCCTGGGTCCAAGAGTTGGCTGGAAACAGAAATAACTGGCCAAAGTCGGGATGGATTCGCCTGGGTTCAGTCCCTGTGGGCTTTGTTCCTCAATCTGTTTATACAGTTTCCCGTAGGAGTCTGTAATTTTAATCAGTAAATATCTCCCTTGATTTATCACCTTCTATTGACATAGTGGTAATTTAAGCTCCAGTCCTAATGCTGGGCCTGCTGCGTGTGTTTCCCTCTTATATCGTGACCCACCTCCGTTTAATTTTTCTCAGTCCTCTTAGGTAATTGGGCTACCTCTGACACCCTTTGTATGCAAGGCTGTGGTCAGAGGTCAGTGGGTTTCCCTTTCCAAAGCGCAGAATGCTCTAGCCAATCACAGCGCAACTCTATCTTGAGTTTGCCAGATCTGGAGCAAAAAACCACAGACTGATAGGACTCAGTAGATTTTGAAACATAGACAGCCGTGGTGTTCTTTAAAGGACACTGCTATTCTGCCTAGCCCCAAAGACAGCCTGGAAACTCCATCCACAGTTTTAGCTTATCTGAACTGGTCAGAGAGACTTTCCTCCTCAACCAACCTCTTCCAAACTGCCTGGAGACACCAATTGCCACATTAGCAGACTGAGACCTCTGTAAACATGGGTTTGCACAAGGCCTGGCACTCAGGTCTACATTTGTGTGTGTGTGTGTGTGTGTGTGTGTGTGTGTGTGTGTGTGTGTTTGAGACAATGTCTCCCTATGTAGCCCTGACTAGCTTGTATCTCCCTATGTAGACCAGACTGGTCTCAAACTCAGAGATCTGCCTACATCTGCCACCTGGGTGCTGGGATTAAAGGGATGTACCATCGTGCCTGACTCAGTTCTACCTTTTTTTTTGGGGGGGGGGGGGTTTGAGACAGGGTTTCTCTGTGTAGCTTTGTGCCTTTCCTGGGACTCACTTGGTAGCCCAGGCTGGCCTCGAACTCACAGAAATCCGCCTGCCTCTGCCTCCCGAGTGCTGGGATTAAAGGCGTGCGCCACCACCGCCCGGCCCAGTTCTACCTTTTATTAATGTACATATTTAATTTATTTTCTATTGATACTAGCAAAGTGCTACCATTTTTGGGGCTTCATAGTACCATGACTTTAATATCTCATTTGACCATAAATGTTCATGATCTGTTTGATGGTCAAGATAAAGGAATAAAGACTTATTAATCATAGAGCTAGGTGGTGTCAAGATTGGCCTGGTAGCCAGGCAGCGGTGGCGCACGCCTTTAATCCCAGCACCCAGGAGGTAGAGCCAGGCAGATCTCTGTGAGTTCAAGGCCAGCCTGGTCTACAGAGTGAGTTCTAGGACAGGCACCAAAGCTACACAGAGAAAGCCTGTCTTGAAAAAAAAAGATTGGCCTGGCCTTCCCCCAAATGGGGCACTGACTGAGGGACAGTGGCATCTGTAGTTGGTCCACTACTAAAAGGAATGACTGCATACTGGAGGAGAATTTTTTAGATTCTTCAAAAGAAAAAAAAAAACCCTATTATGAGATGAAATAATAGACTGAGCCCCCAAGGATAAAATTAATATAAAGTAAATGACCTTTGGTTTCAAAACTCAAATACCAAGTCACTCATAAGGGCAATGTCTATAAACTTAAGTTTCATGAGGACATGTTACAAGTTCAGATGTTTACAAGCTCCATAGCTGCTGTGTGACAGATGACTAGAAAATACTAAAGAAATTTTAGGTTGTATCCACAAGTATGGTTCCCTACAGCCATTATTTCATAAGACTTGTCTTTTGTTCAAGTTTTCCATGGTTGTATCCCTGTAGTTGTTACAAAAGTGCTTCAACTCACAGAAGCTCGATTAAGTATAGAAAGGGAGGGTCAGAGGGGAAAATATACGGCTGAATGGACAGTAATAGGGTGCGGTGGTTTGAATTGTAATTGGCTCCCATAATCTCATAGGTAGCGGCACTATCAGTAGGTGTGACTTTGTTGGAGTGGGTATGGCCTTGTTGGAGGAAGTGGGTCACTGTGGGAATGGGCTTTGAGGTTTCCTGTGCTCAGGATACCACCCAGTGTCTCAGTTGACTACCTGTTGCCTGCAAGATGTAGGACTCTCAACTACTTCTCCAGCACCATGTCTGCCTGCATACCACCATGCTCCCCATCATGATGATAATGGACTAAACCTCTGAAACTGTAAGCGAGCCACCTCAGTTAAATGTTTTCCTTAGAGTTGCCGTGGTCATGGTGTCTCTTCACAGCAATAGAAACCCCAACTAAGACAGAGGGAAAAATCAACTCAGTGGTCAACATATATAGATAACATTATATTAAATTTTCAATATTACATTTGAGGATGAACATAACAAGTGTAGAAGTATGTCAAGAGAACAATGCCTCAGAAGAGAAGGATTTGGGGATCATGTAACAGATAAATTTTTAACATTGGTTGTTACACTTGATCTGAAATAGAAAATGGCCAACAAGTGTTTGAGAAGAGGGCATGGGAAAAGAGAAGATAAATTCCACTCAGACTAGGAATGTTAGAGTTTGACACCCGAAGCAACTGGTGGAAGCTATCCATCCACAGATTCCACCTGACGTTCTACTCATTTGGAAGACTGTTCCAGTATACACAGGGAAGCAGGCTGGTGGGGCGCTGTCTTAAGGCTGCTCCAGGCATCCCTTATCCAGAGCAGGGCTTCTTTGTCTGTGCCTCCATAACTTAACAGCCAACATGACTCCCATGATGTTCTGGTTAGTATTGCTTCCCATGGAAGTTTCTGTGTATGTCTCCTCTATTCAGTTGCAGATTCCTGAAACCAAGTTGGGGAGATGGCTTAGTGGTTAAGTGCTTGCCAGTCAAACATGAGGACCAGAGTCTGGTTCTCAGAACTCACGTAAATGTTGGGTAGGCGTGGCAGGATACTTGTAATTCCAGCCTAAGAAGGCAGAGATGGGGGAATCCCCCTAAACAAGCTGATTAGCAAGACTAGTCCTATCAGTGAGCTCTGGGTTTGCTTGAAAGATAGTGCCTCGGCGGGTAAGGTGAAAGAGTAGGGAAGGATAATTGCTGACGTCATCCACAGGGCTTCACATGCACGTGCACCTCCTACCTATGGGAAAGCACGTTTACACACACACGTGCCCACATGCACACACATACATATTACATGATGAAAAGCAGTGGTGGGAGGAGCAAAACCTTTACAAACAAGACCCATGCCTTTCTCACTGCTTATGTCCAGTTGACACTCAGCATTCACTGCACTTCCTGAGTTAGACAGAGCGTGGCTACCTCACCGATTCAAGTCGAATACCACAACATTGGTTGGTCTAGATTTAAGTGCAGTGATGATGAAAATGTTACCTGAAAGAGATACCAGCATTGTCTTTTCTTTCCTCAAGCCCCCACCATGAAGTTCTAGAAGGTTCATTTCAGTAAAACCACTCAAGCATCTACAAACCAGTGGAGTCTTTTTTTTTTTTTTAATATGTAATGGAAGAAGTCTTGATTGTCTCCTTCTTAGAGAAAGTAATCAATATTGGGGCCACTCCTAATAACTCAAATCACTGAACATTTTCGTCTATGAGCTATCCAGACTTCATCTTCTGATCATACAATGGGGTCAGAGAGCCTTGAATGTGCAGATGAGAGAGACTGAGACATTTGACAGCACAAGTCTTAGTAGGCCCCAAACAAATGACAAAGACACTTACCTATATGCCGTGTCTGTGAAAGGATTGCTTAGATGGGGGCACCGGTACCATTTCTCATTATTACATCACTGCCTTCACGGTACATTAGATGACTGTGGGGAGGGTGGAACCTGCCCTTCAGTGAGAAGACATTTCTTGATGCCCGGCTGTTGTCTAGCCGACAGTCCACCACACTACCGCAGTTCTTCCCGAAGGTGGACGCATGCTGGGGAGTGGAAAGGGAGATGGCTTCCAGAGGAGTAATTAGCAAAGTGCATGGAGGCTCGAGAAGAGAGAAAGAAAGAACTACAGGCTAAATCAATAAATAATAAAAAATTCAGTCCAAAGCATTTTCCATCTTGGTGTTCTTGGCTATGGGGGAGAAAGAGAGAAAGGAAGAAAGGAAGTGTGAAGGAGGGATTCAGGGGCCCGGTCAGGTCATTCCCTCTCAGCTCATGAGACACAGCTTCAGGAGAACATTCTGTACACACAAGATGGGCCTGATGAAGACCATGTCTGGAAGCAGGATTTTTCTTCCACCTGACTTCCTCCATCACTTGAGTCTTTCAGGTAGGTGTGTGAGATACCTATTCTTGGCTATTCCCGGACTAATTGCCCAGGCATTGATCTCTTAATGGTAGAGGATGAGTTAATTTATTCCCAAACTCTTCTAACTTGGCAGATGAGGAGTTATTAGTCATTGGACTCACTCAGTATATTACATATTCTATTATTTATCATTTACATATAAAGCAAAGTGTGAGGCTCTCAGAGGAGAAAGTGGCCCAGGAGCGAGAGAGAAGAGCAGAGACGTGAGAGAGTGATAGGGGCAGGAGTGGATGATTTAGAGATTTTCCATTTCCAATCTCTTCGCTTGCCGTTAGCAGGTCAGTAATGGCGAAGGGATGGGGAATGGATAAATACCGGACTTGGCGAGAAGAATGTGATGCAGGAGATAAGGAGGGTGGCTTTGATGTTAGAAGATGAAAGGTATAAAGCCCTCTCGTTCATGCATTCATTCCACAAATATTTCTGTACTAGATAAGGATATTAAATATAGGCCTGCTCCCAGGTAAACAAATAACATGTAGTCACAAGTTAGAAAAAGTGCTGTGATGGAAATAAATTGGGTGCTATGAGAGAAAATAGCAGGAATGAGGATTAAATTTGTGTGAATAGGCTAGTCAGGGAAGACTTTGGAAAGGTTAACATTTAAACTTGAACTTGAAAGATAAGAAAAAGTCAGCTGCACAAAGAGAAAAGAGAACTGACAGAGGACATTATGAAGGCCTTGAATCAGGCAAGTCCTTGGCAAATTCAGATAGACAAATGTTAATGGCGCTTCTGTTTGTGGAGCATCCGCCATTATGCTGGCATAGGGATCGTCTGTGCGTGTGCGTGTGCGTGTGCGTGTGCGTGTGCGTGTGTGTGTGTGTGTGTGTGTGTTCGTTCCTCCTATCTCCGAGGAAGGCGTCGTTATTCTCCTACTTTGCTGGTGAGAGAAATGAAGCTAGTATGACTTCTAGATCAAGTAGAAGCAGACAGGAACCAGCATGATTTTCAGAGGGAGCTAGGCTTAAGCTACTGTGGACTTTGCAAGGATCCCTATGGCTGCCATTGATGGGTGGACTGCAGTAGCGCCCAAGAGAAAGTGGAGGGGCATTGAGAAGGAAGACATGGCGGGTCTCCAACAAGAGGCCTTGTGACGGGGCCAAGAAGCTTCCAGTAGAGGTGAAGGAGGGAAACAGAGGGTCTGTAGGCTTGTTTGGACTGTGCTGAGAGATGAGAGACACAGCAAGGAAACACATAGATTCTAACCTAGTCCCAAGTAATTTCTACCACTCAAGAAAGGGAAGCGAGGGTTGAGAAGCAGAGTCCCTGAAATGAGAGTTTTCCAACATGTTGGCAGCATCCTGCCTTATCCAGTCTGACTTATGTCCCTGCTGCCCATGGCTGACACGAGTCACCTGCATTCCTCCACATTTTTAAGCAAGGACACACACACACACACACACACACATACACACACACACACTCACACACACACACACACACCACCTGATCCAGCAACCAACAAGATCATCAAGGCAGCCTGCCCTATGACCAAGGAAGAGGGAATTACCATCCAGAAACTGCAATGAGAGAAAAGAAATGCAGGGCTGAGTGTGGTGTCATCCAGCACTGAGGAGGCAGAGGCAGGAAGGTCAGCAATACAAGGTGAAACCAACATGTGCTCCATAGCAAGTTTTAGAACAGCTTGGGGCACACAGCAAGACCCTGTGTTGAAATAAAGGAAAAAGAAACGCATACCTTCATACACATGAACACAAGAAAAATGTAAGCACAGCTCACCTGGAGGAGAGAGGTCCCCCTAGCCTCAAGCCAACCCTCAACTCTGTTGAAGGCCTGGAAGACACCCACACTCTTGAGAATTTTTGTATCCCGGAACTCAGAGCATTAGTTTGTTTTCAGAACAAGGCCCAGTGAAGGAAGCAAAATAAATAAACAAGGATTGGATGTTTCAGTTATTTTAAGTGGTTTCCACCCCGACACCATTCCCAAATCTTACAGAAGTGAAGGGAATGTAGAATTGACAAGGCCTTTTGGTTTCCCTCTCCACCCAGATGTCTGACAGCCCTGTGCTCCCACTTCCCAGACAGCACCTTTCTGGGCACAGGTGAATACGTACGGAGCCATGTTGTGACTTGCCAAACCTGCGTCTATGTGCCTAGTGAGTTGTCTGGGCCTCGGTGCTTGGCCTCAGAACAGTAGCCACAGCATGTTCCCCGGGGACTGCCTCTGAGTTTCATGTGATATAGTTGTTCGTCTGGGTTTTATAGAGAACCAGAGGTCCTGACCCTGGAGCACATGAGAGCACAGCCTTGTTAACAAAGTGTCCAGTGGGGGAAAAAACGTTCAGGGAAACTGGGAAGGGCCTGCGGAATACAGTCCCTTCATCCCAAGGAGGCCCCAGACACGCTCCCTGGGTGTGGCCTTTCAAACCAGCAAAATCAACTCCAGATATCTGAGGGAGAGTGAACACAGAGTACAAATGTGTCAAGAGGAAGAAGAAAAAAAAAAACCTGCTAATATGATCAAATGCAAAGAGAATAGGACAAGCTGTGGCTCGCCGAAGATCTCTAGAGACACCGCTCAGAAAGCACAAAAGTCCTTCAGTGGAGGTAATGAGGCGCATCTAATTATATTTAAGAAAGAAACACCAAGGACGACCCTAAAAGCCTCCCCCGCTTCTCCCCAAAAAAGAATCAATCGAGTCTAAATGCTAAGCAGACAGGGACAGGGCGATTTCGGAGCAAGTGAGGAGCTCTAGACAGCGTCACGGGGAGCGAAGTTGTCACTTTCCCAGAACTGAGAGAAATATCACACACATCCTTCTCTGTCTATTGTCTTTTAACCACCACTACCCCCCCCCCCAAAAAAAAAAAGTCCCGGGAAGAAGCAACAGGAAGAGGAAAGGGGGAGGAAGAAAGGGAAAGAAGAAAGAAGAGGCGCACACGGCAGCCCCCGCCATGAGAAATCAAGGCAGGCCAAGTGACATCCGACACCAGCGGGCCACAGCTGAAGAACAAGGGAAAAGTTTTAGGGCGACTGTCATTGACCCATAGTCCTTCACTCCTAACCCTTCCCTCCAACATATGTTTCTCATTTCCTTGCTTATAGCTGGTCCAAGCTAATGATATGTGTTTTGGCCAGGGTCCCGAGCTCGGCATACAGCCGGTCTTGTTCTCATTGTCCGGGCTACTTACAGAAACCTCTTTCTCTGTGTCTTTCTCTCTCGCTCTCTCTTGCTCTCACTCTCTCTCTCAAAAAAAAGAAAAAAAATACAGCTTTAAAGAACAGTAAATATGCAAAGCAGCCCCAAGCTCTATACAGCTACCATCTTGAACATGGCCCTCGCCACCCTAACACACCCCATCAATAAAGGCCTGAAGAGACTGCCCACGGGTGAGGGGTAAGTTCAACACAAAAGCAGTGGAAATTCAAACAAACTGGCCCATTAGAGTCTCACACAGCTATAAATACAGCTCGCACGGGCTATTTTGAGGGACGGTGGCATGGGAAAGTTCGGCCTGGAATCTTGAGTCTGTCAAAGGAGACAGATCTCTTCCAAGACATGGGAAGAGGACGGACCCAGCACTCGCTCGAGGAGGGCAGGGAGGAGGAGGGCAGGGAGCCAGTCTTCACAGGCTTGGGCAAAAAGGAAGGAGGTGAGGCTGTTTGGCCGGGCTTACCCTGCATGCCAGAACGCAGGACTCCGGTGTTCAAAACTTGTTCTCCACCAGCCTCTCTCAGAGAGTCCCCAACCTCTGAAAAAGCTAGACATGCCCTTTTGCTCCTTAAAGGGTCAATGGACCAGTTCGCTCTTCCTGAAGGACCCAGCAGGCCAGAGGAGGAGGGGTGGGAACCAGTGTGTCCTGGAGAGCCAGGGCAGCCCAGTCTGAAGGAGAAATTTCCAACTGACCTTGAAGGGAATTTTGAGGAGTCCACTTATTTTGCCCATCAGACCCTAAGGAGTGGCATCCATTACGAATGTATGGTGAAATATGGGGTGCTGTAACATGAATTTGAAGAAACTGGAGCCCATAAATGAGAGTTAGTAAAATGTACAGGCAGACAATTCGCATGCAAATGTCAAGAGCTGTTTAACATGTCCCCCGGGGTCTGTCAACAGATGGCAATGAACTGCTAGCCCCTAGGAAGGAGTAAACTCAGAATACACATCTACTTAGGCTCCGGTACCTGCCTGTCCTTCATGAGCGGCTTCTTCCCAGTCCTCCTGCAGCCTGTGAACGCGTTCATCTAGTTTGTCTTCAGAACATACGCTCAGAGCAAGCACGGGTTTGCTCAATCACACTTTGAACACTGACTGTATACCAAGCACTGCCTGAGCCGTAAGAGTCACGCAGACACTGTCCAGGCATCTTGGAACTGGAAGCCCGGCTGGTCTGCCCCTGACCCTACAACAGCCTGGTTTGTATCTGTTGTCCCTGTGTAATTATTAATAGCCCTACTTTTCACCCTCTAAAGTGGCCCAGTTTGGATGCTAAATTATATGGACACTGTAGCTAGAGGCCTTTCTTTAAAAGTCCCATTTGGGTGTGTGTGTGTATATATATATATATGAAAGTGCAAAAATGTAGCATCCTCTATTTTAGAGGCTCTTTGTATTTTGCTGAAGCCAAAAGAGGATTCCCAAATTATCAAGAAAGTGGCTTTAGCAGATTAAATTTTAATTAGTTCAGGAAAAGGCTTCTCTGTATTCTGGGCTGGAGTCCTTGCTGTGTGCTATAATGGAGCCCATAGTTGCAGATGTCTGGCTCTGGACTTTCCGTGTTGTGTCTGAAACGTCAAACTGGCTGCTGTCCTCCCCTACCCGTGGGGGCACACCAGGGCACTTGTCTCAGTATGGCCTGGAGGGGAAGAGCCAGCACAGATTACCATGACAACACCCTTTCCTGAAAGTCTCTGACTGACACTTCCTGGGGAGACAGGAAGTGAGGACAGGAAGACGGCGAGGTCATTCTCTTCCCACGTCCGGCTCTTCCCACTTCCCAGACTCCTCTGAGAGTTGACATCTTCTAGCTGTATTCTGTGCTTTTACTGTTCCCTTCCCATCTGTAAAGCTGTTCCAGGGTAGGGGCAGCTCAGTGGCTTTTATCCCCTTCTTCCCAGCAGGCCACAAGGATCCCAGACATACCTCAGTAATAAACTAAGGACAGGTAACTCGCGAGAGGAAGATTCATCGAAAAGTTGTGTAACTGATTCCAAAGTAAAAATAAATGACTAACAGACGGACTTCCCATTTGTAATCAACATTATAACACTAACAGTTACCCAGCAAATGGTGTAGAGCACTGACTGTGTGCCGCGCCCTCTGCTAGGGTTGTGCATAGAGTGTTGAACAAAACAGATGGAGTCCCTGTTTTCTAAAGCTGACAGTGTCAGGGGGAGACTAACCTTAAAGCAGTGACCTCACACTCAATATCTACACAGCAGTTGTCGTAAGTGCAGCAAGGGAAACACACAAAGGGCGAGAGATGGAATCAACCGGGGGGGCCTAACTTCAGTTTGGCTGGGGGAGGGAGTCTCCTAGCAAAAATCGGCCTCCGCCAAGGATCTGAAGGAAGAATAGAGGATGGCTTTCTGCTGCACACCCGTGCACTTTAGTGCCCTACCAAAGTGTTTCACTCTGAAACGTAAAGAGTTTGCGACTATGACCTTGAAATCTATATGTTTATAATCTACGCAGAACCTGTACGGGAAGGCGCATTTGCTCCTGTTTGTTGTCTGTAATGCTCATCAATCAGGGCTTGAGTGTAGGAAGTTTCCAGAGCATGGCATTTGCCTCCCTGGGACATTTTGGATAGTGTAAGATTCCTGTATCTGAATTCCACAAAACTCAGAGTGTTATTACTGTATGATGGTGTCCTGTACTAAATGCTCAGAATACATTGAGCAAATAACTGAGTCTTCGTGACACGGATCCTCTGGACCCTGTTTTGTGCAGGGTTCGTTCACGGGCATCTTGTCATTTCATAGTTTTATTGCCCCTTTCCTAAGGCGAGGATCCAATGTGCAGAACTGAGCAACAGCTCTGAAAAGAATTATCAAATATAACCTAAATGAAGGTGGAAGGAGCAGTCAGGAGAGAAAAGGGCTTTTTTCAGGAACATTTTGAAATACAAGAGGGGATGCTAATGAGCAAAATGAAAGGTTCAAACACTGTAGAAGTGGGATGAGGAGGAAGCCGTAAAGGGAGACGTCCAGATGTGGTGATGCACACCTGTAATCCCAACACTGGGGATGCCGAGGCAGGAGGATCACAAATTCAGGGCCAGCCTGGGCTATGTGGAAAGATCCTGTGTCAAAAAACTTTTTTTTTTTTTTTTTAGGGGCTAGAAAGATAGCTCGGTGGTTAAGAGCACTGGCTGCTGTCCCAGAGGACCCAGGTTCAATTCCCAGTACCCATGTGGTAGCTCACAACGATCCATGTCTCTAGTTCTAGAGGACCTGACACCTTCTTCTGGCCTCCACAGGCAGTGCATGAACACACCCACACCCATGAAAGAAATAAATAATAATTTTGAAACCACATTAAAAAAAAGGAAGAGCGAGGTGCATGAGGTGAGATGGGGGAAAGGCTGCAACAGCTCACGGAATGTCCTGCAGATGGGAAGACGCAACTGACTGCATCCTACCAATCTCAGCACGGGTGCTGGAGACACCCCCAAAGTCAAGGGGGTTGAGGCCGAAGAACATGAATAGAGCTGGGACTCAGTTAGACATTAGAGCGCAGACATTTCCAAAGGGGTGAAGTGAAATCCTTATGGGGTAAATGGGGGTGCAGAGGTTTCTGAAGTGAAAGTAACGAAACAGCGGAACTCCCGGGGATGCTCCCCCAACTGGCCGGAGCTCAGGGGGGAGGATGCCTGTCTGGCAGCATCGGCAGCACCACACAGGCTGAGAATGGTGGCATAAGCCTTTAAACCTAGCAGTAGGGAGGCTGGCTGACCTGTCTCTTCTACATACTGAGTTCCCGGACAGCCAAGGGTACACAGTGAGACCCTGTCTCAAGATTTTTTTTAATGGTGTGTTGTCTGTGTGTGTGTGTGTGTGTGAGCACATGAGCTCATGTACTCCCAGAGGCCAGAGGCAAAGGGTTCCCCTGTTACAGATGGTTATATGACACCCCAAATGGGTGCTGAGAACCAAAGCTAAGTCCTCTACAAGTGCAATACATGCTTCTGACCACTGAGCCATCTCTCAAGTCCCAGAAGCCGGTCTTAATAGGAACAGTTTGTTGGGGGTGGTAGTGTTTAAAGAGATGTTTACTTCACTAAAGATGGTTGTGGAAAGTGTAGTGTCGTGTTAGAGGGGGGAGCTCCTCACAGTTTAAAAACATTCACATTAGACTGGAGATCAATGGGAAAGAGAAATATCTGAAAAGGAGTCGGGTGGGAGGTGGGGGTGGGGAGGAGAGTAAAGCGAGAGCTATTGTTCGTGGTAGAGAGCACTGGAAGAATTTTCCTCAGAATAGACATGGTTTAAAGTCGCTGCACCTTGGTCACATCCCTGTAGTTCCTTGAGATGGTGAAAACTTCCATAATTATTCTGGCTTTGTTGTTGTTGTTGTTGTTGTTGTTGTTGTTGTTGTTATTTTTCTCCGCAAACCTATTTGTGGAAGTCCCATAAAATGGCCTTAACCAGCCTCTCTGTCTCTAGAAATATGATACATGGCAGATGGAGAAAAATTATTTTTTTCCCCTTACTTCACAGGCTTTTGGCACAAGTTCAGCCCTGAAATGGTTAAAATATCGGCACATTTCACTGGTCTTGAGTTACTCATAAACATTGGGCCAAGCAATTTCACTCAATCGCACATATTAACTTCTTAAGTTCTTCTCTCTGAGGATGTGGACTGTTATTTTATGCCAAAAGTCCTGTAATTAAGTTTGACATAAGCGCATGGATTAAATATGTGGTTGGGGGAGGAGGGTGCAGAATGGAAGGGTTTCCTTTTTCCCGGCCTCTTTTTTGCCATATGGAAACTGTAACCAAATAACGTGCAAAAATTTTTAAGACAATTTCCAATCTTATTACTCAGTGTTGTTTATCAGGTAAGTCTCAGTGTGAGTGTCATTACAAAGCCCATTTCTTTTATTTTCTCTAATTTAGCCTTAAAAACAGCAGCAAGGTTTGAGAGCGCTGCACACCCTTAATCCCAGTTCTAGAGGCAGAGGCAGGTGGATCTCTGTGAGCTCATGGCCAGCCTGGTCTACAGAGCAAGACTTTGACTGCAGAAGAAAATAAGAATCAGCCACATAACAGCCCCGGGAACTGGAAATGTCATCTATACAAGGCAGAGAAGATTAGGCATTTGAGGGTCTCCTGAAGATAAGGGACTGTGGGTACTGGCCAGAGCCAATAGAGTAAAGTGATCTAATTCAGGAATGGCTTAAACACTGAACCATGGTGGTGAGGGGGCTGAACATTGTGTTGTCTTTGTCCGGTGTGTTGAGACACGCAGTGGTTTCCTGTGTTCCGATGCCACTGAGATATCATTAAACTCTCCCCTGTCTGAGGTTCCTCTGAAAGGGTGCCTCTGAAAGCCCCTGCCCTGGCCTCGGCAGTATAATCATAATTTTACTTTCAATTTCTAGCCACATTCAGGAAGGTTTCTTGTGGTTTGAGAGAGGAATGCTGGTGTTCCTCCCTCCCTAAAGCCAGCTGAAAATAGCTTTTTCTACTCTTACAGAGAGAAAGCACCCTCCCTGACTTTCCCCTATCTGAGGAACATTCTGGAAATTAACCCTGAAAGGAAGGTCAGGCGGTAAGACACCCCTAGCCTGCCTCCCGCAGCCAGCTCAGTCCAGTGCCACTTCCAATCCAGGTCCCTGGTGCTCTTCTCTTTATTGGCTTTACTGGGCTTTTGTCCTGACATAACTTGCTTAATGCACCAAGAGGGGTTATCTAGGTCTGCAACAGCCTCAGAGTCAACATATTCCACCATCGTTCTCAAAACCCTTCCAGATCAGACTAAGGAGATGGTTCAGCCAGTAAAGTGCTTGCTGTGGAAGCCTGAGGCCCTGAGTCCCATCCCCATGAACACACAAAAGAGGCAGGCCTAGCGGTGTGAATTCCTAAGCCCAGCATGGAGGAGGCAGGGACAAGTGGCTCCCTGGGGCCTGCTGGCCAGTCAACCTTGCCTACTTGTTGAGTTCCAGGTCCCAGTGAGAAACTCTATCTTAAAAAAAAAAAAAAAAATAGCAGATGGTCCCTGAGGAATGGCACCTGAGGTTGACCTCTAGCCTTCACAATCACATGCATGCACATGTAACTCCCATACACTGGCACCTGCACACATATGAACACATACATCTATGCATACACACACACACACACACACACACACCACAGTCTAGGCCTAGCCTGCACTATAACCTTCTCACTTGTCTTTTCCTGCACTAAACTCTCTGCCTTTTCCTCTTCAAGAGTCTAGACCAGGAGCTTCCTACCATTGGCCTAGGAAGCCCTGCTCATCTCCATGTCACACCAGCTCCTGGTTCCCACCTCTTCTAACATACTTCTTTCTGGATTTACAATAGGAGGCCCAAACAAAGTGCATTGGCACATGGGTGTGAGGATAATTTGTTTAGGCTCAGTGTAACCCACAACACTCCTTCCTTTTTGGGGGGCAGGGAGCTTCTACCATATCTTAATGCCCATCCCAAGCCTCCAAGAACATTTTTGTTTCTTAGTTTATCTTCCTGGTTTCAAGACCCACTAGGTTATATTTGCTTGTTACTAGGTCCACAGTGAACACATCCCAGGCATTCTGAACTACATTATACTCTTCTATATTGTTCCCTCTCTTAGCCACAAGCTAGGCACCAGGCAGTGTGACCCAGTTGCCTATCACCAACCTAAATGGGACAAAGTGCAGTTTGTTAAGGATCCAGGTACTGAAACAAGGTTATACAGACCTTCTTGGGGGTCTGTTGAAACCTTTTTGCACTTAAGCCCTTGTTAAGTCCCTAAATGACAGCATAGACCCATTTTTTTTTCTTCTCAGATCTTGTCAGGGTTTTGACTCTCCACTAGGACTAACTCCAGCTCACACCTTGCACTCTTCCTGCATTTCTGGCTCTCCTCTGAGATATCTGCAGGACTGAGACCCTGTTGGAATCCTTTGAGTTTAGACTCATCATCTTCTAAATCTAGGGGTAGCTGAGCTGTGTGTTGGGAACACGGTAGTTTCCCCCTGATTTCTGCATACCGTTCTTTGACTTCTTGAGTGTGATTCAAAGTGTTGCAACCCTGTGCTTGTCAGAGAGTGGTGGTGTGCAACAGAGAGTGACTAAGCATGCAAGCCCCGAAGCCCTGCTACCTGTGTTCACATCTCAACTCAGACAGCTCCCATCTTTTTTCTCCAGCATGTTAACTGCTCGCAACTTACTGGCCTCGTCTGTATACTAGAGATATAATGGTACCTACCTCTTGAGGGTCATCGAAGGGATTAGACACACACTGGTTAATGGCGGTGCTTGGTCTGTAGCTCAGTTTATATTGTTAGAGCTAAGAACATAGCCCAAGTAGATGGAGTGCTGGCCTAGCATGCACAGAGCGAGGGAGTTTGACATCTACCCCCATAGAAACTAGTTGTGGCGCTGTGTGCCTTTAATCCTACTACTTGGCAGGTGGAGGCAGGAGGATGAGAAGTTCCAAGTCACCCTTGATTCCATAGAGAATTAAAGACAGCATGAAATACATAAGACTAAGACCCTGTCTCCAAAATAAAGGAAGCCAGTATGGTAGCACATGCCTTTAATCCTGGCTTAATCCTTGACACTCAAGAGGCAGAGGCAGGTTGATCTAAATAAATTAAATAAATAAACATTAGCTATAATAAAAAAACATAGTTTAGACACCAAATTGTCTAAGGAGCATCAGCCACATTGTTTTGGGGTTGAGATGAACTGGTACCTCAGAGACTTCAGATGCTCAGGCTAGCGAGGTGACTCAGTAAAGCACCTGATGTGCACGCATGAGGACATGAGTTCGGATCTCCAGCACCCATGTAACAGCCAGGTACAATCATTCACACTTACACCCACAGCTCTGGGTGGTGGAGACAGGTGTATGCCTGGGGATGACAATCCAGCCAGTACATCAAAGTCCAGTTTCAAAGAGAAGCTCTATCTCAACAAAGAAATAAAATGGAGAACAATGGAAGACACTTGGTGTCAGCCTGCTGCTGCTTACACACACACACACACACACACACACACACACACACACACACACACACACAAAGATCTAAGGTGATCAGGTTCTTCAGCAGATAAATGATAAAGCCATCAGTGTGTTCAGGTTCTACTTGGCAGGATTTCGACAAACTGTGTATCTCACTGTCTCACAGTCGTGGATTACAGGACATAGAGATCAAAAGACAAATACATTGGTTTAGAAATTAACCAAAGGGTTTGGGTTTAGAATGTCCCTTGTATCCTCTGCTGTACCCAGAACACAAGGTACAGGGTTTGCAGACAGGCTCTCTGGAGAAGCCAAACGTTTCTGGATTTGCAGGGTGGGCTCAGCAGTGCTGCCATCTTCAGTAAGAGTTTTAGCCAACGTCTCTGACCTTCATCTGCTAAACTGAGGACACATATGGCATGCCTACCTCACAAGGACGTAGCCAATAAAAATCAGCATCATTATTAAATATCACCTCTGCTACACACGCTTCCGTGCAACAGCAGTATTTTATATTATTTATTGAGGACCCCACCAATGCCCTCAGAGGACTCTACCCCCACCTTCTCTTGTCCACGCTCTACCCTTCTCTAGTACTCATGCTAAAGTCATACCCAATGACATAATCATATGATACTATATCTATAATCACAGCAACAAGACTGAGGCGGGATAGTAAGCTCAAGACCAGCCTGAACTACCCAGTGATATCTCATCTTATCTCAAAACAAAAACAAAAAACAAACAGACTTGGAGAGACAGCTTTGAAGTTGAGCGCATATTGCTCTTTCAGAGAATCTAACTTTGGTTCCTGAAACCCGACAGCCTATAACTCCAGCTCCAGGGAATCTGATGCCTTTGGCCTCTACAGGAACCTGCATGCAGATACACACACACACACACACACACACACACATACACACACACGCACACACACACACACACACACACAATTAAACCTCTCTTTCCTTAAAGAACCATCCCCATACACACAAGTACAAACACTAGTAAACATTTACTCTTCTGAATGGCTGGTCCAGTTAATTCTGCTGTATCCTTTGGTTTCTGCTTTTCCCAGGAGTCAACATACCATGTCTCTAAAGGCCCAGAGATAAAATAGTTTAGGTTTTGCAAGTCATACTATTTCTGCCACAAGTCCTCCATCTGCTATGGTAGCACAGAAACACCAAAAGCAGTATGTCAGTGAGTAGGCGTGGCCCTGCCTCAATAAAACTTTACTTATCATTAACAGGTGGCAGGCCAGTTTTGGCCCCCAAACCAACATCTAATCTATCTCCCGGTTTGCTATTGAGACACTTTTTCTGCTATATTTTTTTCACTAAGCAATTAGTTTGTCAGAACCCCAAGAACATGAACAGCTCTTAGGTACTTGGGTGTCCTAGCCCACATTCTTTTAAATCCAGCACCTATCTCTGTGCATGCTTGCTGGAATAGAGTACCCACAGGAACACAGCAAATCTGTGGCGGTTGGATGAACTTGGGTATATGTTGTCCCCAGTGATGGCCATCTTCTGTTGCATGTGTGTGTGCAGAAGCACTTCTTCCACCAATCACTGCTGAGTCCTGAGGGAAATGCCATAGAAAACACCTGAAGACCACATGTTCCCAAAATCTGAACTCTGTACATGAATCATGCCATCTAAGACCAGGAACTTGGGTGCCTTCATGCTTTCTTGGGACCCAGTTCTGGCTGGTAACTCACAGAAGACCATCGTCCCCTAGAGTCAACATGTTCATTATTATCCATCAACTCAAAATCACTGTCTGTTATTTTTCACATTTAGATTCATATGAAAACAAATAGTTTTTTGTGAAAATATACTTCTAGCTCAAATAGAGCAGTGGCTGGAGGCATTAGGGGCTGGAGTTAGATCCAAGTTCTGATCAGTGAGCCTTCTGCTAAGTTATTTGGGTATCTATGCCTCAGTCTTCCTTTCTGTGAAGTGGGATATTTTTGTGAAGGTTAAATGAGACTGTATATATGAAGAACTCACTATAGGGCTTGGAGCAGAGTAAGCATCCCATAGTTCCAAGCATCCAATAACAGCAGGAATAGTGAAGTACAGAGATGAAAAAGAGTTCCTTAATTATGGAGCTACCATTCAATCCAAAATTCTACTCCCAGGAATATACTCAAGAGAAATGCTGTTATTCATAATAGCCAGAGTAAAGGCAAACCACATATCCAACAAATGGCAAAGGGATAAGATATGGCCTGTCCATAAAATAGAATATTACTCAACTATAAAGAGCAATGAAGTACTGACATCTGTTATAATGTGGGTGAACCTTGAAAACACTATGCTAAGTGAAAGAAGCCAGGTACACAAGAGACAGGTGTGTGTCCATCATTATAGATTTCCTATTCAACAAATACAGAGTCAGAAAGCTGACTTGTGGTTGCCAGAAGCTAAAAGAAGGAACAAAGAGTGACTGCTAATAAGGGAATTTTTTTAGAGGATTATGAAAATGCTCTAAGAGTTGGTAATGGCTGCATATTCTATAAAATATTAAAACCCACTGAGTTGTATACTTTAAAGGGATTAATTTTACGGCAATAAAACTGTTGCTCTTGAAAAAACTGCCTTTAAGAAAACAAATTTACACAGCCATCTCCCATCAAAACTTAATCTATAATGTATGTATTTGGAGGCAGGAGAGGGAGTGCAGTGATTAAGAGCACTTGCTGCTCTTGCGGAGGACTGAATTTGGTTCCCAGCACCCAAGTAACTGTGTATAACTCCAGCTTCAAAGGGTCCAATATCTCTTTGGACTTCTCAGGTACCTACACTCATGTACACACACACACACACACACACACACACACACACACATACATACACACACACAAGTAGGGGAAAATAAAACATTTGAAAATCCTTCTTTTACCACAGATCTTCTAGTGGATGGAAACAATTCATGTCTGGCCAGGTGAAGTTCCATCATCTTTCTGTAGGTTCTCATGCACTATGGTGCTCATGTGGAGGCTAAAGGCTTGTCTCCAGTGGTGGTCTTTACCTCCACTTTGTTTTAGACACAATTTCCTGTTGTCCATCAGGGTGTAGAGAGAGCCTACCAGTTTCCAGGGATCCTCCTCATCCCCATCGTTTATCTCACCACAGGAGTGCTGAGATTACACACATAAACCATGGCATCTGGCTTTACACGGACTTGGAGACCTGAAACAAGGTCTTTGTGCTTGGTATGACAAGTCCTTTACCCACTGAACCCACTCACCAGCCCTGATTTTCAAATTGTTATGAACTTAAGAGTTACCTTAGAAGTTTGTCTACAGCGTAGATTCCTGACCCTTTCCAACAGAAAGCAGATCTAGTAATTGGAAGAGCCCGGGAGACAGTGTCTACTGATCAGCCCAAGTCATGCTGGTACCAGGATGCCCGCATCATACTTGAAGAAATAGTGTTCAAGGCTAGAGAGCAGCATGGTGCCCAGCATTTGCAGAGCGCTTTTCCTTACATCCAGTCTTCTGCTAGGTGCTTTGGGTGCTGGGAAAAGCTAGTCCCTCTGATAAGAAGTGCCAGATCAGGTTAAGTCTAGAAGACTTAAAAAACATGAGACCAACAACTGACCATACACACAGAATAATATCAGTAACAATGAACAATTGGGACCCTGTGAACCACAGAAAATTCAGAAAAGCAAACAGTCCCATGAAAGGTGCTTACTGGAGAAAACTTTATGGAGGAAAGACATCCTTTCGACCAAACTCTTGTTCAGAGGAAAACTAAATGGCCTGGAGCAGAAAGTGGCAGAGATTGTATCAGAGCCTTTGGCTGGGGTTGTTTTTACCCATGAATTAAGATGGCGACCATTGTAAAGCAGAGTCAGACCAAGTTGGCCTGTGAGACCCTCAGAGGCTGGTAAAGAGATTAGGGCTTTGTAGAGCATGAAGGCCTCTGGGAACTTCTGAACAGGAACACAGCAGGCTGGAGCCAGGGATACCAAAGAATCTAGTAGAAAGGCATGGTGAGCACCTTGGGGTTGAGGTAATACATAAACAACAGGGAAGAGCCTGGAGAAGTAGAACGCTTTGGAAGATCAGAGATAAGGAATCCAGTTGGTGGATCTAGGATCAGTTCCCCACCACCACCAAGACAACCTTTGCCCCCAAAGAATAAGAATACCATGACAAAATTCCCATTTCACTTAAAAGACCAAAGCGATCCTGATGTTCTTTCTTTCTTACATTGGTGATAAGAGAGATACCAACTTGAAAGAAGCAATTAAGAAGGGAGATTATGATAGCAACCGTCAGGGACATGTAGATAGAAGCCTGGAATCAGCCAGGCTCAGAGCTGGAGATCTGCAGCTGTGGGGTAGGGAAGGAAGACAATGGAGAAGCCACGTCTGTGCTCTGTTTGGATCCCTGCCTTTGGGGCTTTGTTCATGACTGCTAAAATAAGGAATGCCATTCCTGTGAAACAGGGCGACAGACACCCATTGGGAGTGGCTTTTTTTTTCTTTTTTTTTCTTTTTGATTCCTGAATACCTGAGTAGAATCCCAACCAGAGAGGGATTGTCATTGTGTAATACTTGCAATCAGACTTCCAAGCAAGCTTTTATATCTAAGGAAGATGGCCCTAGTCATGGAGGGAAGGCAAATAAATACAACGTTTGCCATTTAACAAGCCACCCCCAAAAGGATAGTCACCGAAAACAATAGATCATTTCTCACTGGGAGGAGAATTGAATGATTCTCCTAGTGCGTCTGTTTGACAGACGGGTGAGCAAAAACAGTCTGGACTTCGTGGCCAACGGTGGGCTTGACATCATTTGAGAAGGTTCTCTGGTCTCTCCACAAGGAAACACCAAGCTTCATCCTATGGTGAGCTCAAAGCAGGACAAAAGAGTAAGCCATACATACTGCCTAAGCCTTCCAGTTTGGGCTGATATCCCATTTGCCAAAGATATCCCAAAGGCCCAAGAAAATCCCATGGCCAGACCAGAATCCACCAGAAGACAGTACCCAAGGCAGAGACAAAGGAGAGGACACATGTGACCATTTTTCTTCCCACAATGTGGTCTGTATAACACAGTGTGTTCCTCCAAAGAAATGGCAATTATCCTTTGACTCTGCTTAAAGGGGATGACCGAGAAGCCACATCTGCCATGCTCTGTTCGGATTCCTATCCGCTAGAAGACAATAGCCCACGTTGGGCTGTTGGTATACCTATCAAAATGTAAACTTTTAAACTTTTGTGAAATAATATCATGAATGTATATTGCTTATGGCGTTATTTATTTTTGCCTATGTAAATGTGTGTGGCATTCATACTGTGGTGATATTGTGTTCCCCAAAATATTGTGTATCCTAATAAACTTATCTGGGGTCAGAGAACAGAAAAGCCACAATATTAAACATAGAGGTTAGGCAGTGGTAGCACACACCTTTAATCCTAGCATTCCAGAGACAGAAATCCCTCTGGATCTCTGTGAGTTCAAGGCCGCATTGGAAACAGCCAGGCATGGTGACTCATGCCTTTAATCCCAGAAAGCAGCCTTTAATCCCAGGGAGTGGTGGTAGAAAGCAGAAAGGTTTATAAGGCGTTGAGGACCAGAAACTGGAAGCATTTGCCTGGTTAAGTGTTTGGCTAGTTAAGCATTCAGGCTTCTAGCAACAGTTCAGCTGAGAGCCATTGGGATGAGGACACAGAAGCTTCCAGTCTGAGGAGACAAGACCAGCTGAGGATCTGGCGAGGTGAGATAGCTGTAGCTTGTTCTGTCTCTCTGATCTACCAGCACTGACCCCAATAACTGGCCTCGGGTTTGATTTATTAATAAGAACTTTTAAAATTCCTGCTACAGCATACACTACATATATGAGTGTTCACGTGTTACAGACACATCTGCACATGTATGTGGAAGCCAGAGGTTGGTATCAGGTGATCTCCCACATTGCTCTCCCCTTTTTCTTTAAGGCAGAGTCTCTCACTGATTCAGCAAGTCTAGGGAGCCAGCTTGCTCCAGGGATACCCAGTCTCTGCCTTCCAAGCACTAGGATTATAGACACACTGCCACACTTGTCCTGGCATGTACATCGCTGCTAGGGACCTACAGTCTGGTCCTCACACCTGCACAGTAAGTGTTTTATCCCCTGAGCCATCCTCCAGTTCCCCTCCAATTTGCTTATCCCTGACAAATTCTTCTTTAAGGCACAAAGAGACAAAAGGAAGGAGAGACAGAGACAGAGACAGAGAGAGAAGACATTTTTCTTGGTGTATTTCATTTCATTACTCTGCAGGGAATGGGACCTTCCTGTCTTGTAAGGGTCCCAAACAATTAGGTCGTGTCTCATAAAATGTCATCCTATCTCCTGCTTCGGGCAGATTTCAACACTGTGGGAATGTTCACAACATATGTCTAAGACCCAAGTCTCCAGTCCACTGGGTAGTAAATGCTTTGACCACAGACCCAGCCTAGGAAATACAGACTAGCAATGTTCCATTCTCAGGACATAATTAATGTGCTGTTCATTTTTTTTTTCATCAACAAAGGATTTACCAAAATACTGCATGATTTCCTTCAAAAATGTGACCCTCCCTTTCCTGTCTCACTTTTCTTTTCCTGGATCAGGACACCATTTCCATTGGCTTCAGAAAAATGCTTATTTCGGCTACTCTCAGCTTGTCTCCTGGGTCTGAAGGAGTTCCTAGAGGCTAATGCTGTGAGTAACAAGGGTGGGGAGAAGGCGCTGCTGCTTCTGATGCTCTCTGGAGCTGTCCTCATCCCTCAGAGCCTAGTGGCTTCCTTCACAGCTCACAGCAAACCTCACAGTGTTATAAAAAGCCAGCTAACTAAATAATGCCATAGGAATCTTAATCACTAGGGTCATTTGGCCAACAACATGACATAGCTTTTTCCTCTCAGAACTCAAACATTCAAAATTACAAATATCCCATCCAATCCAGACTTAATTATCACTGTTCAGACTTCGAGAACTTTCTCTGTTTCCGTTATGTGAAATGAGAAACAGGGAGGTAAAGCTATGGGCAAATTCGCTTGTTTCTTGAAGGGCAAGCGGTGGGAAAAGTACCACAGTTGTCTCTCCTTGGCGCCTTGCTATTTCTGAGATGGGCTAGCTCTTTGCCAAAGATGCCTAAATTGCCTGGAACAGATTCCATCATAAAAAGAATGGAATTAACCTGTGTTGAGTCCCAGTGTCTGTCTCAGTGGGCCAGAGAGCACAGTCCTTAGAGAGAAGGTCCTTGGCCTGTGCAACCCCAGGACTTACCAGTCACCATCCACGCAAACCAGCGTGCACTGGCAACCACATGAGGAAGGGACACTGGAGCAGACAGCATCCTTGGGCTATCCCTGTGACCCCGCTCATGGCATTTCCTCCTTGTGAACGGCCCAATTGCAGAACTGGTTACATCTCAGTTCTTGAAAATCTATTTTGGATTACCTTACCATCCAGATCGTTGTCTTTTGTTTCTGTTTGCCTGTTTTTTATTGTCCCCAAGCCTCGATCTCCCAATTCTCCTGCTTCCACTTCCCAAGCACTGCGGTGGTGGCTGGGCCACCATGCTTGGCTTGTGCAGTACTAGGGACCAGTACTCTCGTGCGTGCGGATAAGGCAAACTGTCTCTCCACTGAGCTACAACCCCAGCCCTACCATCGCCTTTCATAGTCATGATTTTTTAATTATACAGTTTTCCTTCTGTACCAAAAATCATTTGGTTAAATAGAAATTACCACTCATCCGCTAGTTTTTCTAATGAGGCTGACTTTTATATTATCAGGGAAAAGTTTTGTACATACATACATACTCTCTCTCTCTCTTTCTCTTTCTCTCTCTCTCTCTCTCTCTCTCTCTCTCTCTCTCTCTCTCACACACACACACACACACACACACACATACATACACATACTTAGTATTCCTTATCAAAAATATTTAGTACAAGAAGTATTTGATAATTCAGATTTCCCCCTCAATTTTGGAATATTTGCATATACATAATGAGTTATCATGGGAATGTGATCCATTTTAATTTGTATTTATTTGCCTTTCACATTGCACACTATACACATAGCCTGAAGGTATTTTATACAGTATTTTTAGTATATCTGCATTGTGATGACAATCTGTCATTCGAGGTCAGGTGAGGAGTTTTCTACACATAGTGTTAAATTGATACTCAAAAAGTTTTGGATTCAGGAGCATTTCAGATTTCAAATTTTTTTGAATCAAGATGCTCAACCCACCCTCACCCCACACTCACCCCACCCACACTCACCCACACCCCACCCCCGTGTGTGTGTGTGTGTGTGTGTGTGTGTGTGTGTGTGTGTGTGTGTGTGGTGTCTACATGTATATCAACAGTTATCCTCAGGGAACTGATTCCAAAGCCCTCTTCAGATACCAAACTCTGTGAATGTTCAAGTCCTTCATATAAAGTAGCATGGAATCTCATGTAACTGCCATACACCCTCCTGCACTCTAAGTCCATTCTAGATCACTGTCTGTAATGCCATGTAGGTTCTGTGTAAATCCTTCTACTGTACTTGTTTGGGGAGCACTGACAAGAGGGAGTCCGGACCTGTCCTGTGCAGACGTCACTTTCTCCCACATTTTAAATCTGTGTTTGCTGAACTGGCAGTTGAGGATTGGCATTTAGGGAAGGCTGACTGTGTGTTTCTATGTGTATATCTACATACAAAATGGTATGTGTGCCTCTAAAATCCGTGTGTAAGTAACTGTGTCTCATTGTATGAGCAGCTTCCACTTGTCTTCTTGCCATTGGTAGGTTTAAGTGGAGGTCTTAGTGACAGGTCTAGAGTTGGTGGCTCAGCTTCTTCTTGGCAACAAAGGCCCTGGTGTCTGGGAAATGCCTGTTATCTGTAAGACAATGTCCTTTTTGCTGACCTCTGAAACCTAAAGCCCTAAAGATCACTTACCCTTAATGGTGCATTGTTTTGGCTTTGGATAGTGTTTGAGATTGTAAGGATATACGTTCCAACTGAAAACAAAAATCCTTTATTTTTAGGCTGGAATTGAGTTCATGCTAGCGCAGGGCCATGATTTTAGCATTTCTCCCTCATTCTTCACCCATCATTAGTATAATGAGGTTTTCTGAAGGTTAAACCTCTGACTTATTCTTATTCCCCAGAATATATTTTTATTTATCAAAATCTCAAATTACCATGGTAACTATCAAGAGCCCTTTAAAATGCATGCTGTTGTTTTGGTACCAATCTACTGCAGAGTTACAGCAAGCCACAAATGGCCACAGACATTGCAAAACAAAAAAGTCACCCAGCCCCCCAGTCTCTCATTTCTCTCCCTTCTGGCGCATCTCTGGGAAGAGAGAACAACCCGCAAAGATAATAAACTTCTGCACAGACAGGGAGAGGGAGTGGATGTCCCGAGATGTGCACGCCTCTCACTGAGCTGCAGGAGAGAAAAGAGGACATGCTGAAAAGCGGAACAGGAAACAGATGGAGGACATGATCTCCCAAAACCTTCCAGCGTGGTTGCTGGAGGGCTAGGCCAAATCAGAAAGAAGCCTGTGCCTTCACCCAAGAGAAGCCATCTGAGGCAGGCACCACACGGGCTGGCAGTGTGGCGGGCCGTTCTACAGTGCCCCACGGGAAGGAGAAAGTTACTCCGTGTCTGAGTCTGTTGAGGCCAACATGGTGGAGAAGGCTGGCACGCTTACAGAGCTTGTCTCATGCCCTAGCTTCACATTGGCAGCCGCGATCTCCGCAGCTGTGGGAGTGAGTCTGAAGGATACTGCTTCCTTCGGCTAAAATTGGGGGCTTCCACAGAAGCCTTTATTTACTGGGAATCAAGCTTTAAAAAGTGACCAAAGGAAGTGTGCTCAGTCTGCATCATCTTCTGCCTTGAGGGTTCCTGTAAGGGGAAGAGAGAGCTATTCCATGTGCTGGGGCCATTTTCAATGACTCAGACTCAGATACATCCAAGAATCTGAATGGCTTCATTAAAATCCACCCCATAATGCAGTTATTTGTCCTCAGAAAGAAAATTCTTCTTCTTCCTGGGATCAGTGCTCTGGGAGGAACTTTCCAGGTAGGAACAAACATCCTGGCGTGGAATTCTTTTCATCTCTTCAGAGGTTGAGCAAGTTGGGGATGGAATTGTTCCTTCCCAACTAGAGAACTGGACCAGTTTCCTGAGATGCTGCATGCTGACCATCCAGCAGGCTTCCCCTCTCAAAGTGAGAGGGCAGAGCTCTACCCAAATCCCAGGCACCCCTCCCCCTCCCCAGCCACGGCATTGCGCTTGTGACCTCGCCCAGCCTGTGGTCCAGGAAGAGCCTTTGAACACGTCTCCAAAGCTGCTGTGATTAGAAGGACTTTGATTACTCAGCTCAGCTGGTCCTTCCTTCTTGCTGTTTCTCTTCTCCTCCTCCCCACCCCCTTCCCGAGACTGTGGGCAGTTGGGGTTTTTTTGTTTTTTTGCAACCTTCTCTGTTTTTTTTTCCCCCTCTCTCTCCCTTTTCATTTTCCTACTGCATCCTAACCCTCAAGACGCAGTTAGCACTAATCCTGATTTGTTTAGGGTTTATCTGCATTGTTAATTCCAATCATGCGAAGAAGGAGAAGGAAGGAAAGTGCTAGGAGAGAAAAAGTGCTAGGTCCTGGTTTGTATACAAAGTTTGGGTGTCAGTGAAGGGAGCCAGCAATCCCTGGGAAACATATTTTCTTTAGATATCTTTTTAATCCAAACAACTTTCTTTTCTCGTCTGAAAATATTCCTGGTGATGGGACCCGTCCTGAACCATTTCATTTATTATTATTTTCCCCCCAGTTGATATCCTTTGAAGCTGCTGCCTGCGTTAATCTGGACTTAATATGGATTTAAACATTTACAATGGAAAATAAATTTGGTTAAAAAATAATCTCTCTCGATAATGCTAGAGGACCCCCCACCCCTAACGCAACTGCCATCATCTCTGACAGCTAGGGATAGAAGGAGATTCTTGAATATGCATGTGGAGGGGAACGCAAACCAAGACTCACGGGATACATGTAATATTTTATATTTGGCAGCTGTTATGACTGGCTGGAGCTGAGTGATACCCAGGGCCCTGACTTGTTGTTTGAATGAATTCATCATCTTTCAGGACATAGGAGCAGTTATCTGGTACCCAGGATATACTAAAAATACCTTCTGTTGGGGTTGAGGGGAGCTGTCTTTCAAGGAGAGCAGGCTGTATCCAGCTGTCATAGAGGGTATTTTCAGTAACTCGGGGCTGGAAGAGGCTGCAGTTCTAACCCCCTTCTTACCTCTCCATCCCACCCCTCTTCCCTGTTTGCATTGTTCATTCTCTCCACTGGCACAATAGAAATTTCACATGTCATTGAGTTACCTCAGGCAAGGCCAGTGTTAGCAAGTGGAGTGGAGCTTGTGTGGGTTGGAACATGTTCATGGGAATCTGGAAAAATTAGATGAGAGTTCGAAGTCTACCTTGTCAGCTCAGCATGTAGAAATCAGCATATGATTTCTCAAAGACCATAGGAAAAAACTGGGCTGTGTCTACATAATGCCCTTCAGTGATAGAAAGTCTATGGCTTGGTTGCCATTATCCCTCCATTCATACGTCCATGCAGACATCACTAATCAATTGCAGATATTCACTGTCACTGAGCAGGCAGCAGCTTCTCTTTCCTGATATCAATTCCCAAGGTTCTCAGAATTCCTTGAAGCATTGCTCCAATGTCCTTCCACTTGGAGGACATCCTTGGACTACTGGTAATTCTTTATTTCTGAAACCTCCATTCAAGAAGTTTTTCTAGTTGCTACTCCACTTCATTTTCCCTTTAAAATACCTGCCCTGATTAACTGGGCTTCTCAATCACTTCTTAGTGATGCTGTTTATTTTTTTTTTTAAGATTTATTTGTTTTTATGTGTCTGAGTGTTTTGCTTGCATGTTTATATGTATAATACCCACAGATGCCAGAAGAGGACATTTGATACCTGGAACTGGAGTTATAAACCTTTGTGAACTGCTATGTGGGTGCTGGAAATTGAACCCAGATCCTCTAGAAAAGTACACTTTTACCTGCTGAGCCATCTCTCTAGCCCCTAATATAATAGATTTATCTTTATACTATTTAACTCTTTCCAGGGTAACATAATTCATTGTAGAAATTTTATAAAATATAGTATGTAGGAAAGTAGAAAATTAAATCACTAATAATACATACTGATATATAGATGTCCAAACAAAATATATAAATATTTCTTGGTTTTATTATAAAAATTTTAAGTACAAGAGCTCAGGATATAGCTCAGAGAGAGAGTACTTAGCTGGCTACATCAAACTCTAGATCCAAAAAAAAATGTAAAGTCATTTGTGATTAAAATACAGAGATGTAATTGCATCCAAAGTGAGTGGATTCTATAAATATAGTATGTAAGGTACACCTTAATCAAATGGTTGCTCATCACCAGGCATGTTGACACATACCTTTAATCCCAGAACTAAAAGGACAGAGGGAGGCAGATTGCTGTGACTTTGAGGTCAGCCTGATATACCTGGAGAGTTGACAGTGAGACACTATCTCAAAAGGAAAAACAATAGTCTACAGATTACATATGGGAGAGTATACAGAATATGTATTCCAGCTTCATATATGTTTGTAAACAAAAATACTGGTTTCCTATTTTATGTTTCCTATAAAGTAAACTCTTAGATCTTAAAGCATGTGGTTGAGCAGTCTTGAAGCATAGCTATATTTCCAGTTCTGTGTGTATTTATGTGTGTATGAACTTGCAAGCAGGCACGGGCAATTGTAAGATACCCAGTATGACTGGGAATTGAACTTGGTCCTCTTCAAGAGCAACAAACACTCCTAGTCACTGAGCCATCTTGCCAGTATTCTGATGATATCTCAATGTGTTTGCCCCCACTTCTTAAATTATTAATCATAACTGGGATGTAATTCCTGTACTAAGCATTCTATCCAATTAAAGGACACTATTCAATGAGTGTAAGCGTGTTCACAGGACTATGTGATCATCACTACACTCACTATTCAGACATTACCTTCATCATCCCAAAGGGAACTCTCATTCTTGTTTCTATCCAACACCCTCAGGCCTAGGCAACCACTGATCTACTTCCTTCCTGTCTTCATGAACTTTTGGGTGGTGAGCATGTCCTATAAATAGAATCATTTATTATGTACATTTTTTTTTTTTGGTTTTTCGAGACAGGGTTTCTCTGTGTAGTTTTGGTGTCTGTCCTGGATCTCACTCTATAGACCAGGCTGGCCTCAAACTCATAGAGATCCACCTGGCTCTGCCTCCCGAGTGCTGAGATTAAAGGCGTGCACCACCACTGACCAGCTTATATTATGTATATCTTTGACTGACTGCTTTTACTTAGCCTGGCATGGTCAATGGCCATCAGTCTCACAGCATGTTGTCATTCATTTTTACTGCAAGGTAATATTCCATTGTATCTGCCCATTCTGTTAAGAATTTCTGTTTCATTTTTGTACTCCTGATGTTGACTTCAAGACCTCTCCAACTGGGATGGTGTTCATGTTTCATATCTGTGCATATATCAGTTGTACCCACGGTTACTTTTGCTAGAATGGCAATGAATTTACAAAGAAATCCAGTTGAGTTCAGTAGGTGTATACTGGACGTTGAAATGTGCCAGTGTTTTTTGCTAGAAAATGCTGAATTTATGAAGGCCAATGAGGTCCAGACTTCTTTACAGTCTATGAACGACAAATAATAGCCAATGAGTCACTCCGATACCCTCAACCTTTGACTGGCGTACATTAGCCACGTGTAAATATGTTGATGTTTTTCGACCTTGCTTTATCCATTTCTGATTATACCGTGTTGTTTAAGCTGCCCCAAACAGGAACTGTGAGTTCTATTTCTATTCTAATATAGCAATACAGTGAACATTAGAGCAATGACTATTTACAGGGCCTTTTTCAGATTAATGTGCAAAACAGTGTATGAGGTAGGCATGACCTTTCACTAATGATGAAGAAACCAAGGGTCAGAGTGACACAAGGCAAGTCTCTGTAAAGAACATGGGCAAGACTTGAACCCAGGGCTGACTTATTCAAAGCTTACACAGTTGACCACTGGGTCAAAAGAGCCCAGCTATGTAGAAGCCATTCTTCATGGTCAGGAGCTCACATTGTCCAGCTGATTCTCTGGGCAGCAACTCTGGGTCTTGTCTGAGTAACCTGAGCCAATCTATGAAAGAGGAAAGGTAAAACTAAAAGGGCCTAAAGCCTTCATTCAGGGACATTTGTAGTTGTGTGAATTCTGCTATTCTGTTCACGGTGGTGGAAAACATGGCTTCTTGAAGGGCTCCCTCTGCCTGGGACAAGGAGTTATGGGATAGCATCTTTGGGAGTGACCATTTAGTAATCCCAATAGAGAAAGTGCACTTAGGGAAAAATAATTAGGAACTGCTTGACCTATCAGGGGTCAGAGGCCAGAGCAGTCTGTCATATCACAGTGTCAGAGAGCTTGGGCTTCCATGAGTGTCCAACTGCTTTTCTAAGTTATGCATGACTGAAGCGTGCTGTTACCTCAACAGTAAGGCAGGTTGTCTGTGCTTATGGAGCTCTTCGATATATATTAAATAATAATTGTTGTTTCTTTCCTATCCACTGACAGGATAAAATCCTAGTAAAGAGCATTGAACATCTAATTAATTCATTGGCACTGAAACCAAATTGCTAGCTGAAAAGTTAATTGTGGAACACGGATGGAGAGGTAGGAGCTGTTTTGAACAGTGGTGTCACTCTGAACTCCATGTAAGATAGAGAGTAATAAACACTAGGCAGGCAATGGGGCACACACCTGAAATCCAGTACTAGAGAGGTCGATGTGAAAGGGTCAGAATTTCAAGGTCATCCTCAGCTGAATATCAAGTTTGAGGCAGATTGTCCTACATGAAACTGTCTAAAACAAAACAAAACAAAACAAAAAAGCAAATGAATTCATTAACTGCACAGTTATCTAAGCTGCTCAAAAGAGTGGAGCAAGAGGTTAGCTGTGCGGCTGGCATCCAGTGGACTTCGATCTTGGATTCCCTCAGCACACAACACTTGTTCAGTGTGACTAGTTACAATAGTTAACCAATAAGTGTTAGTGTTGTGAGGGGTAGTTATTTTGTTTTGGGTTTTTTTCACTACTTGGTATTAAACCTAGAGGACTGCATATGTTAAACAAGCACTCTCCCACTAATCTACATTCCAAACCCTTGTTTAGGGATGTTTAGAACAAGTTGCAAATATAGGTCCTAACAAAGTCCCTAGTACTAGTAATAATTACAGGATAATTGATGTATCCAGTCATATTATTATGTTAACCTATTCAAATGAAATAATATTAATACTGTTAATATAATGGGCAAATGTTATAATAATTGACGGTATTAACATCTGTGCTAATTATAATATATTAACATAATGTAGTTAAAATAACTGTGAGGCAAGCTTTATAATAAGTCACTATATATATATATATATATATATATATATATATATATAGTGCAAAACACACATACTCATACATATAAAAATCTCGTTTAATCCTTAGATTATAAGATGAGAAAACACATCCTTATTGTTTTCAGGAAGTATTTATTTTTATTTTATATGCATGAGTGTTTTGCCTACAGGTATGTATGTGTACCACATGTGTGCCTGATGCCCCAAGAAGCCAGAAGATGGCATCAGATGCCTGGAACTAGAGTTTTAGGCAAACGTGAGCTTCCATGTGGGTGCTGAAAACCAAACCCAGGTTCTCTATAAGAGCATCAAGTTCTCTGAAGTGCTGAGCCGTCTCTCTAGCTTCAGTATGCCCCTTTTTCTCTGTGCTGAGTTGTTAGCTTAACATGTAAAATGCTCCGTTTCATCACAGCCTCTTCATATGTGTCATTATACTTTGTCCTCTGTTGCTCCCCTCCCCTACTACCCTCCCTCATCGCCCCCCCCCCCGTAATTCCCTCCTTCCGCAATTAAAATATCAAAAAGTCCCAAGTTTTTCAGGCACAGACAGACTAGCTATACTACTTACATCATCTCTTAATAGACCTCTGAGCATTTAGTACTATAAGAAGCACCCAGAGCCGCCCCAACCAGTGCAGAACACACAGATGGCTCCATGGAACCAGGGACAGTCTACCGATAATAAAATGCTTATGCCTAACAGGAAAGAAGAGTTCAGGCTTCATGGAGAAATGTTTGATACTTGTCCCTGCTTTTCATATTGCAAGTCCGCATAAGATTGTAAACAAGGGCCGGGCGGTGGTGGCGCACGCTTTTAATCCCAGCACTCGGGAGGCAGAGCCAGGTGGATCTCTGTGAGTTCGAGGCCAGCCTGGGCTACCAAGTGAGTTCCAGGAAAGGCGCAAAGCTACACAGAGAAACCCTGTCTCGAAAAACCAAAAAAAAAAAAAAAAAAAAAAGATTGTAAACAAGGACCTGTGATATGGCTCAGTGAGTAAAGGTGCTTGCCACCAAGCTTCAGGACCTGAGTTCGATCTCCAGGTCCTACATGGTGGAGGGATAAAACAGATTCTCTCAAGTTGTTCTCTGACCTGCACATGTGAGCTATGGTACTCACACCTCGAGTTATAGTACTCCCACCTACCCCTACATTCACACCCACATAAATAAATATAATTTTTAAATTGTTACATTTTTCAATAAAAAATGAAAGGATATCTGCCAGTTGAGATCAAAACCTGAAAACATTTTCTATAAAGGTATTTCTAATAAAGCTATTAGGTCTTTTGGGCCATACCATTTTTGTTGCAACAGCTCTATTATTTTTGATGTATTAGGTACATAGTTAATACATAAATGAATGAACATGACAATGTTTCAGTAAAACTTTATTTACAAAATTAGGAAGTGGGCCAGATTTATCCTATAGGCCATAGTTTATTGATGTTTAGACTAAAGTCCCCTTGGTCAAGTTGGAATGTACCTGTATTTCTAAATATAGGCTTGGCGCACCAAGAGAAGATTTATTATCCAAAACCCATCATCAGAATAAAAACGCATGTCCCAGCTTAATGGAGAAAGGAAACAAGGACTAGAGATGTAACTCAGTGGTAAAGTGCTTTGCCTATCGGGCAAAGGAAACAAACGTGTGTGGATGTGTGGTTCTAATATCCACTTTATGCCAGGGAGGCAGCAGTCCTTGATCTGAATCAGCCTTTGTTGTACTTGTGTTCAGTGGACAGTGTGATGATACTCTTTATCAAAGAGCATCTAGGATTAAAGAAGCAAAAATGGTGTTTACAAACAAACCCAAAATCTCACCATATACCCTCACACCACACTGGCATGGCTGAAGCCATGTATTTTGACCTGTCGATGTGATATCCTAGAAGGCCATTCTTCATAATCTGGAGTGGCTCCCCTTATTCTCTAAGGGCTGGTGTCATTTCTTTTCTCCTCCTCCTCCTCCTCCTCCTCCTCCTCCTCCTCCTCCTCCTCCTCCTCCTTCTCCTTCTTCTTCCTCTTTGGTTTTTTGAGACAGGGTTTCTCTGTGTAGCTTTGCGCCTTTCCTGGAACTCACAGAGATCCGCCTGGCTCTGCCTCCTGAGTGCTGGGATTAAAGGCGTGTGCTACCACCGCCCGGCCGGCTGGTGCCATTTCTTGAGGCATAATACAGAAGGGGAGCAGCCTGGCCGTTTTAATAAGCACTCCTCCCATCTGGGCCCTCTGGCCCTTCACTGTCTGTCTTAGCAGGCTGCATGTTTGCTGGCAATCCTCCGCCATTCATATGACTCTTACGAACATCACTTTTACATCTGTACTTTGTTTTCCATCTCCTGTTTTCACCTTTCTTAAATTTATTAGATGCCAGGAAATTGGGGGAATTTAAGTCTTTAGTAACCTCCTCTCCTTGAACTATGTAACCAAGCCACTAGCCTGGTTAGATCCCCCAACCAGTAGATAAAAAAAGAATAATATAGGTAAAGAAAGAATAATATAGATGAAGAAAGAATAATAAAGGTAAATCTGTCTCTTCGTCCTGCATGAGATGGGTTGAAAGTTTGAAGTTAGGATTTGCTAGAATTCTGTATCTCTTTCAGAATATATTCACTTTCTTTTTTGTGTTTACCCAAATGCCTTGGTCTTTTTTTTTTTTTTTTTTTTGAGACAGGGTTTCTCTGTGTAGCTTTGCGCCTTTCCTGGGACTCACTTGGTAGTCCAGGCTGGCCTCGAACTCACAGAGATCCGCCTGGCTCTGCCTCCTGAGTGCTGGGATTAAAAGCGTGTGCCACCACCGCCCGGCTGCCTTGGTCTTGATGGCTATTTTATACCCAATTTCAGTTCATTATGGGTTGGTTTCTTTTTAGCCCCATTGAACTGGCAACAGAGGGTTGATGTCATCCTAAGTCATGCCAAGACTCAGTGACAACATTGCCTCTAGTGGTTCTCAGTTCCTGAAAAAAATCTATGACTAACCATCACAGTGGTCTACCTCCACTGTGGAGTGGTGTCCCAGCTGCATGGGAGATGGAAGAGAAATCCATCATATGTGGAAAACTCAGACATCAATAAGCAACTGTGTAGACCTTTCAGTTGGGGACCAACCACAGAACTGCCTCTCCATCAACAATCAAACAGTCTTTAACTGTGATCAGCCACTTCCATCACCTCTGAGACTGGCAGGTTTCCAATAAAGCCAGTAACTCCCTCCCCCAGGGTAAAATCATCAGCGGGAGGCAGCCATTGTCTTTGAGCCCAGCAATTTGACGACAGGTTAGCTTGCACTCTATTAGCCAACAGCTACACTCTGACCCCTGACCCTGACATTGACCTCTCATGGCCCTCTCCCGAGGTACACTCTGATCTTTTGAGGTGGCCTGCCCTGCTGGTTAGCATAAGAGAGGGCTTGTCAGGGCTCTCCGGTCACCCCTGCTCCCAACAGGATGCTTAAGACTCCAAGCACAGAAACAAGCCAGAGTTGAACCCAAGATGCCAAAGGTGAAAGTTCATGAGCATATCCATCAGCAGCCTGTCACCAAAGGACAACGTAAGAACTATGGAAGCTTTCAGCACAGGGATGGCCACTGTCTCCACACAGTCCTGTGACCTAATGGAAAAGACATATCGAAATATGGCTTACAAAATACAGAATAATGGACTGAGATGTACATTATATGAGGGTGTTAGATTGCTATGTACTTACAGTAGGGGAATTAGATTGAAATGTTCTGCCAGGGTAGTTAGGTTGAAATATGGATTATCCCAGGAATGTTAGCTTCGGATGTGCTTTATAACAATTGTTAAATTAAGATGTGCTCGGCAGAGCAGGCATTAGCCAGAGATGTGCATTAGACGAAGTTCTCAGTGGAAGATGTGGATTCCACATTGGCGGAGGGAAGGACAAAGGGGGAAACTTCTCAGGTTGGATTTTTTCCATGTTATGAGACACCCCCCTACATTAGATGAATTTCAGGGGGTTGAGTGCGGGGACTAGGAAAGAGCATGCAGGATAAAGTCTTTTCCCTGCTTTCTCCCCAGCCAAACAATCTGCCATTTTCCCCACTTTTCCTGTTAGGGCCTTAAAGGCCTCCCCGTCAATAAAAACATTAGCTCACTAAACAGCCTGATGGCTTTTCCTTCCCTGGCTTAACCCTTCGGGAGCTGGGGTTTCCTTTGGATTTGTAAAGATATTGATTCCAGATAATGTTTGCCTTTCTAACTCTCTCTTCCGTAGACTTGATGGATAGGTTCAGGGCTACGTCTCGGCAGCCAACTCACCACAGCTACCCAGGGAAAGGGGAGTAGAGAGTCAGGCAAGCGTTCAGTAGTTAACACCATTCGAATCCCTTCCCCGGGTTGGAAAGGCAGCAATGTCTTGGTTGGGGAGAGAGAGGCAGGCAGGTTACAGTGGCTTCCCATCAGTGTGGGGCTCACTTGCAGTTTTCCTTTGACTTCTCTGCCAGAATTTCTTTTAGCACACCTTAGATTGGCTTATGGTTTCTAGTTACTATCCATCGCCATCTTGAGATCGACTGCCGTGAGTTGTATGTTTCTTTTCTTTTTTGTTTGTTTTGTGCTGTAGCCCAGGCTAGTCTCATATTGAACACAGTTCTCCTGCTTCAGCCTCTGTGTGCTGAGATGCAGATGTGCACCATCATGCCCAGGTTGAGTTATAGTCCTTGTTACCATTCTTTAGACATTGTTTCATGTCACCCAGGCTAGCTTCAAACTTGTTGTGTAGAGCCAAGGATAACTTTGAACTTTGGATCCTCCTCCCTCTACCTCTCAAGTATAGGGATTAAACAGATGCCACCATGTCTAGTTCATGTGGGGCTTGAACCCAGGGCTTTGTGCGTGCTGTGCAAGCACTCTACCAAATAAGCCACATCCTCATCCCCCTGAGTGTATTCTTTTTTTTTAACTCTAAGAAAAATTCAACTTGATTCATTTTCTTTTCTGTGTATGAATGTTTTAATTGCATGTATGTGTACCACATGTGTGTCTTGTGCTCTGATGTTCAGAGGAGGGTGTCAGATCTCCTGGAACTAGAGTTGTGGGTATTTGTAAGTTACCATGTGGGTTCTGGGAACTGAACCCAAGTCCTCTGCAAGGGCAACAAATGCTCTTAACCCCTGAGCATCTCTCCAGTCCTTAGTTGACTTCTTAAAAAAACCTCATTTCCAGGGAGACAATATGCTTTTTTACAGCATTACCAACGGGAATAAGTCTGGGTAACTATGTCTGCTTGTGACACTGGCCAGCTTCAGTAAAACCTCACCGTAGATGCAACCCTTATCCAAGAAAAACAAAAGAAGAAGCGAGAAGGTCATCTCACTTATTAACCACTCAGCCTTCAAAGGTTTGCTAAATGTCTCCCCAACAATGCTTTCGTCTTCCCTTCCTTAGCCCGGAAGATACAATTCACAAGCCGCCGAGGGGTAGCACCATGCAGCTGGATGGTGTCCAGCCTTGCTGAATGAGAGAGTCAAGTCCCACCTCTCGTGTGTCTCCATGAAAGAAAATGTTATGCCAAGTGAGTTAACACAGTCAAAAAGGCTAACCCTCCAGACAAGTGCACCAAACAAAACCTTACAGTGCAAAGGAAATTACAGTGTTACCGGACACCTCCACACTGTGCCTGACATTCTCAGAAAGAGGCCAGCGGGCATTCCTGCCTATTTGTTGGGCTGTGTTTCTTCCGAAAGTGGCTTTGCTGGCGGCTGGTAGTATTGGCCTTCCATAGCTGAGTTCTCCGTAAGCCAACCATAATGAACGGGGCAGAAATAGGCTGTCCCAGTTCAAACGCATCTCTACCGACTCTCAGCCATCTTTCCTCACATTATCACATCATTTATTATGTGTTTATTTACTTATGTATTTATGTAGACAGGCTCTCTCTATGGAGACCTAGCTGCCCTGGGACTCTGTAGACCAGGTTTGCCTCATACCTGTGCTGATCCCGCTGCCCTCGCCTCCCAAATGTTGGAATTACAGGTGTGGGCCACCATGCCCACATTTCCCAACCCCTCTGTCTGTTCCCTTTCCTTACCACCTCTCAGGCCTTCCTGCTGTGCATTCTCTTCCCATCTGGGTGCCCATTCCTGCCTCCTTTTCTGACGTCACATTTTCCTTAAAAATAGCCCATGAGAGCTATTTCTAATCTCCATCAGGGATCTGTCCAACCAGACTCCCAGGGGATATGGGAATGAGCTTAAGTTTGTCCTGGAGAAGACAGGGGAAGGCTGTGGGGGGGGGGGCAGGCTTATTCCCAGACTTAATTTTTAAACAAATCTCCTGTTACGCTAATAGAGATATTTAGGGAGACAAGCTACAACATGGTTCTCCTTAAACACCACCCAAAATACCACCCCTCAAAAGAGACCAAATAGTATCATTGTAGAATCATGGCAGTGTAAGGGTCAGGGACAACGCTAGTCAATTCCAACCCCTACATAAGTATTGCTCTGGGAACAGGAGGCAGTCATGGGATCTTTCTGAACCTCCATTTCTCTATTCACCAACTGGGAGGTGACAATAGCATCTATCGTAGAGGGCTATTGTGAATATCTAACAGGGTAATGCATATAGAATGCTTTATCTGTCCCTACCACAGGAGTGGTGGACTTCACCATCTTATCAGCATACTAGCAGGAAGAGTGTGCCAAGTCACCATGGGCTCCTGCTGCCGGACCTATGACATACAAAGCTTCCCTTGGTGCATGCATCTGGATTCAGGGATGTACTATACCACTTAGCCTCACTCCTTTACAAGGTGACTGCATATAAAGATTTGCTCTGAATAGGGAGAAGGGTGGTCCTAACAGTGAGGGAAGACAGATTGCAACAGCTTCCCCGATAGAGCTTGGATGACCCTCCCACCCCATATTCACTAGGAACGCCTTATGATTTTATCTCAAAAGTAACAGTTCATCTCCATCATGAACACTGGTGTGCAGTGCATAAATAGGCCCTGCTATGAACCAGCAGGCCTGATTTCTCTAGGTATACATCAGAAAACAGCGGGCCTGCTGCTGGTAGCTCTGAGGTCCTGACCTTTAATGAGGACTTGTGACGTAAAGCAATCTGCCCAGGAGAACAAACAGGCAAGAGGCCAGAGGGACAAGGTCATTGGCTAATGAAGTGGTCAGCATTGAGTTCCTGTCACCCCGCTAGTTAAGAGGAAGCTGAAAGGGAAGTTTTTAAAAAACGGGAACACTGAAGAAACAAAACAAAGGCTTACACTGGTGCATGTGCTCCAAACATGAATCAATGTTGTCAGAAGGAAGCATGCTAACAACACACAGCCCATGGAAAGCCTCGCTGTGGCCCTGCTCAAGTTGACATGCCGAGCACCAGCCGGTACAAAGATCAACTACAAGAGGCGAGCAGAAAGCAATCCTCAAGCTAAAGTGAAACAAGCAGGTGCTGAACTCCCCTGCCTCTGGGTTCCGATCTGTTCCAGAGATACAGCTAGGGCAGAAGCCAAGTGCACGGCAGAAAAGGAGAGCGGGACCCATTCTCTGTGCTTGAGCTGACTTCCTCCTGAGCCACAGTTGCATAAGGACAGTGTCCGACCCTGGGGGAGGCAGGAGCACGGAAAGAGAAACTTTATGTGAAGGGACAAGGTGCAGGCTTTGGCGTGAAGCGATGGTTCCGACGTCAGCAACAGTATTGCTTTTTCCACACTCTCTTTCGGATCTTAGAAAGTGAAAACTGTTTTTAAAATGGCTGCTTAGCTGGATACTGTAGAGTATGGACACAGGTTCACCTTATGTGTGGTGTCACAGTGGCATGGTTTACTATTGCTGAAACATTTTAAACTTCTGAACCAGTCACCCAGTCCACAAGTGTGTGTGTGTGTGTGTGTGTGTGTGTGTGTGTGTGTGTAAGAGGAAGCACATGTACAACACATGAGTGGGTTCAGAAGACAACTTGCAAGAATCCTATCTTCCCTTCCACCACGTGGCTTCTGAGGATTGAACTCAGATCCTCAGGCTTGGCAGTAAGCACCTTTACCCACAGAGCCATCTCACTGACTCAAATGCTATGCTATTGAAAACTGTTCTGTTAGATCCTATACATGGCACTGTGTTGAATCAGAAACCTTTTTTTTTTTTAAAGACAGGGTCTTGCTGTGGAGCCCAGGTTGGCCTTCAGCTTGAGCCCCACCAGCCTCCATCTCCCAAGTGCTGAGATTATAGGTCTGCACCACCATACCCGGTTCTAGAATTGCTCTTGACTTGTCCTTCACAGGGGACACATGGAGATGTAGACTATAAAGGATAGATTATTACAAGAATGTGCTATGAGTGGAGCAACCAAGTCTTCTTGAGAAAGTGGGAGAAGACGAGAAAATGGGGACTTCCCTGTTTATCCCATCACTTGGTTCCCCAAATAATGCCTTTAGCTAGAGAAGGCTGAAGATTCTCTCACTGAGCATCCCACCTTAGAAAGACTGAAACCCCGGTCAGCTAGCCCTTGCCTTTGCAGCAGCTAGCAGTATCACTGACACTGTGGTGGAGGTCTCCAGACTTCCCCTGGGCACCATCCCAGCACCAACCACTGATAGCCAAGAAGCCCCAAAAGTATTTCTCTTTCTGAGCCCTTTCATCATGGACAGAACAGAATCCAACTCTTGAACATCCCAAGGCACGAAGATGCCAAAGGCTTCACATTCATTTGGGGGGGGGGGGCATAAAAGATTAAAATTAGCCCCTGCCCACCTCGCTTCTAAAAGAAAAGCACTATGAGTTCCTGGAGCACTGAGCCCAGGTGGAAGACACGTGAGTGCCAGTGGTGTCATGGTCTCGGGCAAGCCCCACAGCCTCTGGTGTCCCAGGTCTGCTGATATTAGGAAGCTGATTTGTACGCCTGCCCTCCTCTGCATTACAAACACAATAGGAGGGTGAGCTGAGAGCATTGAGCCAAGAGAGCACTTCTGCTGTTCCAGTGGAAATTATCAGGTTAGAGTGTCATAGCCTGGAACCCGCATTGGAACATCACCAGGGAGACATTTTGCCCATGTGACCTGCCAAGCCTCTTTCCAGAATCCAGTGCTCTGGGACATTTGGGGGTTTGGAAACTACAGGAAAGCAGAGACTCCTATACTATTGCCCAAGGCTTTCTTCTCTCAACTCTGGACCTAGCTTTAAGATCTTTTTTCCTAGTTATAAAAATATTTTATGGCCCGGTGGCAGTGACACACACCTTTAATCCCAGCATTCAGGAGGCAGAGCCAGGCTGATCTCTGTGAGTTTGAGGCCAGCCTGGTCTACAGAGCGAGATCCAGGACAGGCACCAAAACTACACAGAGAAACCCTGTCTCAAAAACAAAATTATAATACCTTGGAAATTATGAGCAGTTATAAAAACATAAAATTGAAATCAGCCCAAATATCACTACCTAGAAGTAACTCCCCCCCCCTTTTTTTTTTGGAAACAGGGTCTTACTGTGTAGCCCTGGCTGACCTAGACCTGACTATGTAGACCAAGCTGGCCTTGAACTCACAGAGATCCACCTGACTCTGTCTCCAGAGTTCTGGGATCAAAGCCATGAGCCACCACACCCAGCAGACACCTTAACATGTAGTTTATCTTATCAGATGTCTCTTAGGCATACACATGTATGTAAGTATCATATTTTACTGGCCATGGTCTATTTTACATGCCACCCACAACATCAGTTAGTTATGAATGTACATATTATGCCTTTCCAGCATCCATCTTGCATTCAGGTGTTGGATGTACCCTCACTTCCTTCATCCCCTCTCTGTGGTCGGTATTATAAACAATGCCCCAGTAAGCATCTTAGTGCTTGGTGACTCTTCCCAGCGGTCTCGTTAGGAGAGATTCCTGGAAGATAGAATGGTGGAAAGCACTGTCTCTTTCGACCCAGGGCTAAGGAGGAAATAACAGAGGGGTGAGCAACAACACGGAAGAGTCCCCCAAACCCCGGGGGCCTCTGACAATTGCAGGACCCTTGTCCATTTATCCACGGTGAGTGGACAGTGAGTGAGAAAACGGAGATTCTGTACACTGAGATCCGCTCCTCCCAAGACACAGCGAAAGTTGCTGTTTTCTTTCTTCCTCTTCCTGCGCTCGTGTTTGGAGCCCTGTGGACCACACAGCCTCCCGCTGCTCAAGAAGGCCTGTTTTATCCCTGCACTGGCTGGGGCTGGCATCCAGTGGTCCCCATCTCCTTTTTTGTGGGTTTGCTTCCTGGTTGCTTTCTTCCACAAATGTTGATGAACTCCCTTAGGGCCTCACAGGCACCCAGGGGCGAGCCGAGGAGGGAGGTGAGGCGGGTGATTACTTCGCAATGTTTTAATTTGTCTTTGGATGAGTTCTCCTAAGCTTTCATGAGAAAATCTCTCATCATTACATGTAGTCATTTAATTTAAGAACAGTTGGAAGAGGGAGATGAGCTAAGATGACAGATGGAGGGATGCAGATGTACGTCTTGGACCCGAAAGCACTCTGAGGATTTGGGGTCGGGGAGGAAGCAGAGTCGGCTCCCACTGCTGGTGACCACGCATGTGGGAAATTGTCAAGAAATTATTAAAATATAGGGATATACCCAGGTGACAAACAGATTTCATTATTTTCTTCTGCCTATAAAGCCATGTTAAAGTCAACTAATGAGCCCCAAGTCCAATAAACACAGACTGCACGAAATAGAAAGCCAAAACAAAGCGAAAAATAATTTTTTTTTTTTAAAAAGGCCCATGGCTCTAGAGCTTTGTCCTTTTCCATTGGCACAAAGATCACTTTTTAAATTTCAGGCTTCCTCTGGGTTCCTTCAGACAGATTTTCGGGACATCCTAATTTGGCGTTTCTGTAATTCAACATCTATTATTATTTTAGGACCACAGTTATTATTTTAATTATAATTTAAAGCTGCCTAATATACCCAGAGGTCACTGGGCACCTAAAAGGAATAAATAAAAACAACGTTCCGTTTTTAAAAGCACCGTGTTTATTTGGAAGTCCCAAGAGCCATTCAACCAAGACATCATAAAACCTTCAAATAAACTGAAACGGAAACAGAATAAAATGTCCGTTCTTGATCTCCTTAGAAGGCAAGCAGAGGGGAGCCCAGCAAACCCAGTGCTGGCATGGGAACTCCAGCATGGGTTCCTTAGTGAGTCAGGAAGCATAGAGCTGCATGTCCACACTCTGGGTTGTGACCGGCACAGACCTTCCCTAAGTTTAAAATCCCTGAGCCCTAGTAGGAAGTTTTAGTCAACAAAAGATTAGTATAACAGCAAATTTGATGCAGGAGAAAGGAAAAGGCAAGCTGGGCATGGTGTAAAAACATGCTTGTAAAAACCAGCATTCAGGAGGCTAAGGCAAAAGGTTCCAAGCTCAAGCCTAGCCTGGTGGGCTACACGGGAAGTTCAAGGCCAGCTTATGCTACATATAAAATCTTGTCTCCCAAAGAGAAATGGAAAAAGAAGGGTACATGGTTAGGGAGATAGCTCAGCTGGTAAACGTTTGCCTTGCAAGCGGCCTAAATTAAATCCCAGAACCCGTATAAGAAAAGCTAAGCATGGTAGAGTGTGTATTCATTCCCAGGACTGAGGAGGTGGAGGCAGGTTAAATCCTAAGGCTCACTGGCCAGCCAGCCTAGCCTGCCTGGTAAGTTCCAGAGTGAGAGATGCTGTCTTAAAAAAATAAATAAAAGAGAGAAAGAGAGGGAGCATGGGAAGAAGGAAGAAAGGGAGGGAGGGAAGGGAGGAAGGAAAAGAAAGAGACCGACAGACAGACAGACAGACAGACAGAATGGAAGAAGAGAAGGGGGTAGAAGGGGAAGGGAAGGGTTAATGGACCCCCAGGCTGACAAATCAGTTGGCTACACAGGATAAACAAGGAACCTGAATCAGTGTTCTAGATGAAGAGAACTAGAGAGTGTGGGGGAATTTATCGGCCCAATCAGCAACAGTTGCTCAACTTCAGCTGATGCTTTCTAACCCAGGCTTCCAGGGGTTTTTGAAGAAAATACAGAACTTCTGATACTTTCTCTGTGTGCACTACCTCAAGTGTGGAGTGTTGGTGATCAATATGGTACAAATGCCTTTACTTAGACCAGTGTTTTACGGAATGGACCGAATAAAAACCTACATTCTACATTCAGTTGATAGGCCATATGTCTGCAGTCTGAGAGACAGGGTAGAAATTGGGGACAAAAAGTAGCAAGTCAAGTCAGGGACTGGACACTGACTTTGACGAGTTCTGACATCTTTATTCCAATCTGTAAAGGAAGACCTCACCTTCTTCTCTCCCGTCCTTTCCATGTCAGAGTAACTTCAAGTCAGCTCCAGTATATCCTTCTGGATCTCTGTGTAAGGATTATATGAATGCTGGTGTACTGAGCCAGACAGATCCTTAGGGGTCTCTTAGCCTTGGGAGGTAGGATCCGACAGATGCATAGAAAACATTCAGAGAAGGTAGAGTGAAATGTTTTGGCAGATTACTTCAATAAATGTAACAGCATTAATTGATTACTCTAAGATAATATCCCTACATTATTTCTGGCATTTCACATTAAATATATTGATATATGGAGAATGTATCAGTCAGTTTTTACTATGTGATGATGCAATAACAAACAGCCCTTAAGTCTCAGTGGCTGTCTACAAAGATAGAGTTTTCATGGCCAGGCTGTTTGCCTCTCTATTCTGTTTTATCTTTATCCTGCAACCCGAGCTGAGGGAACAGTCTAGCCTTGGCTGAACTCCTGCTGGAAGAAAGTGTCACATGGTGGCTTTTAAAGGACTTGCTCACATTATCACTTCCTCTCACATTGTATTGGAAAGCAAAGCAAGTCATGTGGCCACATCTGATATTGAGGAGGCTGAAGTATAACCCTCTGGTGCAGGAAGGTGACACAGCCAGCCCTGTATATCCCAGGGTCCCACATTCACAGGTTCAATCAAGCACAGCTCAAAATATTCAGAAAAAAAATTGTTTCTATACTAAATATGCACAGACATTTTTCTTGGCATTGTTCCTTAAACAATATACCCTGACAACCAACTGCTTACAGACATTTGTATTGCATTAGGTATAAATAATCTACAAGTGATTTAAGGTACACAAGAACATCCTGTGTATATAAGAGATGTAAGCGTACCAGGGGATAACTATTTATGAACAATTTGATTTCCCACCGAGAGTAGTACCTAGAAGACTTTGAAAGGGTAACTTTACAGAGAGGATCCCCGTTATCTCCCCCTGGAAAGCTTAGAAAGCAAAGCTGGCTCTCCAGCTCCGTTTTGAGCTCGATACCTTCTGCTGGGATGATGTGAGTGTTCGATGTTTAAAATCACAGTGTCTAGAATCAGACCTCATAGGTTCAAATCCTGCACTTACCATTTGTATCTGTAAGAGCTTAGATATGGTGGTCAACTCCTTTGTTCCCTTACATAAATACATACAAATCACAGTGATCAAAGGATCCCATGAATGAAAATGGAGAAATAACAGACAAAAACGCAGTCAGAGGGAGACAGAGACAGACACTAAGGACCATGGTTGTCACAGACTATTGACCATTACTGTAGTAATAATAATTGGAAAGTAACTGGCCCAAATGTATCTCAGCTACCAATTTAGTGGGATCAAAACAACTCTGTCATTACCTAGAGAAATTTGCCCTTAAGAATCCCACATTAGCCGGGTGTACACCTTTAGTTCTAACATTCAGGAGACAGAGGCAGGCGAATCTCTGTGAGTTTGAGGCTAGCCTGGTGTACAGAGTGAGTTCCAGGACAGCTAAGACTGTTATACAGAGAAAACCTGTGGTGACATTTTATTTGTGCTCTAACAAATAAAGCTTACCTGGGGATCAGAGGAAAGCTAGCCACTATATTAAACATACAGGTCAGGCGGTGGTAGCACACGCCTTTAATCCTAGCATTCGGGAGGCAAAGATCTACCGGGATTTCTATGAGTTCAAGGCCACACTGGGAACAGAACCAGGAGTGGTGGCACATGCCTTTAATCCCAGCACTAGAAAGGAAGGAAGAGGGCAGGGCACAGAAAGGTATATAAGGCGCGAGTAAACAGGAAGTCTCTCTCTTGAGGCTGAGGATTTCATAGAGGTAAGAACATGGCTGGCTTGCTCTCTGATCTTTCAGCTTTCACCCCAATATCTGGCTCTGGGTTTTTTTTTTTTTTTTTTTTTTTTTTTTTATCAATAAGACCGTTTAGCAATTCGTGTTACAAAACCCTGTCTTGAAAAACCAAAAAAAAAAAAAAAAAAGTGCCACGTTAAGGACATGTATGGTGGTGCTCACCTACAGCCTAGTTCTAGGACAGCTGAAGCAGGAGGATGGCAAACTTAAGGCCAGCCTAGGCAGCTTCGAAAGATTCTATCTAAAAACAGCAACAAATATTCCACATCAGAGATGGCTCAGCAAGGAAAACATGTGCTGCCCAAATCTGTCATGAGTCCTGACTCCAACAAAGTGTTTTTTGACTTCTCCACCCCTACTGAGGAAGGGATCCAGGAAGATCCAGGAAGAGAAAACAGGCTGAGGGAAATGAACCTTCCCCCCAGATTTCTTACACCGAAAGTTGTTGCCGCTAGCTGCTCCCACAAGGCCAGTGACTCCCACCATCACTGTGGTCATTTGCTCAGACTGCCAGAGCCACAGAGAAAAGACTGGGAGGGTTTCACGATGGAATTTACTTCCTCCTAGTTCTGAGGTTACATGTCCAAGGTCCTGTTGTGGGCGATGTTGGTTTCTCTAAGGCATCTCTCCCTAGTTGACTTTCTCTATTGACTTCACAGGATCTGATATGAGAGACTTTCCTCCTCTCACAAGGTAACCAGTCATATTGGACTAAGACCCACCCATGTGACACCAGTTTACATGAATTAACTCTCAAAGATGTATATCCATATACAGTCTAGGGATTCTGGGAATTAAGATATCAACATACTGGGCTGGAGAGATGGCTCAGCCGTTAAAGGCTAGGCTCACAACCAAAAATATAAGATGTCAACATACAAATCTGGAGTAGAGACAATACAGCCCAAGACACTTGGCTATACATTAAAATCTTCAAGGGATGCCCAGACCTCACCTTGCAGTACAACATCAGCATCCCCATGGATGGGATGCAGAACTGTAAACTGCTCAGATCTCCCAGGCTTCCCGTGTGTCCATTCAGCACCAATGCAGCCTGCTTGCCACTTAGAGAATCCCCACTTTGTAGGTGAAAAGTGTGTTCCACCCCAGCCTGTCCTAAGACCCTGGTCTCTCTAACACTCCTGCGGAACAGACCGACCGGAAGAGCAAGTTGCTGACAGAGAAGGAGGGGAGATGCAGCCAACGTGGGGCATCTCTTGTCTTCCTGCCCCTCCTGATTGATCACTTTCTACAATAATAAAACTTTTTAAAGGTTGGACCTGAACTGAGGCTGTGACATAATTAATCAAACTCTTGAAGAATCACATTCTGTTACGTGATTCGGGCATTGATCCACTACACTAAAACTCAGCCTGAAATACCACCTAGACACAGGCTATGGGATCTATAAGAAATGGCTGAGATGCTGTCGATTACTTAGTGTCTCTGTGTGATAGGTGGCCCCAAAGCAGAGTAAACCATAAAACAAGACAGATACCAGCCCACCAGAGAAGACGTCATCAGCCCCCAACTTACCCCAAATTGCTAGGAGCGGAGGTACAGAGACCAGAGGGCTTATTATGGTGTCTTTGTCAACCCTGCTATCATGTAGCTAAATAGTAATAATACTGCCCATCCATGAGGCTCCTGGGCCCCTTACCTGCTCTTGAATTGGTTACAGACAATACCAGGATCCCTGGGACCATAGTCTCTTTACCGCGGAGGTTCATGTTCGGGGTTATCTCTAAATGGAAGCTCTACAGGGGCCTGTGCAGCCCCCTTCTTACCTCACAGTTCACATCGGGCCAAGCACAGTATCTCAAAGCCCTGTGCTATGCTTTCTAATCATCAACCAAGCCCTTAAGCAGCTCCAGACTGACCCTTTGAGCCAGGATGTACGATCCCCACATTACAGAAGTGGGAACTTGCCCAGGAAGTAATGCGAGTTGCCAAGGCTTTAGAATTCACAACAGAACTGGAATGCCAGGTTTCGGGGTTGCAGCCTGTGGCTTCTAGCAACTCCCTGCCCCAGGCAACTAGGAGACCACAAAGGAAATCAGATCTTGTGCTGGCCCTAGGCAAGATCACAGTCTGGGCAGAGTGTCTTTGATGCCTTCCCTCCTCCCCTCTGCCAGCCCTCCCCTCCCCTGCAGGCGTCCCTCCCAGCCTGTGCCCTCCCATTGCGCCAGCCCACACTCTTAACTGAATCTCTGGGGCCAGAAGTCTCCATGCTCTGCTCTCAAAGCTGCCCTGTCTTAGGTAGCCTAGAAAGAAAAGAAGAACCAGACAGATGTGTTCTCAAAACCCAGCTGGCCCGTGAGACTTAGCCATGTGACCCTGAGCACTTTACATTTTGCTTTCGAGTCTCCCCTCTAAAAAGTGGGTTTGGGCTGCTCCTTAGGAAGATTGCATGAGTCGCATAAAGCACATGGACTGTGCTTGACATTTGTTAGATTCCCGGAGCAATTGTTTTCAAATTGTTTGTATTCAGGCATTAACTATATATCCGAGTCTACTGCCCCTCAATCCCCACCCCTTAGCTGAGGACCAAACCCAAGGTCTTCCGCTTGCTGAGCATGCGCTCTATGACTGAGCTAAATCCCCAACCCCTCTACCTGAGTCTTCTGTATAACTGGTGTGTGACTTCATTCTCCTGACACTCAAGGTGTTCTTTCATTGAAGTCTCTTGGCAACCCTAGGAGGCAGAGACTGCCGTTGCTCCACTTTAGGGTAGGAAGACAGAGATGACATTGTATTAGAGATAACACACTGTAGAACCTGCACTGGAGGCAAACTGCTGTGCCTTAATCTGGAACATGGATACTTATTCGTTATCATTTTTTAGTTTTAAAATTTATCTTACATAATGAATTTTTTTTTAATGATACTGTAAATTCGGCATGATGCTGACACATGCCTATAATCCCAGCACTTGGGAGGCTGAAGCAGGAGAATGGCCAGTCCAAGACCTACCTGGCTTATATAGAGGGGCCCTGTCTTAAGCACGAAACCAGACAAAAACACTATAAAAACCAATCAGTGGCTCCACTTCGGCATCAAGCTCCCCGGCCTCTGGTTGCCTCATCCGACAGTGAAAGTGAAGTCAGAAGCTTACTCAGTGTTTTAGGAAAAAGCTAAATGCTGGAGATGGCAGAGCCCAGGAGTCCAGCTTTCTTCCCAAACATGGTATTTTTCTCTAATTTTTTTTTCTTCCACCTCCACCAGGAATTTTCTGCTTTAATTATGAGGGTTAGCTTGGAGGAGTTCACCTTCAGCTCTTTAAATGCACTGACGACGGCTAATCCCTTCCATAAGACACATTTCTGGGAAAGCCTGGCGATAAATGTTTACAGGCTGAGCTGGGATAAGAGAAGCCAGTGGCATTTAACATGATTTAAGCACTATCTGTCCAAGTCTAAGAAGCAAGTGTGGGAGGGCCGCAGCACCCATGTTCTGGAAGCCCGGCCCTCAGCCTCAGAAAGCAGAATCACTGTCAACACTTGTAGGTTAAATGTTTTCCCCTTTTCCTGGTTTCTCTTATGCAAGAAGAGGATAGTAATTAAAACCATACATAACATGTTAAGCCAACTACCTAAAGAAATGAAGTTTTTTGACACTGTTGAGTGTTAAATATAGACACTCAAAATAATCTGATTGTGATTCTCTCGGTACACACACAGAATAAAGCCTGAGCATAGAGATAGGCAGTGTGCATAAATATGAGTCTGTGCACATGTGTACACACACACACACACACACACACACAAACACATGCTCACACATTTATCAATAAATGGATTAAATACATTTCTTCAGCATGTAAAATTGATGTGCAGAAAGCATGGGTAGCTCCCTTACTAAAACAATTATGAGCCAGGCGGTGGTGGTACACACCTTTAATCCCAGCACTCGGGAGGCAGAGGCAGATGGATCTCTGTGAGGACCTCCTGATCTACAGAGAGAGTACCAGGACAGCCAAGGCTACACAGAGAAACTCTGTCTTTAAAAAGAAAAAAAAGGCAAAGAGTAAAGTGTTACCAAAGAGTAAGGGCATTGCTGTGATAAACCTGATCATGTGGATCTCAGGCCTTGGAACTGGCTTGTGGGGAGAATGTGGAAGAGTTTGAAGCTGCAGGCTAGGGAATTCCTACAAAGCAGAGTTCAAGGGGTCATTCTGGTGGGAGTTGGGAAGAGCAGAATGCTGAGAGAGATGCAGAGCACAGAGAACTGGCTCGTGATGTTTCAGAGGAGACAAGGAGTCTATTGGAAACTGAGCTAGGGAGCATTCACGTTACATTCCAGCAAGAATCTGACTGCATTCTGCCCGTGCCCTGAGACTTTGGGTGAATTCAAAAGTAACAGACTAGTTTGCTTGGCAGAGGAAATGTCAAGACTGGATAGCACTCGCCGTCATGGTTTCTGCTCAGTGGCTTCCATGAGCCAAGAGTGGGAAAGAACAAAAGTCTCTGAGCAGAGAGAGATGAAAAGCGCATGGCTCAGTGGGTGAATTCGATGTCACAGACAAGCTGGCTGTGAAAGCAGTTGCAGGAATTACAGAGATCTGTACCACCCAGGTCTGCAGTGCTGAGATTAAAAGACATCACTGTGCCCAACCCAGCCTTCCTCTCACCAAGAGGCCTAGGCAGAGCTTGAAGTTGCCATCTTCCTGCCTCCTGGGTAGCTGGGAGTAGTAGCCTGTGCTGCCAAACCCAGCAGGAAATATATTTTTTAATGTTACCATTAAAAAACAAAACAGTGAGGTGGGTGTCACTAGCCCACTTTGTACCTCCAAAGCCCTTCAGATATTCTCTAGCCATCTCTTGCTGGATAAGAAATTCTCTCATGTACATCACAGGTAAACACAGTCGCTGTGGAGCTAGAGAAATAGCCAAGATTTGAGGACCAAATGCAGAAGAACTTTCCAGACAGGCTCCCTCCGAATAGAGATTTCTATAGGAAGAAAGGCTATAGAACGGTAACAGCTCAAAACGAATCCGAGCTGTGTTTTCCTTTTCTTCCCACAGAGAGTGTGTGGATGTGATTCAGACAGAGAATTTGTCCTCAAGCCTATACTGAGAGGTCTGTTATTTGTGAAGGATCTAAGCTGAAAGCCAGTATAACAAAATGGTCAAGAAAATATGCTCTGGACCTGGTCTACCTAAATTTTAGTTCCTGTGTGTTCTTTATAAGCTGTGTGACCATGGGGATTCTCTCAGCCTCTCTGGGGTTCAAAGTTTCCATTTATAAAATGAGGACAATAGATTCTTCACAGGAACACTTAGAGGATTCCTCCATTAGTATGGGCAGAGATTTTTGCCATACTTACAACTAGTAAGCATTCCACACATGATCATTTTTATTGTTGTTGCTGCTTTTATGTAAATTTTATAAATTACCCATGACCTGGGTGGGTTAAGCAATAGGCCAAACCACAAACTACAAGCAACTAGTATGTCAGTCCCCTACATCAATCAGCAAAGATTCAGTCACGCTGAATAACAAGCAAGCCCCGAAATGTAGTGGTGTAACACAATAAAGTTTATTCTGACCATAAAATCCAGTGCAGTTCTGGGCATATATGCTGTGGGATGTCTTTTTGTATGCTGTGAATATGTGTGGCTCCCATTGGATAATAAATAAAGCTGTTTTGGCCTATGACAAGAAAGCTTACAGCCAGGTGGGAAATCCAAGCGGGGGTGGGGGGTTTGGGGGTGGGGAAGAGAGATGCCAGCTGCCACCAAAGGAGCAACAAGATGCCAGAAGATCTGTAATGCCACAGCCACATGACAACATATAGATTAATAAGAATGGGTTAATTTAAGATGAAAGAGCTAACTAGCAAGAAGCTGAAACCATAGGCCAAACAGTTTGTAATTAATATAAGCCTCTGAGTAATTATTTTATAAGGAGCTGTGGGACCTGGTGGGAGAGAGTTGTCCGGACTGCTGGGCAAGGCAAAACCAAAGAAACTTCCATCTACTTTTGGCACTCAACGTGGGGCAAGAATTTCCACCCAAAACCTAAGAAAACTTTTAAAAAAAGATTCTAAAACGGAGCTAAAAACAGCTTTCTAGTTGTGTCTCTCAGGCAAACCATGATACAGAGACACCTTGACACGCAGGCTTGAGCTACAGTATGGCACCCAATGTGGGACTTGAACCCACAACCCTGAGATTAGGAGTCTCATGCTCTAGCAACTGAGCTGGCTGGTATTTTAATTCAAGATGATTTCATTCATTCTCATCAACATGAGGGTCTGGATCAGAATGGTAAGCCAATCCCAAGACCCTGCTTCTGCCCAGAAGAGACACGCATCACTTGTCAAATTTCATTGTCCACCACAAAGCCCATAGTACCAGCTAATCCAAGAAAAAAAAAAAAAGATAAGTTCTTCCAAGCATACATAATCTCAGGAAGATAAGGTATCAGTTAATGGCAGACCTTCCAAAGTCCAGCCCTTAATGACCCATAGGGCACTGTTCAGCTTCTTTCTGTTACAGGACCCGCTGAAGGAGTCAGCTGCCATTACTGTTACAGATATCTGAGATGAAGCCGCTTTAAAAAGAAAGGGCAATTTTTGGTTTGAGTTTCTCAGTTTGCCGTTGCTACTGTCTCTCCTTCTCTTCCCCTTCCTCCCTCTTCTCCTCCTCCTCTTCCTCATTCTCCTCCATAAGTTTGGAGTACTCAGATCGTAATTGGTTGACCCAAGTGCATTTGTGCCTGTAGCAAAGTAGATCCTAACAGGAACATATGAGGGAGGAAGCAGTTTACCTCATGGTAGCAGGGCAAGGGCGAAGGGGAAGGAGAGAAAGCAAGCACTTGTCATAGTCTTTCTTTTTCTAAACATTTTTTTCTTTTATTGAAAATCGGTATCTTTTTTTCCAAACAGCACATGCTGCTTATGGTTTCCCCTCCCTCTACTCCTCCCAGTTTCTCCTCATGTCCCCTTCCATCTGGACCCACACTCCTCCTGTCTCTCACTAGAAAACAAACAGGCTTCTAAGGGATAATAATAAGATAAACACATCAGAATAGTACAAAAAAAACAACAGAAGGAAAAGAGCCCAAGAAAAGGCACAAGAAACAAATATAGATGCAGAGACCCGCTCGTTTGCACATTCAGAAATCCCATAAAAACACAAAACCAGAAGCCATGATGTATATATACACAAAGTACCTATAGTGTTAGAGAGAGAGAAAGAAGGGGGAGGGAGAAGGAGGGGTAGAGAGAGAGGAACTAAATAAAAAATAGAAAGATAAACTTTAAAAAAAAAAAAAAAAAAAAGCCCTGACATGACAGTACAAGACAAGAACCTCCAAAGATGAAGCTGAGTTCATTTTCTGTTGGCCGTCCACTGCTGGGCATGCAGCCTAACCTTAAGAGTAGTTTGTTTCCCTGGTGAGACTCTCTTGCAGAAAACTAATTTTTCATTCACAGGTGGTTATCAATTGGAGATGGCTTCTGGGTTGCGGTGGGGGCATGTGTCCACTTCTCCTTTCAGCTCTAGGACCCCATCCGGTGCAGACCCGTGTAGAGCAGACCCATCTGGTGCAGACCCATGCAGGCTCCATGAATGCTGCCTTAGTGTCTGAGTTCCTGTCTGTATGGGTCCTGTTGCGTTTATAACGCCTTATTTCCTTGGTGTCCTCCATCCTCTCTGGTTCTTACACTCTTTCTGCCTGTCTTCTGCTGGGTTCCCTGAGCCCTGAGGGGAGGGATTTAATGAAGATTAACATTCCCTTAAAGAGCACGGCCCTAGTGACCTAACCCCTTCCACTAGAACCCTCCCATGAAAAGTTCTACCACTTCCCCATGGCAACCACAGACTGGGGACCAAACTTCCAACACAATGAATGTTTTCATTCAAGATCCAAACTACAGCACGGGCCACCCTTGCTAAACTTCCTGGGAAGCAGGAGGTCTTCTAGTGCCCTAGTCAAGCCATCTCAGCTGTGGCCAGAGCCTCTCATCCTCCATCTAGGGCTTGCTTCTCCCATGATCGATCCCTGGAGCCAGGACCTCACCTGTCTGCTCCCTGAGCTTGCTTGATGTCTCAGTTTGGAAGCCACGATCCTCCAGCAGCTGCCCAGGAAGGCTCTGGCCCCCCAAATATTTAGTTAGCAGTGATTCCACTAAATGGAATTGACTTTTTATCGGCTTGGCTCTGCACAGCTGCCACCAGCGAAGGCTGTTTCCTTCTTGCCTCTTCTCCGCTTGTCAGTTTCCTCCACAATTCCTATGGGCAGCCTTTGGCTCTGATCAATACTAACTGCTGTGTAACAGCTCACGCACGGCTGCTCTGGTTGGCATCGATCAGACCTTTCTTCCAACAGGTAGTTGGCTGTTGAGGCAATGACTTGAGATAAACACCTACTTTTACTTCGGGCTAATTCATGTCGGGTGGATTTCGAGAAGGCTCTGAAACCCAGGCATCAAGATTGACTCTCTGGTGCTTACGATCCTACTAGACCTTTCTTGCTCTCCCCCTTCTTTCTCATCCTTGAATTTTGTTAGTGCCACTTAGAAAAAAAGATAGCAGGACTTGAGACGTTGAAAACGCCACTTCAGAAAAATGTGTCGGCCATCCATCTCTCTCTTTTTAATGAGATGCATCCTGCAGAAAACACAGGGCTGCTAGAGAGGTGGCATTACCACCAGGCAACAGAGCCTACTTCCAGATTTCCCGGGATGAGCCTCCAGCACCCTAAAACCTTGATCTTCAATATTACGGGGGGAGGGGGTCTTTGAATCCACGCCTATGCTGTTGCAAGCTCCCAAGTGAATTTGCCAGGAGCAAAGATGGTGAAATGGGCCACCACTGTGCAACTCACTGAGGCATGTGTAGTTGACGCAATTTCACAGTATTTGTTTTGTAACTAGAAAACACACACCTCCTCCCCCCACCAACATGCATAGTTACTGTGGCTGAATGTTACAGCTGATGATGCCTTCACTTACTTGTCACATAGGTCCTAAACTACCTGTTCTTTTTCTTTTTGTTCAGCCACCCAGGACACAACTGCCTCATCAGTTCCAAGTCCTCTGAAGCTTTTGCGCTGAAACCCCAATGCCCTGTCCCTCTATCTCATTCAAGCCCTTGTGGCCCAAGGTTTGGGCCACTGCAGCATCCTCTGGCTAATTGCCTGGCTTGCAGACTCTCTCTGCTTTCTTATTTTCACTCTGCACACAGATTAATTTCCTAGAACTCTGCTGGGAGTGCTTTTCCTCCGAACTTCCAAGTGACTCTCCGCTGCTTGTCAGAAAGGAGGCCAAATTTCTCAGCCTAGCATCTGGCCTTCCGCTCACTGGCCTCCCACCACTCCCCAGCACGAGCCCTGCGCTCTAGCCTACCCACCTGATTAGCTGTTTCCTCTACATTTGTTTCAGCACTTTATCAAAAAAAAAAAAAAAAAATGCCATGACGCCTCAGAACCTGGCTAGGCTGCCTATTAGCTGTGCAACTTCAGTCAAGTTACCCAACCTCTCTCTGCCTCAGTTCCCCATCTATTAAATGGAGATAAGAATAGTACCTAGCAAATAAATACATAAATAATAAATAAAGAATAGTACCTAGCTGGGAGTGGTGGCTCAGTGTATTTAATTCCAGCACACAGGAGGCAGAGAGATGGACCTCTGTGAGTTCAAGGCCAGCCTGGTTTACATATCAAGTACCAGGCCAGTTAGAGCTGCATAGTAAGACCCTGTTTCAAAAGAAGAAAAGTGGGAGAAGGAAGATGAGGAGGGAGGAGAAGGAGGAGGAGAAGGAGGGGTACCCACCTCACTAGGTGGACATGAAAATTAAAGAACAGAATGGGTGTGAAGTCTTTGAAGTGGTGCCTGTGCGGGACGTTCCGTGTGTTTGCTCTTCCTTCTACTGTATCATTTTCCTCACTTCAAGTCACACCTGAAAACACAACTTCTCCAGGGATATTCAGTAGTTTTCCCCTGGTCACATATATGTGTGTACAGATATATATATATAGATAGATAGATAGATAGATAGATATGTGTGTGTGTGTGTGTGTGTGTATATATATATATATATATATATATATTTTCCTTTGACATCCATAACCATAGATTGTTTCTACTACTACTACTAATAATAATATAATTTTAGCAAGTGTGTATTAAGTACATGCACAGTGCTTCTATATGCACTATTGCTTCTGTGTGTGTGTGTGTGTGTGTGTGTGTGTGTATTTGTGCAGATGCGTAAGCACAGAGGTCAGAGGAGGATGTCAGGTGTCCTCCTCTGTCACTCTCCGTGCTCAACCTTCTTCCCTTGGGGCAGGGTCTCTCACTGAACCTGGAGCTTGGCAGCCATCAAGCTCCAGTGACCTTCCTGTTTCCATTCCCCAGTGTTGGGCTGCAGGTGTGCACACAGCCATGCCTAGGCTTTCACATAGGTGTCGGGGATCCGAACTCAGATCCTTGGGCTCACGCAACAAGAACTCTTGCCCACTGAGCCACCCCACCCGCAACCAAGGTTATTGGACTGAAGTACTAGCACAGAACACCTTCCATTGTCCCAGATCTCTCTCCCTCACCCTATGCCTGGCCTTTTGTCACAGGAGGCTGACCTCTCTGTCCAGTGGTCTCCACTTTGATTTGGTCAGTGAGACACAAGTAGGAAAAATAAATCAGATCGGAGGTTCGTCCCAGTTCAAGGTCCGGGCTCCTGCCAGATGGACTCTTGGTCCCACCCACACTATCGACAGCTTCTGGACACAGTGTGGTCTCTGTTTACTTTTGCATACTTGAGTGGGAACAAGACCCAGGGCATTGCACTAACTCTGTGGTTCCTTGCACCCTGGCCACACCTTTGTAGGGTCCTTAGTCCCTAGTTGATCTCTGCTCAAAGCGCTCTAATTCAGGTATGCTGCATTGGTTGGCACAGTTCTTATTACAGTCCTACAAAATACATGGTGTCACGTTACCAAAGATGCCCAAGACCTCTGCCTCTAAGTGCTGGGGCCATATCTACTGGACTCCAACACCCACGGTGGTGATCACTGCATGCCGCTATCTGAATACTGAGCTAAATCCTTCCTGTGGTAATGTTAAGTGATGAAGACTTTGTGCCAATTAGGTTACAAGGGTGGGGCCCTCATGAATGGGATTAGTGCCCTTGTAAAAGAAGCACCAGAGAGCAGTTTGGTCCTTCTGCCACATGAGAACCCAGGAAGAAGACACTGCCCTCAGGTATGATAGCACTGAACCTTTAATCCCAGCACTCTGGAGGCAGAGTAGATCTCTGTGAGTTCAAGGCTAGCTTGTGCTATATAGTGAGTTCCAGTCTAGCAAGGGATATATAGTGGACATATATCTTGAAGAAGGAGAGGAGGAGGAATGTAGTGCCTACAAAATAGGCAGCGGGCCCTCACCAGATACCACATCTGCCAAAGCTCAAATAGAATAAAGATTTAATTAAAGAATTCCAAGCAGCAAGATGGCTCAGTTGGTGTGGTGGTTTGAATAAGGACGGGCACTGAGGTTTTTGAGAGCCCAAGCCAGGCCCAGTGTCTCTCTCTCTCTCCTGCTGCCTGAGGATCCAGATGGAGAACTCTCAGCTACTTCTGCCTGAGCACCACCATGCTCCCCGCTATGACAATAATGGTCTAGCCCTCTGAAACTGTAAGCAAGCCCCAATGAAATGTTTTCCTTTATAAGAATTTCCAGGGTTGGAGAGGTGGCTCAGTGGTTAAGAGCACTAGCTGCTCTTCCAGAGGACCTGGGTTCAATTCCCAGCATTCACATGGCAGCTCACAGCTGCCTGTTACTTCAGTTCTGGAGACCCTATGCCCTCACATAGACATACATGTAAGCAGAACACCAATGCACAGAAGCAATAGATCACTAAGACGGTTGGTAAAGGTATTTGTCCCCCAAGCCTAAGTTTGCTCCCTGAACTCACATGGTAGAGAAACTCCCCAAAGTTTTTCCCTAACCTCCATACATATACTCTGGTGCATACTCATGTATGCATCCTAAATAAATGAATATAGCCGGGCGGTGGTGGCGCACGCCTTTAATCCCAGCACTCGGGAGGCAGAGCCAGGCGAATCTCTGTGAGTTCGAGGCCAGCCTGGGCTACCAAGTGAGTTCCAGGAAAGGCGCAAAACTACACAGAGAAACCCTGCCTCGAAAAACCGGAAATAAATAAATAAATAAATAAATAAATAAATAAATAAATAAATAAATGAATGAATATAAATTTCAAAAAATGTTAGAAGAAATTATTTGTGTGTGTACATACATACATAAATATATACATATACCCCACAGAGACAGAGACACAGAGAGAGAATTCTTTAGTAAATTTTAAGGTTCTATGTTAACATCCATACCTGTTAATTAGAATGTAGTTTTTGAGAGATTGTTGTTTTACTACACCAATCTATTCCAATCAACAATAACAAAAATACCCTAAACTGCACTTGCCAAGCAACAGTAACAAAAATACCCTAAACTGCACACGTAACCCTGGATTCAGTCTCAAGCCTGCAAATAACAATCCAACACACAAACATAGACTAGGTAACTAATAAGCAGGGAATTTATTTCTCAAAATTCTGGAATCAGGAGTTTCCAGATCAAAGACCCACCCAGTCTGATGTCTGCTGAGGGACCATTTTTTATACTTAGCATCTTCTGCCTCCTCCCTTGGAGGCCACAGTGAACAGCCTCCTTTTTTTAGAACTCTCCTCCCCTGCTTCCCGTGTAGGAGTGCAAAGCCCTCATGATCTCACTACCTCCCCAAGGCCCCAGACTGGAGATTGGGTTTTGGTGGATGAATTTTGGGAGAAAATAAACGTTCCATAGAGCACAGTACTACAATTAAAATTAAAAACATGCCTAGGTTGAGGGCCTTAAAACAACAATCACTTATTAGCCCATCATTTTGTGGCCTGGTGAGTGGGGCTGGGCTCAGCCGGAAGGTTCTTCTGCAGGCAATGCACTTACATGAACCTACTGCTGTCACTGAGCGTCTAGCAGCTGAAAGGGGCTGACACCGGTGATGGGCCACGTGTCTCTGGTATCTAGCAAACTAGCGTAGACTTCTTCGTGGTGGCCAGATTCCAAAGTCAGGGGAAGAGAACCAGGCCCAGTGTTCCAGTACTTTTCTAGCCTTAGCTTGTGTGAGATTTCTCTAATGTCCCCGTGATTGAATCCAGAATCAAGAGCTGCCAAAACTGACCCACCTCTTGATGGAAGGAACTGCAGAAGACTGATTTTTTTTTTCTTTTAATTCCACTACATACTACACATTTTTCTGGAAGGATCTATGGCCTCACAACTTCACATTCTCTATCTTCATAACCTAGAGAAGCAATCTTGGCCACCTTTGGGGTTTTTTGAGGGAGCAGGGAGTGTCTTTTTAATAGTTCGGTGAACATCTGACTGAAAATAATTCTTCAAATGTAGCATGAGGAAGTGGAATTTTTTTTTTTAATTAGGCTTCAGCAGAATTTTTAAAAGGATCTTTCTTCTCTTGAGCTGCCTCTCCCTTGTTATAAATTATAACTCCACCCAGTGGCACACCACAGCCAGCCCGTCTCTCCTTCCCACCCTTCCACTGTACTGCTGGCTTGGCAACCCATGCTCAGCTCACATTGCTGAGGAGAAAAGAAGTCCCGCTTCCTGCTCTCCTCACCCCCTCCCTCCTTTCTCCACCCCTGGGGCTCACCCTTTGCTCACTCCTGCTCCTCATGGCTCTGGCTGTCCTCCAAGGGGCAGGAGTTAGAAAAACCCGTTTGCTCTGGGGCTGTCTATACAGCCCTGCAGGTTCCACACTGCACACATGGCTCAGAGACCTGGCCAGAACGTTTTAAAATGGAAGACAGAAATTTTATCTTAAAGACAATGTGTGCGAAACCACATTTAAAGATACTTGTGAACTTGACATGCCTAGTTCAGTGCATGAATTCACTTCACAGTTAGGGAATAGTCACTATACTCCAGGTCCCTTATAACCTAATAGGAGAGAGAGAGACCCTTGAAAAGAATTTTAATTAATGCATGTCAGTTAATTGTGCGAGGGGATGTCTCGTGAAACTAGTTGGTGGCCACTGTGCCCAGCCTCGGTGATTGAGACTTTTCATGGCAATGTTATCTCATGTGGCCTAGCCCAGGGCTGCCCAGCAGAAATAGAGTATGGACACAGATGTAACCCGCTAGATTTGCCAGCATATTACAAAAATAAAAATCAACAGGTAAAAACCATCCTAATGAGCTGGGTGGTAGTGGAACACTCCTTTAATCCCTACACTCGGGAGGCAGAGGCAGGCAGATCTCTGTGAGTTCAAGGCCAGCCTGGTCTATAGAGTGAGTTCCAGGACAGGCTCCAAAGCTACACAGAGAAACCAAAAAACCAAAAAAAAAAAAAAAAAAAAAATCCTAATAGTTCATTTCATTCAACTCAACATGTCCAAGACATTGCCATTTCACTGAGCAATTAATATAAAATTATTAATGAGACGACTTACATTCTTTTTATTGTACCATCTTTGAAATCCAGCTTGTATTTTATCCTCATAGTCCATCTCCATTTTAATGCCAAGTTTTCAGCAGTGAAAGTAAAATGTAGTCCCTATTGAAACAATTAAGTTGTGTTTAACGGAAACATATTTTATACTGCTTTGGTTTAAAATTTGTAATTGAAATGAAATAAAGTAGAAAAATTCAGTTACTCACCAAGTGCCTCAGCATCCGTGTGTGGCTACTGGGTACCAAACTGGAGATCAGGAGTCCAAAAGAATAGGCAGATGTAAACCAAAGGAAGGAGATAGGAAAAGGAGACAAGAATCGGAATGGATAAAAGGCCATGGCATCATATTGATTCAGAAACACTAGTGTGTCTCGAGAACAAGGAGCCCGGGGGGCCTGGAGACTCAGTGGCCACAAAGCCATCCTGAACTAGTGGCTCTCTGATTCTTGTCTTTGTGGATTGAAATAATCAAGTTCACTAACTACAGAGGATAAATTCTAGAAGGAAGTTTTTTATAAATCTGTAGGTGGGAGCAAGAAGAAAGAAATACAGAGGTGGGGGCCTCACAGAGTTTCTGTAGAGCAGTAAGGGTCCCAGGAAATAGGGCATCTTTGGGCTTCTGCAGCTTTTTAAAGAATGTATCACAGAAACTGGGGGGAAGCACAGAGAGTGGGGGAAGGGCCGGTCAGTCCAGTTGACCCAACCACAAGGTGTCCAGTCACGTGCAGCCTCTAGGCCGGGGTGCTGCTTAGGAGACAACAAGCAAGGAGAACGGACCTCTCTTCTGGCATTCCTGGCCTCCAGGACGTTCTTGGAACTATTGCTTTGAGGTCCCTGCCCTATTATTTCCTGTTCTCATCAGTGTGGAGTTTGGAATTCTAAACAGTTTAATAAAAATAATAAGACACAGTAGAGAAGAGTAACAATGGCCAAGGACCCAGGGCTAACACGTTAGTCACTTTTCTCACTGCTGTGATCAAAGGCCTGGCGAGGAACAACTTGAGGAGGGAAGGGTCTGTTTTGGCACGTGGCTTGAGAGGATTCCGTCCACCATGGCAGGAAGGCGTGGCAGAATTCGTGGCAGTATTCGTGGCAGTGGGAACCTGTGGCTGCTTGGTTACATGCGTGTGCATCAGGAAACACATACTGATCGGGACCAGAAACAGGAGTGGGCTATGACTCTCCAAACCCACCTCCCACTGACTCATGTTCCCCAGCTAGGCCCCAGTTCCAGAAGGCTCCACAACCTCCCCAAATAGCTACAAGCTAGGGACCAAGTGCTCAGAGACATGAACCTGTAAAGGACATTTTATATCCGAACCATATCAGGCAGGACCAACAAAAAAATCACCTTATAAGTCTTTGAGTCCCCAAAAGAACTAAAAGCCACACATTTTGTAAGTATATACTTAGTATGGGGCCAATTAGGCACCAAAAGGAATCTTCTAGAGTAGTCCCTACTACAGCTACCAAAACCCATAGGAACACACCCACCCTCTTGATATCCTAGGATGAAGGCTCTGTAAGTCAACATCTGGGATAAGGAAGCTTGCTTTAAGCAAAACAAGGCATAAAACAGATGAAATATGTATTTTCAACGTATCACTATCAGAAATGAACTCCACGAGGTTCAGAAGGATGCTGACTAGTTTACAGAGGAGACTATCCTAGCATTAAAACGGTCCATGTGTTACTCATGGCAGGTGCTCAAGTATAATGAGTGGGCAAACCCTGCTCGCCTGCCTTTCTTCATCCCTCCCTCCCAGCAACCCTGTCTGTCATCTGTGATGTGGATCTCATCCTAAGCCTTACTACCCTGGGAATCACTGAGCATCTCAATGTGACGTCTGAGCCCTGTGCTTCTTCATTTCTGTTAAATGTTCAGGACTACCTCTGTACTGTCCTTCTAAGTCAGATTCCTGAAGATTAGCCAGCATGACCATCCCCAGACACAACACCCATCCCTGCAGAAATGAGTCTAACTGATGACATAAAATGTGTGGCCCAACTCAAATCATTTGGGGCTCCCAGTTGGAGTGGACCACACAGGGCGTGGGCTGAACAGTGTTGTCATCACTTTAAAAAAGTGGATCTGCTAAAGATAGGGTTAGGGGACCTGTGTGCTGGGCAGCAACCAACATATCACCTGCAGCCCGCCCCTTTGCCACCTCGGCATCCATTCATGCTTAACTGCAATAGAAACTTTCACAAATGCCTGTGACCACATAAAAATTCATGCCACTCATAAAAAAAGAACCAAGAAGCTTATGCACAAGCATCCTCTGTGATCCCGATTCGTGAAATTCAGACATGATTTCTTATGGTCCAGTGACCTGCAGTTAAATCAGGTTGTCTAGCACTGATACACCCAGTATAGGAAAGAAAGACCAACTGCAGACAGTCAACAACAATAACAAACTGGGGGGAAAATAGGAAATGGCGTGTACCACATCCCAGACAACAGGAGTCAATGAAGCTCCTGGCAGTAGATAGAATTCTTGGCACACACTCTAGACCAGGAAATATCATCTCTGTTGGTTTGTCCTCCATGAGCATACTTGAGAGAGGTGTACTGCCTGGGAATAACGTCACTTGAGCTGCTCCTTACCCTTTGGAGCAAGTTTGAGGGTGCCTCCATCCGTTTAAGCTCTTCAAATGGTTTATGAAAGACTGGATGTTGTAAAGACTAGGGATTTATTTAATGGTTCCGGAAGCTGGAGAGTACAAGACCAAAAATGACATGAAATTCTGTACCTGTCAAGGACCTGCTTCCTGATTCATAAATGACTGTCTTTTGCTCTGTCCTCACTTGGTAGTAGGGACAGACTACCCTTTGGTGGTAGAGGTAATGGAAATCTCTCAGGCCTCTGATATGAGGGTTTTTATTCCAGTCATGAAGGTCCTTCCTCACATGATCTCCTCCCCAAGGCCCCACCTCTCAGTGCCACAATCAGCCTGGGGGTGAGGATTTTAATCCACGTACAAACATGCCCAACCTAGAAAGAGGAACTAGACTTGTCCCAAAGGTGACCCTGAGATGTTAGTAACTTCAGAATCTTCTCCGCCTTTCTTGGAGTTTCTTTGGCAATGCACATCTCTCAAAAACTTAATTAAAAAAAAAAAAAAAAAGCTGGGCGGTAGTGGGGCACGCCCTTAATCCCAGCACTCGGGAAACAGATCTCTGTAGGTTCGAGGCCAGCCTGGAATACAGAGTGAATTCCAGGAAAGGCTCCAAAGCTACACAGAGAAACTTTATCTCAAAAAAAAACAAAACAAAAACTTAATAGATTTTTTTGGTTTGGTTTTGTTTGGTTCTTTTTCATATTTTTGCTCCTAGACAACTCTACCCAGCAGTGGTCAAAACTGTAGATTTTGTTTGGTCATACACTTTAAAGGTAGGAACATCTGTTCTCTAGCAAAAAAAATCCTGTGCTTTGTCAATCTTTCAGGACTATCTGTTTTCAGACTTTAAGGACTCTACCAATAATGTGAAAAAATTTTACTTCATGATCCAGTATACAGTTACACACGTATTGTGTATAATATAAACAAATCACAAGTTTCATGCTACAGTATTTCTCTTCAGTGTGTGTGGCCTGTGATGGCTTGTTCACTTTATTTTTTAGTGGTTATCTAATATATTTTTTCTGTAATTTTGAGGTACAATGTAACTCTCCCTGCTCTTTCTTCCCTCCAATCCCTTCCGTGTATACCACCTACTCGCTCAAATTCATGGCCTTTTTCTTTAATTGCTGTTACATATACATTCTTCCACTAAACGGGTGTAGTCCCTAACTACATTCTAAACTTTTATCCTTGTACCCACAGCTCTGTTTTTTAAATAGGAAGGAGGCAAAGTAAAGGCAAAGCTGGTGCCCGGCCCTGGCCCAGCAGATGGATCTACGACCCACTAATGGGCCACGCCCAGGGTGTGAAAGCACCACTTAGTTTAGGTTCCTCGAAGCATGGCCGCAGCATCTGCTCCAAAGGAAATTCACACGATGCTTCCGTAGAGGGGTTTGCTTGCTTTTTTTTTTTTTTTTTTTTTTTTTTTTCATAGAAAGGTTTTTGTAATTCACCTTTATACTGTTTCCCGTCAGGACTTTGTGAAACACATGGATGGATTTTCCCTTTCTCTGTCAGAGAATATTTACAGGGCAGGAGACAGAGGAGAAGGTAGGTCAATCTTTTGCTGCATTCTGGTCTCATGAAGAACCTTCTGCGGCCCTGTAATCTTCACACAAGGGAGATACAGGACGGTTTGTTCAAGGCCATCTTGAAATATACAGTGAGAGGAGAGGAGAGGAGAGGAGAGAGAGAGAGAGAGAGAGAGAGAGAGAGAGAGAGAGAGAGAGAGAGAGAGAGAGAGAGCGAGAGAGCACAATGAACAATTTCTGGATATTAACTTGTATTTAAGATAGAAAATGCAGCTTTCAAGGCCGGCATGGCCCCTGAGTCAGAACTGTCAGCCATCCTGCGTGGTCCACACAGGCTGAAAGGGCCTCTCTTAGCAAAGCCCTGGCCACTTCCCTTTCTGCTGGAAAAGCAGGCCACCTTCAGCTTGTCATAGTACTCTATTGAAACCTATCAGCAATGGCCATCTCACGCCAACATCCTGAATGCTTTCCCCCAGATTAAGATGTGATAGGTACCCAGGCTGCATTCCTACATTTAAAAAAAAAAAAAAAAATCCCACCCTCCCTTTCTCTGTGACTAGTAACGGAATCTTTCAGCCTGGGTCAAGCACCCTCATTGGCCATGGCTGGCCTTCTCCACTTGATGTTCCTCATCCTAAAGTGTGTTTCTCACAATACTTCCTGGTTGACACTTCCCTTCCTCATTCTGAGGATTAGCCTCACTCTGTAAGCCATCTTTATCCTTACAAGAATACCTTGAAGAGAATAGCTTCCAGCCAATCCCTGCTAAGGAGCTCAGGGGAATTTTCAAGGAAGCCCTTTTCTCTAGCATATCTGGATTTCGTAAGGTAGAAGCAATCCCCCAAGACCCTAAAGGTTTTGGGACTGAAGCTGATGATGAAGGGGTGGGGGTGGGGACAAACCTTTAAGAGGGAGATGACCCTGGTGTAAGGCCTGGCTTCATCACAAATGATGTGAACTTAAATGAGTTCTCTGTCTTTATTTTTCCCGTCACTGTGATAAAGTACCCAGGCAAAAGCAATTTAAGGGAGAAAGGTTTTGTTGTGATTCACAGTTAGAGGTTAGAGAATATCATGGTGGAGAAGGAAGGAACTGGAGGCAGCTGGTCACATCGAATCCACAGTCGGGAGGCAGAGGGAAGGGAATCCATGCTGCTGGTCACTATCATTTCTCACATTTACACAGATCACAACCCCGTCCCAGTGAATGGTGCCACTCACAATGGAAACTGGACCCTCACCCTGGCTGCCCACCATCTTCCATCCTCAATTAATGTAATCAAGACAATGCCTCACTGGTGTACCTGGAGGCTTGTCTCATGAGTAACTCAGGTTGACATTAACACTAACCTGAACATTCTCACACCTCATTTCCTCTTCTTTAAAGCTGGAATAATGCTTCCTAAAATTGTAAGGATCAAATGGAAGATGCAAGCTATCTAGCACCGTACCTTCCCTAGAACAGGTACCCCAAAATGTTTGTATCATCATTCTAGATGCTAAGAGACGGTAGGAAGTGTGGGGCACTGAATGAAGCTTTTATAGCTTGAATATGGAAGGTTCCCCACAGGTTCATAATACTTGGGGCACAGCTGGTGGCACCATTTGGGGAGGCTGTAAAGAGTTTGGGAGGCGAGGAGTATGTGTCCTTGAAGGTTATATATAAGGACCCCATGCCTGCTCCTCTCTCTCTCTCTGCTTCACGTCCACCTCAGAGTAAGGGCTTCTTCTGCAATACACTCCCACCATCATGGCATTCTGCCTGAGCACAGGGGCCAAGTAACTGCGGACCAGATCCTCTGAAACCATGAACTAAAATAAATCTTTCTAACCGGAAGTTGTCTCTCAGTCTAAGCTACAGAGCACAGAAGTCAAGCATAACAGCTTTACCACCATGGAACCCTGAGGAAGAGTGGACGTTGGGTCAGTGGGTCAGACCCAATGAGCTCCTTCCAGGCACAAATTCAGCAAGGTCTGCTACTGAAGATGATGGGCAGCCAGTGTCGGGGTCAGGTTCCGACAGCAGTTGGTGCCGATGCTTCAGGGATTGGCTTCTGAATTGATAGTCAACAAAGATGGCCTAGAGAGAGAAGCTGAACACAGATCCTCTGGACTCTTCTGGATAGTCACAGTAGGTCCCAGGATGTCAGAGTGGAGAGAGTGGCCACCTTTGGTCTATGAACTGCTCCAGGATCAACACAGGCCAGCTCTCTACTGCGGGGAGTGGAGCTGGGCTTCTTAGAGAAAAGCCCCAAAATGAGACTACCCAATTTTTTTATGACTTAAGGGATGATTAATGAAGAATATTAAAAATTCAACTCCAGTTAATAAAATTCCAACTTTCCATCAACCACAGTGTGGAACTATTACAAAATGTACTCAGAAAATGAGTCCCATGAACAACAGCAACAAAACAAGCAAAAAGACAGGGCCAGGGAGATGGCTCAGTGAGTGAAGGTGCTTGCTACCAAGCCTAAAGACCTAAGTTCAATTCCCGGACCTGCAAGCTGTTCTTTGGCCTGCACATGTATGCCATGGCATGGCCACTCCCACACACATGCCCATGTACACACACAGAATAAATAAATGTAAAAAGACTTTTAAATAAATAAATGTTGGGGGGGGTGCCATGTGGGGGAGAGCCATCTGTAACCTATCCCTTGGGAAGAGGACACAGGAATCAGGTGTTTAAGGTCATCCTTGGCTACATGGTAGGTTCAGAGTTATCCTAGGCTATATGAGACACTACTTTTCCCTCCCCCCAAAACACACAAAAAGCAATCTATATACAGAATCTAGTCCCCTGGGAATATTTTTAAAAGCAGCTCAATCGTAGAGAAAACCACTTGGTTTAAGCCTGGTGCTTTTGAAATATCAAAATGGACATGTGTTTTATTGTAGCAGTGGGGACTAAGGCTTCCATGTTTTGTTTTTACATCCTGTTATCTCTTCTAGAACATTCCTTCCTGTGCATTTGTGGCAGCACTTGCCTCTTCCCAGTAGTTCCCAGAGTGGGTGTATGTGATTATAGCCTATGATGTTCTTGCTTAATTATAATTACTCACATTAAAGCAACACTTTAGAAGATACCTCATTCCCCAGGCTCTAACATGGACATGGGTGTGGAGAGACATGGCTCATATATCTCACGGGCTGGGATTTTTAATTTCTGGGAGGCAGCTAGATGGATGCTAGCAGAAGCTTTTGCACTTCCTTCGGGCTTTTTGCTAACCCTCAATTAGAACTCATTCTTAATTTCCCGGCCCAGTTTATTAACCTCCAGGATATGGTGAAAGATCTCACCGAGTTCCTCCCTGGGAGTCTAAAATGCCTTTCTTCTTGCCTTCCCATCTCCGCCAGCCTCCCCGCCTCCTGGCCTCACTGCCCCGTCTGCTTTACTGTGACCGCTCCTGTCCCTCTCGCCACCCTCCTCCTGTCACTCTCTCTCTCTCTCTACTCTTTCCTCCTTCTCGCTCCCTCTCTTCTTTCTCTTTCCTTCCATCACCCGAGCTCCTCTCCCTCCCCGGCTTCGCTGCTGCTGTGCGGGGTTTCTCCATCATTTGGAACCTGTGTCAAGGGCAAAGGGCAAATTTGGAAGATCTGTGAGACAGTGATAGACAAGGCTGCAGCTTCAAATGCATGCACCCCAGGAGAACCGCGAATGAGGCCCACTGCAACATCGTAAAGGTGACTTGCAATATTATAAGGGAGGCTTTGGTGATTTTTTTTTTTTTAATAACTCGGTTGCATAGTTCTTGACTGTGTACTTTGTAGATGACACCATGTCACAATTTCAAAAGGATGGACAAACTTGGTTGGGTCTTGGTTCTGCTGCATGCAGCATGACTCCAGGGTGTTCTAGCTCAAGACTTGCAGCAAACCAGCTCAGTCAGGCCCTTGTGGCCACACTGGGGATCTAGCACCAGCATTACCAGAACAGAACAAAGATGGTAGTGGGTGAGCTCACGTTCCCTCTGCACTCAACTTCCCCATTCCTTTCCGCCATCAGGGAGAAAATGTTTGTTTTTTTTTTTCTTTTTAATTCTAAAACCAAGCATGGTGGCACACACCTATAACCCCTACACTCAGTAGATAGAAGCAGTAAGATCAAAAGTCCAAGGTTACCCTCAGCTCCATAGTGAGTTTGAATCTGGAGCATGAGCCTGCCTTTAAAAAAATACATTCTGCTGGGTAGTGGTGGTGCAATCTTTAATCCCAGCACTCAGGAGGCAGAGCAGATGGATCTCTGTGAGTACAAGGTCAGCCTCATCTACATAGACCCTGTCTCAAAAAAAAAAAAAAAGAAAGAAAGAAAGAAAGGAAGGAAGGAAGGAAGGAAGAAGAACAAAAAAAGAAAATTCAGTGTTGGAGACAGCTCGGTGGTAGAGTGCCGATTTAGTATGCATGAAGCCACAGCTTCTATCCCCAGCACCACAACATAATAACAACAACAATCAGTAATCTATCTCCTGTGGTCTCTTGTCATCTTTTTAGTTAATGAGACCAGGTACCCACAGCCCCTCCTGCCCAGGCCCTTCTTTCTCTACTGCCCATCTCCCTTTCTTCTTACTTTACTGCCTGCTCTGGGCTCACCTTTCTCCACTCCCCACCTCGCTCCTCCGTCTCCCCACTGACTTCTTTATTTTCCTCCCTCTTGTCTCTCTTGAGATGGGCCGCTGTGGGCAGCAGAGGAAGAGGGCGCATCCTGAGGAAGTTTGTCAAGCAGCTCAGAACATTCTCCAGGGAATTCATTTCTTTATTTATCTATGTATCTATTTACCTAATTATTTAATGTGTGTGTGTGTGCCCATGCCCACACACCCACGTGCATGGGGAGCGGGCATCCACATGTCATGGCATGTATTTGAAGTCAGAGGACAATCTGTGAGAGTTCAGTCTCCACTGTGTGGGTTCTGGGGTTAGAACCGAGGGCATCAGGCTTAGTGGCAAGCGCCTCTGTCCACAGCCATCCTTTAAAATCAGTTTCCCCAGATTTTAAATGAAGTACCCCTAAAACTAAAGAGAGAGGTTGGAGAGATGGCTGGGCAGTTGAGAGTACTTCCTGCTCTTCCAGAGGACCTGAGTTCAGTTCCCAGAACCCACACTGGGTCGCTCTCAATCATCTGCAACCCTACCTCCAGGGGATCTGACATCCTCTTCTGGGGGTACCTCTGCACACATGTGCACCCAAGCACACACACACACACAATAAGTAAATAGAAATGATTTTTAAAAACTCTCCTAGGCCTGTTTTCCCATCCTCAGAATGGAGGCTGCTAAGTGCTATGGTTCAGGTGTGCCTCGAGCTTGTTGCTGTGACGAAGTACCCCAGAGCTTAGGAAAAGGGGAGTTCTAGCTTTACCTTTGTTTTGTTTGTCGAGACAGGGTCTCCTGTAGCCCAGGCTGGCTTCAAACTTCCTGTGTAGCTGAGGATGGCCTTGACCCCCCTGTCACTGCCTCACAAGTGCTGGGACTGCAGATGTGGGCCACCATGCCTCGACAAGGTGGGGTAGAGGGGGAGTGTTCTTACAGCTCACGGGCTCAATGGTCGCAGGCAGCCAGATCCATTACTTTGAGCCTTGGGTGAGGCTGAAGGCCACAACAATAAGAATGTGTGCAGGAGGAACAAAAACCAGGCATGCAATTCAGAATGCATCCCCAGTGTGCTTCCTTCAGCTAGGACACAGATCTTAAAGTTCCCACCACCGCCTAGCATCCAAGCATTCAACACTTGAGCCTGTGGGGCACATTTCTTAAGAAAGCCATAGTATGTCCTACCTGAAGTTCCATGCATTAAAGGATTGGTAGCCACTGTAGCTGTGTGTTAAAGCATTGGTGCCCACTGTAGCTGTCCCACCTGAAGTTCATGCGTTAAAGGATTGGTAGCCACTGTAGCTATGTTGAAGTGACGGAATCTAAAAAAGGGGAAGGTGGTTAGATCATGAGAACACCATCTTTGGAAGGCATTAATGCTGAACTGGTTCTCCTGAGAATTGGTTGTTATAAAACAAACCTTCCTTCTCATCCCAGGACCTCTTTCATAAATGTTTCTGCCAAAATAATGCCAACCTTGCTAAGGCCTTCACCAAGAGCCAAGCAAATGCCAGCACCTTGCTTTTAAACCTTCAGAACTCTAAACTAACTAAGCCCTTTTCCTATACCGAGCCTCTGATACTTTGCTACAGCAATACAAATAGACTAAAAGAGTAATGCTTCTTGGAGATTCTACAGCTGAATGAAATAGCAAATATCACAATGCTTCGGATATGTTAGACTTACAACAAATATTATTTTCCTTTTATGGCCACCCATGCAACCTGTGAAGTCTTATGAAGATAAATAAACAAGCTTGGCAGGTGAGGCCTATGGGAACATAGCATTTTGTGTATTGGATTATATATAGGTTGGCGTCATGGATAGCAAGGTCCTCCAGGTCAATTTTCATTCTGAGAGTGCTGCAGCTGCTGCCTGTAGTTCTTTAATGTTTAAGTAGTGCCTGCTTTCTTTTAGCTGGCATGCTTGTTAGACCTCCCATTAGTGTGCTTATTTATTTATTTTTAATTTCACTGGCCATGCATACAGCACCCTCACGGGGGGGGGGCTGGGGAAAACAGGCTAAAATGAAAATGCCCCTGAACACATGCAGAAACCCTGCCCTGTCCCCAAGGTGACAGCAGTTTGGTAGATGTCCCTAACATTTTAATTCACATGCATATGATTATAGATTAAGTTTGGGATTCTGAGCACTAAAGCACACCTACCTCCCTGGTGTTTTGTGTTGTAATGTTGCCAGTTTCCCTAGTAGTTTAAGATGCTTGGAAGGGTTCATCTTCCTCAGTGTCTACAGCTCCATCCTGTCGTATCCAGGTGCCTCAGCGTATTCCACAGCCCTCCCCTTATGACTTAAATCTCTAATATTGTGTATCAGGTGGTGGATATTTTCTTACTAAGTTAAGGACTAGAGCTGGACCAATAATGCTGTCCGGACATCCCAGATACCTGGAAAGCTGAGGCAAGAGGATGGAAGTAACCTCTGCCTTACAGTGTAAATTCAAGCCCAGCCCAGCAAAATTTAATGAGATGAGACCCTGTCTTGAAGTAAGAAGTAAAAGAGGACTAGTTCAGTTAGAGTCTAGCATGCTGAAGGCCAAGTTCAGTCCCTGGTACTGAAAAAAATACGAGAAATATTAAATGTTGAATTTGTGGGTGTTCCCTATGTATCTTTAACCATTCCCTGAAGAACGTGCCCTACCCCATTGCAAACTGCAGTCAGCACCTTCCACCTGCCCTGTCCTGTGTGCATACTACTCCAGTGAAAGTCCTGAGAGGCGGAATTGCTGGGACAAGGAAGGCTGCTTTTTCTAAATAATCAACATTGCCAAAAAGGCTTCCAAAGGCTGTGGCGCCAGTCTACAGTCCTATTAATAATACCTTTTCCTGAGTGGCTTTTCGACAACGTGTTTCCAAAATAATTGTATGTGGCTTTTTTTTTTTTCTGTTTTGATTTTGGAGAAAGAAGAGGAAGGGTGATAATTAAGGAGGAGTAAAAGGGGGTGCAGAAATTCATTAATTCTTCATTCATTCACTCATCCATCCATTCACTCATCCATCCATTCATCCGGGCACTTTTCTAGTCATTGGTTTCCGTCTAGGCCTGGTTCTAAATGCTAAACACATAAGGCAAACGACTCACCTTGGAAGGGTTCATAGACTAGATATACATCTCAAATTCTTAATTCTTCAGGTGCAGCAGCAAAAAGACTCATCACAGGTAATGAAAAGCATAATCCGAACTTAATCAGGGCAGGAAAAAATGAGCTATAAAGATTTTTTGAAATTTTTAATGAAAACGTTATTTTAATTCATTCATTGCATACACACACACACACACACACACACACACACACACACACACACACGTGGAGGTAGGAGAACAACTTGTGGACTCTGTCCTCTCCTTCATCATGTGAGACCTAGGGATGGAACCCAGGGCTTTGTGTATGCTAGGCAAACACTCTACCAACTGAGCTATATCCCCAGCCTCAACTTTAGGGGGCTTGACGAGCCTCCAATGTGGTGAGTATATTAGCTGATATATTGACATTACCCATCCTGACTTAGAGTGACACAATGCTCTTGTTCTCAGGAAGTACACATTAAAGTATTTGGGGGGAATGCATACACTTTCTCCACCTAAATCGTAAAAGGTTAAAAGAGTATGGATTCCTCTAACTCGGAGCTGGCCAGTGGCACTTTCTGTCCTGAGAATGGTCTGTGTCTTCTCTGATGATGTGGTAGCCAGTCACCATGTATGACTCTCAAGCCCCTGGGCTTCATAAGGACAGATGTGACCACAGGATCAAATTATTTATTTTATTCTACTTCACTGTAGCCTAGCTAGTGGGTGCCATGTTGGACAGCAGAGATATAAACATGAAGAGAGGAAAAAATAATAAGCAAATGGCACAAAATATAACTGATGAACTTATTTGAAGGGTGTGTAAAACATCTGAATTATTCTTGTACTTTCTGTCAACATTTACATATTGTTTTTAAATTGCATAATAAATGTGATACCATAAAAAAATGAAATGAAAGCATTATTGAGATATCTTTTGTTACAATTAAATTATCACAACTAAGTGAGATTATACTTGGCTAAAGGGACAGCACGGTGGCAGAGTGCTTGCCCAGCATGCACTAGGCCTTGGGTTTATCACCAGTATCACAATTAATTAACTAGCTAAAAAATGTATACTAGGGAACTAGAGAGCTGACTCAGTGTTTAAGAGCACTTATTGCTCTTGCAGTGGACCTCAGTTTGCTTTCCAGCGCCCTCATCATGGCTTACGACCGCAGACAACTCCGGTTCCAAGAGATCCAACACCCTCTCTTGGCTTCAACGGGACCTGTACACACATGATGTGCATAAACTCGTTCCAAGAGATCCAACACCCTCTCTTGGCTTCAACGGGACCTGTACACACATGATTGCATAAACTCATTCAGGCTCACACACGTACATTTTCTAGAATTTATACTATCCACGGACCAAGAAAAGGGCATATTCAGGTGCTATGCCAGGCTGTGGAAAGTCTAGCCTTTTAAAATGTAACTTAACTATGAACTACTTGTACAAGTACATGAAAAAAAAAAAACAAGGATATTCTCTGCAGCTTTATTTGCAGTAGCAAGAAATTGGCAGTGTTCAAAATGTTCAACATGAAGACGATGGTTCAATGTATTTTGCTTTGTTCTTATTCTGGATTACTCTAAATCTGCCCAACAGATTGGGGCAAGTACATAATGGCATGGAAAGATGCCTACTGTAGATTGGAAAAAGAAAGGAAAAAGAGCAGTTTGCCTAACAAAATGTTTACCCATGTTCCCAGACTTCAGTATGATTGAATTGAGGCATTTTTTCTTTTTACTTGCTGGTGGTACAAATGTGTACCCATAGGGCCATTCTAGACTTCCTTTTCACCTCCAGTACAGCATTCAGTACTTCGCATGAGAGAGGCAACACTGCTATGGACTAGGCTTTGTGTTGGATGATCTTGAGAGTGGGCTGATGTAAGTGTTCTGAACATGTTTAGGTAGATAAAGAAGCCAGGCTTAGTAGTGCACATGTATAATTCTAGCCCCCGGGAAGCTGAGGCAAGAGGACCATGACTGTGAGTCCAGATTTGGCTTTGGAATGAGGGGAAGGAAAGAAGAAGCCAGAGAAGGAGGGAGGAAACACTAACAGATGCTGTTTGTAGATTACATTCCTCTTTGACCAACAGTATTTCCAGCTTACAACGGATTTATTAGAAAGTAGTTCCATTGTAGATTGAGATGCATCAAAAGCATGACTGCATTTTTCAGTAGAAACACTGAAACCACACACCACACACACACACACATAGACACACTTTTTCACACACACACTCACATACCCCTTCACACATTCATCCACGCACAATTGTATATAAAAAAGGAACCTTCTGGAAAAACATGCAGAAAACAGTTACCAGGCCATTCTCAAAAACTCCTAGATGCCTGTGGAAAGACCACCCAGGTCCATCTCTTGAGTCACCCAGCTGGCTGTGGAGGGTCCTCCTAAGGTGCCTCGTGCTGTAGGAACAGGAAAGCGGCTGGGCAGCCAAAAATATCTCCAAACCAGTGCTTGCCAACTTGTTAGCTGCACCTCTGAGCCAAATACCAGCTCTCCGAAGCATCCCTTTCCATGGCCTGCATAATAGTCCCCATAATAGCCGGTCCCCCCTCCCCATGGCCACCAGGCCTGCAGGGCAGGCAGGGTCGTTACTAAATTCCAGTGAAGGGAGTGTTTATTATTGTTGTCGGGTTTGATGCTGATCCCAAAAGGACCTAATCAACAGGTAGTAAGACCTCCTGGGAGCAATTAGAAACCTCAGCTTTAACTCCCTTCTAGCCGCAGCAAAGAAGAGGGCAGGCATTGCCGTACTGTGGCCACACTCTGCAGGAACTGGTGTGACCAGGACAGCCAGGGAGGCCCTAAAGGGTGTGCTCATGGGTAGTCTGAAAAGGGAAGCTAGAGGGCGGAGGGGTGTGTGTGTGGCCAAACTTCGGTTTCTCCAGTAATATGCACCTCCTCCTCCCCCCTCGTCCCCTTCCCATCCATTAACCTCGTGCTTAAGTGTCCCCTGTACCAGGCACATGGGGTTCAAACAGAAAGAAGCACAGTCCAAGCCAGGCAAGGTGATACATACTCATAATCCCAGCGTCGAGAGGCTGAGGCAGGAGGACAGCAAATTCAAAGCCAGCCTGGGCAACATTATTATTAGTTCCAGGCCAGCCTGGGCGATATTGTAAAGTTTTAGCTATTTTCAGCTATCTAATGAGACCTTGTCTCAAACAAACAAGTAAGTACATAGTGCGTGGTCCTGCCTTCAAGATGTTCTCCGAATGGAAATAAAGACATCAGTACAACAGAGGTGAAGTGCAAACACACTTGATAAGCACACACACGGCTGTGCAGAGATGGGGACAAGCAACATTTCGGGGTGAGCTAGGAAGGCGTGCTAGTAAAGGACAGCTTCTGCTGTGTATCTGTGACAGTGCCTGCTGACCAGGGTTCCGGGCTACATGGCAATGTCCATTTCTACTATGGGTCGCCTCTGAGGCTCCTTTCTCCTTGTCAATCAAGTTGGGTACGACTATATAAAAGCAATCAGTCATTTTTTTAAAAAAAAAATGCTTCAATATCTGCTTTTTTCACTAGTATCAGTGATTTACTCACCTGCCAACAGTTAGTTGGAAAGTTAGTCCCACTATTAACAAAACTTAGTAATGTCTGAGAAGATAACAGAGTCCCGGGCCATTTCTCATCAGCCATATGGTGACCAAACATTGCTATATAGCTGTCAGCTGATAATCCCCTCGGACCCAGACCCAGCGAATGTACAGAAGCATACCAGCATTATTGTCCAAGAACAGTTGATTGGTGTTTTGATTGCTTAAACTTTCCAAGGAAGGGCCCCTATGTCAAGTGACGAGGACTAGGAGACAACGTCAGTATTACGTAGGCCAAATCGGCCCCCACGGTTTCCAAGTTGTACAGATTGCAACAGCCACTCTTCTTAGTGTTGTGCAAGATTTTGCAGTTTGCAAAAAAACTAACTGCAAATGTCACTTTAGCTGGGTCAACTGATTTAACCAGACCCAAGAGGACAATAAAGAGAGTGAAATTGGACGGAGACATGGCAGCCATCTCACGGCTCCACCTTTTAAGTCCTCTGAAGATCATTTGCCCAAAGAGGAGGAGAACTTGTACATTTGCAGCTTGCTTAACCCTGGTATCACATCCTTCTGGAACAAAAGTCCTGGAGACCAAAATCTGAGGCCCTCCAAAAGCCAGTGTGCATTTGAAGTCTTCTCAGAGTTGGTGAAGACTTGGAATGTCATTAGATTTATTTATTTATTTTTAAAGAAGATAAATGTTCAATTCTATGGGTCCTTATTTCACAATTTAACCAGCCCTGTAACCCTTGGCACCAAGGTGGAAAAAAAACAGAACCAGACAAGATCCTTGCCCTTCCTGAGTTTGTGTTACAACTGAAAAGAGGCAGAAATCACGTGAACACCACAAGGAGTCAGGTGGTTGCTGAGGCTTGGAGAGCTAAGCTTGGAGAGGCTCTTAACATACCATGGGGACAAGGATTCTGCTAAGGCTTCAGAGCAATGTAAAAAGGGATTGTCTGTGACAGGAAAATGTTATGGCTCAGACTGGTGTTCCACGGAGAGGAGAGAAGCACAGAGGTGGGAGATGGTAAATCAGTGTGCATAAGGGCAAAGACAGGGAGGAAGTGGAGAGAAGCCTGGATCCAGGGAAATCAGCATCATAAAGATCTTAGCCTGGCAGTGGTGGTGCATGCCTTTGATCCCTTTGGCACACTTGGGAAGCAGAGGCAGGCAAATCTCCGGGTTTGAGGCCAGCCTGGACTGCATAGCGAGTTCCAGGACATCCAGGGCTAACACAGAGAAACCCTATCTTAAAAAAGGCGTGGGGGGGGGATAAAGATCATATAGGATAAGCCATGAGGTATAAGCCATGAGAAAAGTGGCATAGAAAGCCATGAAGTGTATTTGCCTGCCTTCAGAGAGTTCACTGTCAAGGGAAGGAAACATTTGTCCTTGGTCACTCAACCACGTGGATGATGGAATAACTCAAAACTCCAGCAGGCTGTGTACAAGCACAGAAGTGGGGTGAGGAAGGAATGGTCAAGGAAAGCTTCCTAAAGCAAGTGACATTTGAGCTGTGTGTTAACGGTTAGAGTCAAGTCTATACTTAAAGTCAACAGAAGCCCACAAGGTTTTTCTCTAAAGATCCTTTCTGTCTCCATGCTTTTACTTATTTTTAATGTTTTAGATTCATTTAGATAGGTAGATGGATAGGTAGATGGATAGATAGATGGATAGATAGATAGATAGATAGATAGATAGATAGATAGAGACATAGAGACATAGAGACATAGAGACATAGAGATATAGAGATATAGAGACATAGATTTAGATACAGTGATTTTCCTGTATACATGTATGTGTAGTGTCTGCATAGGTCAGAAGTAGGGATCAATCCCCTGGAACTGGAGTTACAGACTGTTGTGAGCCACTATGTGGGTGCTGAGAACTGAACCCAGGTCATCTGCAAGAACAGTAAGTGCTCCTAACCACTGAGCCATCTCTTCAGCCCCTGTCTCCATGCTATTAGATTATTGAGCCTATGAACCATGAGCTAGCCTGCCTTCGTTGGCAAATATTCCTATAGATAGCTCAAAAAGAGAACATACTCTTCTCCTGACTAATTGGGTCAAATGACCGTATTTGAAGCCATAGGTGGCATCTAATTCCAAATGTGGAGGCTAAACAGACCACACTTCCCAATTATCATGGCAACCCTTCCGAAGACCTCTTAACACTCCAGGTGGAGACAGGTTCACTTAACAACCTGACAGAAAGATTTCCCTTGTCTCAGTGGGTGTGGCCATTTCTTCTTCCATGATATCCAACATCCATAGTCTCTGAGAAACAATGAGCTGTGAACAAGGGGATTGAGGAGTCAGGACTTTCTGTTAACTTGAGATTTGGGCTCAATTGTTCAACTCCTGGCCTTGCCTTCTACATATGTCTCTCAGTATCTTTCAGAACAACCCTAGTGGAAGCTCCCAAAAGACCATCCGTGTAAAAGGCTTTGTAGAGGGGAGCATACATAAAAGGTACTACTGCTTTAAAAAACCCTGAAAACATTCCTTGAGCCCTTGGAATTTTGTAGACCTTGTAAGTGGAACAGAAAAAGGCCTGAGACATAGTCTCCACCCTGAGAGTTCACGGACTCCCAGAGGAGTTCAGATACAAAAACAAGCGAACTGTAATACAATATGAAAAGTACATAAGAGAGGAAGGTTCAAAGAGCTGTGGAAACATGAATGAGGAGGCAATTAATTCTCAGTATCATAGTGTGAGCTGCCAATGGGAGGAGACGCTTCAGGATGGGGAGGGTTAGGGCAGCGCCGGAGTCTGAGGTCACGGGTCTTGTTGATGGAGAGAAGTGAGGCAAATCCAGTTTGGGGTGCTCAGCTGCAAACAGTGATGCTGAAATACAGCAGGGGACCCAGGATGTTCTTGGTTAGGACTATGAACCTCCATCTAAGAACAGGGATCCAGTGAGGACCTCAACAAAGACACAGATGGAGGAACACCAGGACCCAGGGGCTACTAGTTCTGGATCCTGTACCATGGGCTATGAACTACCTCAAGTACTTTATAGGTATTTAAGTACTTCCGGGTTATTTTTCCCTTGACTTTGATAGCAGTCTCCGAGGGAGGTGCTTTTCAGGCTCCCACTTAGAGAAGATGAAAGTAAGGCTTAGAGAGGTTACAAACTTTCCAAAAACTGACAAAGCTAGGGCTCTTACCCCAGGCTAGCCCAGGGTGTTTTTGCATTGGTTTGTTTTGTGGATTAAAGTCTTGGAAAATGAGATAAATTAAAAGGCATAAATGCCAAAGAGAGAATTAATAACTGAGCTTGGGATTGGAGAAGTGTTTCAATGGTGGAAAGACTTGTAGAAACATCACTGCTTGTCTGCAGTTAGACCTCCTGTGGTCAAGACACTCACTTGTTCAAGTCAACAGGGTTTTTTGTTGTTGTTGCTGTTGTTTTTTGCACCAGTGTTAGGCCAGGCCTGCTAAAGAAAAGTGAAAGTGACTTGAAACAAAGGAACTCTTCATAATTGCTAGTCCAAGAGTAGAAACAGCTAACTGTGCAAAGGAATGACCCGAAGACTAGACAGAAGGGCCGTGTCAGGAACCCTGGGGGAAGAAGCTAGGAAAAGCCTGAGGTGAGTCAAGTCCTTAGTCTAGAGATCCAGAAGTGAAGATGGGAGATAAGCCATGCAGGAGCAGCCTCCTCATGATGTGGCGTGAGGACAATCTGAAGCTGGCTGATTAGCATCCAGAGGGTACCGAGCAGCAGTGTCGCTAACTAAAACAAGAAATTCTGAAACTGAAATGGGAAGAAGTGCTGGTCATCTACATGGCACAGACATGGATTTTTTTCACTCAGGAGGGATTCTCGGCCAGGGGAGATTTTTGGCCCCCAGAGACTATTTGGCAATGTCTAAGATGTTATGCTGTTGTCAGAATTGGTTCTAGTGGGTAATGGCCACAGATGGCACTACAGTGTGAGGGGGGAGATCTCACAACAAAGGAGTGTTTGGTCAGCATGGTACCAACTGGGCCACATTTGCAAGACCCTGTTAGAACTCCTCTTTAAGCCAAATAGTGGTGTTGCATGCCTTGAATCCCAGCACTCGGGAGGCAGAGGCAGGGGAATCTCTGAGTTGAAGGCCAGCCTAGTCTACAGACAAAGTTCCAGGATGGCCAGGTCTACACAGAGAAACCCTGTCTCAAAAAAAAAAGAAAAAAAAAGAAAAGAAAAGAAGAGAAAAGAGAAAGAAAGAAAGAAAGAAAGAAAGAAAGAAAGAAAGAAAGAAAGAAAGAAAGAAAGAAAAACAACAAAAAACTACTTCCTGAGTGTGACCTAAACCACATAGGAAAATGGAGTTGGCTCAGCAGGTACCTGCAGGAAGTCTGACAACCTGAGTTCAGTTCCCAAAACTCAAATAAAAGCCCAATGTAGTAATGTGTGCTTGTCAGCTTAGGGGTGGATCCCTAGAGCTCTCTGGCCATCACGCCTGGTCTACTTGTTGAAGTTCCAGGCCAAAGAGAGACAGTATCTCAAACAAAAGGTAGGAAGTGGTCTGAGGACCAACATTCCAAGTTGTCTTTTACCTCAGTATGTGAGATATGCATGCATGCATGTACACACACACATGAGTATGCACCCATACACTCACATATTCACACACACACACATGAATATGCACCCACATCCACACACACATTGCTTACACATGCATGTAAATATGTACCCACACATACACACAAAAAAGAAAGTGGAGAAATGAGAGCCTTCATGCTGTTAGCAAATGTATTACTTTCCAATATATGCAGTTCTGGTGGCTTTAAAAAAAAGAAATCCGTAGGAAAGGTATTAGAGCTTTGTTAGAATATTCCAGAGTGCCCACCTACCATACCTATATTCTAGGCTTCCAAAGCATTGCTCTGCTTTTCCCAGCTTCTTTCTCTTTCCTGTTAACACATGGTGGAGAGAATTACCACCCTCCAGTGCTCCCCATTCTTTGTTCCATGCACCTACAGGAAAGAAAAGCCTCACAGAATGCTGCTCACCAGAGTCATGTGATGTCTTATTAGCAGGATCATCATGACAGAAGGCAATGTTGTCAGTTCAGTCCCCTGAGGAGTTCTGATATGGTATATTTTTGAAGGATCCCATTCATTGGTATATTTAGATAATACCGTGAGAACTTCTGATGACGGGGGTCGGAGGAGCGCACTGAGAGACTTGCTTGAACTGTGCGCACGGACAGAGGGAGAGGAAAGGAAACACTGAAGTGTGTGTCACATTGGCCAAGAAGAAAGCAAGTAGGGCTCAAAGTTGCTAGGATTCAGGATAGATGGGCTGTGGTGGGCAGGAAACGAACTCGGAAATGAGCAATGTGACAAGTACTAAGGGATGACATGATGCACCCAAGGAATGGATACAGAGCAATAGGTGGGTACTGAGGGCCAGCTGTTTCCAGCTGTTTGGCCTTCAGAAGCCTTTGTTTTAGAGGATTCTGGGCATTGAGTTCCAACTTGTAACTGGGAAAAGTGAGAGATATTCTTATTTATGTGGGATAATGGGATTATTTTACACTCTCCCACTTCCTGCTGTTTCCGTGTGCCGAATTCTGCCAGTCTCCTGCACAGTTAATCTAGACCAAAGCAGAGGGGGTCACACCCATCAGTCAGTTCGTGTCAACTCTGATATTGATTCATTTCATCTGAAGTACATTTTTAGTGGCTACCATGGATTATAGATTGTTCTAGAATGTGAGTACTATGTGGGGGTCATCTACCTGCTGTCCCTCTTGTCTCTGCTTCATCCATCCATTCTCTTCCCAGTTCTCAGAAATGAGGGAAAGCAACGGAAGAAAGCCCAGTCCATCTGGCTACGTGGCTTAGTGACCAGCTGGGTAGTGGCACCCTAGAAACTGTCAACAGTGAATCCTTCAGCTTCCGTGCCGGCATCCTCCATCTGAACTCTCCTTGGCCATCCTCATGTGTAATGGGCTGCTTACTGTGGTGAGATGGTGACTGTGTCATGCATCTCAAGCCATCAAGACAGTGTTCCGAGAAAGGGAATTCTACCCAGAGGGGCCTGTGGTCAGGAGACGTTCCTCCGGGAAAATACCAAGGCCTGCCAGAGGCTAGCGGCAGGCTGTACAACCCAGGATAAGTGGAACATGCAGCCTGCCCTTACCCCCTTCCTACCCTGCTGCACATCTAAGTTCACCTCATTTTAAAGACTGCTATGTTAAGGACCCGGCAGGCTAGTGTGTGTCAAACATAAAATAAAATAAAATCCTGACAACAAAAATTACTATTCAAAGAGAAGTATTATTTTAGGGTGACATTATTTTTGAGATTCACAGTTTTCATTTGTTATTACATGTGGGAGTTCTGTGAACACACAGATAAGAGGGCACAATAGATATTTGACAGTGTAGTTCTCAGAACATTTGCATATCCAAGAGATTATTTCAACAAGTATACTTAGACTGACCCTATTAACCATTCACAATATTTTGTCTTGAATCCAATTCACACTCTATAGACATGTCCAATTCGTATTTCATCTCTTACGCTGTTTTCCCTTTCAGACTTTGTATTAGGAAATAAATCCATAACATCAAATTTCATGACAACATCTGCTCTGGCTGACATGATTTGAAAGGGAATTTCACTCATCCCAGGTTATGCTGTCTCTTAATTTGCTCTTTGGCTTACCGGAGAAGCAGCCTGTTTTAGCAAGCCCTGTGTTGAAAGAGTAAGTTCCTGATGCAGAAGTCACAACCAGCACTGGCCTTAGCAATGCTGAGGGGTACCTGTAAAGGACCCCTGAAGCCATGGTATAATAGGATAGCTGGAGAGGAATCCCTGGCAAGCATGGCTTTGCAATGTAGGTCTAGGCCAGATCTGCTAAGCAAACAGGCAGAGCATCCAAGATCAAGGTGGCTCAGAGTACATAATGTACAGTGAGTGACCTTTTAATGAAAAAACAGTGATGGTCAAAATATATTTAGAGACTAGGTTTTACAGCACATGCCTTCAATCCTAGCACTCAGGAGGCAGAGAATCTCTGTAAGTTTGAAGCCAGCCTGTACTACCAGAAAGTTCCAGGCCAGCCAGGACTACATAGTGAGGCCATGTTTATCTGTATGTATGTATGTATGTATGTATGTATGTATGTATGTATGTCTACCTACCTATCTACCTACCTACCTATCTCCATATATAAGGCTGAGGAGATAGCTCAGTAGGACTGGAATTCAGATACCAAGAACCCATGTAAAAGCCAGGAGGGTATGGCAGCCCGACTGTAATCTCAGTATACAGGAGCTGGAGACAGGGGATGCTCAGAGCTCTAGGCTCAGCAGGAGACCCTGGCACCATATATGAGGTAAAGAGTCATCAAGAAAGACACCCGACATCAACAGCAGGCCTCCACATTCACTCCGCATTCAGGCACCCGCACACATGAACTCACACATACACACATGCATACCACAGATACAGACATATGCATATATAAATAGGAATTGAGATACTTGCACATTTATGTCCAGCATTATTGCAGTAGCCAAAAGACAGAAACAGCCCAAGTGCCTAACAATTAATGAATGGATGAACAAAATGTATATATACAATGGAATATTAGTTACCCTAAAAAAGAATTAGGTTCACTTACATGCTCTAACAAGGATAAACTCTTAAAAGTGTTATACTCAGGGAAGTATGCCTGGCACAATAGAAAAAATATTGCACAGTATCGTTTATATGAGCTGTCGAGAAGAAAAAAAATTGTAGAGAAAGAAAGTGGATTAGAGATTTCCAGGGACAGGGGCTGAGGTGGAGGAGGAGGCGGGAAGGACATATTGCTTAATGAAGACAGAAGGTTCTGTTTATGGTGATGAAAAATCTTAGAATATAGTGATAGTTGCCTAACATCATGAATGTGATTAATGACCTCGAGGTACACACTTAAAAGTCATTAAAATGGGAGGCCAAGGAGATGGCTTAGCAGGTAAAAGTGCCAGAACAAGCCTGGTGGCCTGTGTTTGATCCCTGGAACCCAGGTACAAAGCCAGATGCAGTGGTGTGCATCTGTAGTCCCGGCACTCCTGTGACAAGGTGAGGCTGGGCAGAGACCGACCAGCCAGCCTGGAGTATGTGGCCTGGAAGCAGAACCAAGAGAGACCCTGCCTCAAAGTCAAAGGAGAGAGCCAGTTCCTGAAAGTTGTCTAGATAAACCCTAAAGCCAGAACGCAATTGTGATCATCAAAGCTGCAAGGAGGGAAAGAAGCAGGAGTTGGAGGAAAACAAAAAACAAACAGAACAACAACAACATAATTAAAAAAACACCAGAGTCTGTCTGTCGCTGGGCTTCTCTGTCCCAAGCATTCCAGAAAGCACTATAACCCGTTCTTCTTTCCTGCTTGGGCTCCTGGATGGATGTGGGAGTTTGTTTATAACATAACCATGGCTGTGTTTCAAGATCTCATCATCTATGTCCAGGGCAAAGGTTCCAGCCTTGTTTGGCTGAGGCCCCTCTGGGCCAACATGCCTGACAGGGGATGAGCACCCTGAAACAAGCTCACTTGCAGATAGCACCCCAGCCTAGAGGAAGAGATTTAACCTGATGTCACATGTTCTGCCCTTTCCAGCCTGTCTCCTCCCATCAGGCTACTCTTGGCTTCTGCTACTTACTTACTAGGAACTCTGGTTTCATGGTTTTAGGAGAGTGAAGGGACAGTGGAAGATCCCGTGAAAGGATGCCAGTCCTCTAAGACCCCACCGATTCTCAGTTCCCCCCCCCCCCGACACACACACCCCAGCTCCTGCTTGCTGTCGTGGGGAGGGGGGGAGTCCACTCTTCTGGAACCGTTTTGGGGAGCCCAAAGCTGACACGGGCAGCAGAAGCAGGCAGGAGGGTAATAAAGAAGTTTCCAGATCCGCAGGGGACTGTAATCACATTCCCCAACCAGGTGCTGGGAGCAGGGGCTAGAGTCAAGCCAACCTTCTTGGCTGAGAGCCAACCTTTCCAGGCCTCCTTCCACGCCACCGCTCCTCGCCGCCGTCCTCTTCCCAACCAGAAGCTTGTTAACTGTTTTCCCGGGCTCTTATTCCAATTTCAAGGCCCCCTCCGTGTGTTAAACTTCAAAGAAACTTTGTCGCCCCGAGTGCAGTGTTGTATAACAAGTTGGACACTCCAAACGGCTCTGTTGAAAGTGGTTGGTTCAAATGAAGGGGCCCTGAACACTTAGTTATTCCCCGCCCCCCTCAGCCCAATAAAATCGCCTTGGTGTCTGGATTAAGTGGCTGAATATCAATCCTGAAAATTTTAAAGATGAAAAGCAGAACCGCCTCACTAATAGTTAAAATGTAAAATGATTACAAAATGGCACCTGGCCAATATTTATGAATCGTTGAATATGATCATAAAATCATAAAAAATAATCACCAAAAGGTAAATAAATTACCCGGCTTACTGCTTATTTTCGCGTAGGGTCTGCCACAAAAGCTGCAGCCATGAATGATTTATACCTGTTTTAACAATAATACTCATTTTACTGAAAGATGGTCAGCACTTGGGCTGCTGCGGGCAACATGCCAGTTGTCGAAAGGTTGATGTTTCAGCAACAATACATTAAATTATGAATAATACTGGTCCCAAAATGGAAGGTTATTAGCTCAGTATGCTTAATTAGCCCAGCTAGAACTTGGCTATCAAGTAGCAGTGCCCATTTCCAGGGCTGGAGCTATATGATGGGGGATGGTTGGGCTGCTAATGGTTCAGAGAGAGGGAGGCAGCGTGGAGGCGTGTCTTTTACTTCCTTTTCATCCCTGAACACAGAAGCGGGTTTTGGGGATTTTGAACTTTCCTGTCGTGTGTCTTGCAAACACTTCTTAGAGGGAAAGAGGACACATTGTTGGGGAGGAGGTTGGTGCTCAGTCTGGTGGCCACCAGCTGTGGTCCCATTCCACAGTTCTTGGTTGCTGCTAAGCCTGGATCCTGCCAAAATCATGTAACGTACCACGTATAGGTGGGCAGACCATCAACCCTCCCTTCAGACAGATATTTATTGGACAGTTACTATGAGACAAATGAGGTAACAGAGTGAGCAACCACCAAGTTAACCAACTATGCAGTTTTGCATCGATTACAGTCTCATGGCTCCAATGAAGGATGGGTTTAGAATGTCCATACCTGGCCTGGAGTTGGGATATGGATTCTTTAGAGCAGGCTTCTATTTGTTCTGTCTTCTGTTTTTGAGATGGAGCCTTATGTACCCCAAGCTAGCACAAAATTGCTATTGCTATGTAGCCGAAGATGACCTGGAACTTCTGATCCTCCTGTCTCTACCTCCCTAGTCCTGGCATTATAGGCACGTGTCACCACACCTGTTTATGCCATGCTTGGGATGGAACCTGGGGCTTTGTGTATGCTAGGCAAGGACTCTACCAACTGAGAGATATCCCAAACCCCTTGTTTTGTCTTTAAAGGAATCTCCTAAAGAGGTGGCGTAGAAATCACTCCATGCAGCCAGAAAGAATGCTCCAAGAGAAAGGTCAAATACTGCTTGGAGGAACACTTACTTGCTAGAGCCATAAGAGCTACTGAGTGGCTAGCATGTGCGACGTGTACCTGTGTTTGTGTGTCCTCACATGTACACATGGGTGTTACATTGAACCCCACACCTCTCTCTGTCCTCTGCCCCATTTTGGCATTACTCTGCCAGGTGCTCCAGGATCATACTCCAAGTTTGCAGCCAGGATGCTCCCATGCCATGCCAGCTCCATCTGCTAGAAGGGCGCTGTCTGCACCACTGCTCAGCTATACTTAGTACTGTTAGTAGCTTGTTTTTCTAAGCCCTGAAATTCATTTTCTTTTCCCGCCTTGCTTCCAGAAAAATAAATAAAAGTGAACACATCACTCATTTAAGACGAGGAATGGAATTTAGGTTGCGTTTTTCTTTCTATTTTTATGATTAGTTAGAATTTTCCTGGGAACGCCGCCAGGAGGGCATTACAGTGAGATAATGTCCTGTATTTAATCGGAACTGCAATGGCGGACTGCGTTCGGTGGGGAGAGGCTGAGTTAACGCATCCTTTCTGTCTTGTCTGTTTTCAAGGGAAAACCAACCACTTGGCCCAAGATGAAGATGAGCCTGAGAGATGAGAGAGATGGCAGGGCTCCAGGCTGGCATGGTGGCCTGCAGGTGGACAGGGTGCAACTGTGACTCCATCTCCTCACACGGGACCTGAGAATCCCCAGAAGAAGCTGAGTGCAAAGGGCCTCCCCGCAAACCATCCAAGGAGCTCAGCTGTGGCTCTGCATCTGCTGGGCTCTTCTAGCATCTTCTGCAACTGTCTGGCATCTGCGGGCCAGGGTACACTTCTGGCTTCCAAATGAACATCTGTCCCTCCCGGTAAAGCAGTCACAGTGGGCAAGGCCTTTAAGTGAACTTGGAAGTGCATGCCAGGTAGGCCAGATCATCTCCTTGACTTCCGTGCATGTGTACCATTTCCCTGAGAGCCTCTGGGGTGAGCGCAGCTGGCTGCGAGCTGAGCTGTGTGTTCCATCGCTGCCTACTGAAAGCAGATGCCTGGAAGGGGTGAAATAGAAAGGGATCTCTTAGAGAGATGTCCTAGAGAGATGTCTGAAAGGAAGGAAGGACAAAGGAGAAGGGCTTTCACATGCAGAAAGGGAGCCTGAGACTAAGTGGATGTTGTGGGTCAGCCTTTCGCTGCAAAAAACAGGGTGGTCAGGGAAGCAAGAGTGAGCGGTACAGAAAGCCTCGCAGATTTACTGTTGTCCCCATTAAAGCCCAGTCTGCAGGAGCCGTCTGTTCAGGTGAAGGCAGTGGAGAGAACAGGATGCCCCAAGCAACCCATAAATAGCAGGTGAAGACAACGTGTTTATTACTTAGCCTTATGAAGTCCATATAAGTGCTCTCCCAGGGTGTGCGAGTGCAGGAGCGTGTGTGTGTGTGTGTGTGTGTGTGTGTGTGTGTGTGTGTGTGTGTGCGCGCGCCATTGGCCCACGTGTGGGTCCCTGGAGTGTGAGTCCCAGACACCGTGTTCGCGCTTGGCTTGACTCTATGAAGGCATCCATTTGATGGAATGTACCAGAACAGTTCACAGTCGGCCCAGCAAAACCTTGTGGGGAGACAGCTTGCTTTTTCTCTTTCCTTTTCCTGTTTGCAGTGAGAACAGGGCCTTTCTCTTCTCAGCTCTTTGCTCTCTCTCACGAGGTCATTGCCAGATGAGAGGCTTCCTTTCAGTGCAAGGTTGGATGGAAACAATCTCTGTTTTCGGGGGGGGGGGGGGGGGGGGGGAGGCTGGGATGATTCTGGGCCAGACTAGCCTGCTCTAAATTTAAATGGGCTATTGTTTTAGTAGGACTGATGGTTTCTTCAGACAGTTGGGGCTATGTGATATGAAACTTCATTTTGTGTGTGTGTGTGTGTGTGTGTGTGTGTGTGTGTGTGTGTGATGCTTTTTCAATCAATACAGAGTATCAGAAAGGAAAGGTCCAAACACTGTTTGGTTTTAAGCTAGGTTGTATCATTCACTTAACCTGTGTCCTCTGACCCATTGCTAAGTGACTCACCCTTCTTAATCCAGACTTACCTATCTGTATGATACTTTCTGGGGCTGAGGTATAGCTCCAGCTGTACTTCCCTAGCATGTCAGAAAGGCTGGGTTCAATCCCCACCACCACCTAACCCAGACATGTTGCCCATGCCTGTAATCCTTTTACCCAGGAAGTGGAAGCAGGAAGCAGAAGATCAAAGTCATCCTTAGCTGAACAGTGAGCTTAAGACAAGTCTGGATCACATGAGACCCTGCCTTAAAAAAGATACCTTCTGGGGCTGGAGAGATGGCTCCACAGTTAAAAGCACTGGCTGTTCTTTCATAGGACCCGGGTTCAATTCCCAGCACCCACAGGACAACTCATTGTTGCCTGTGACTCTGGTTTCAGGGGATCTGATACCTTCACACAGACATACACGCAGACAAAACACAAATGCACATGAAATAAAAATAAACTAATTTTAAAAAGATACCTTCTTCATCATATATTTCTTTGGCTCTGATTAAAATATACTACACCCTCATGTTCACCAATAAACTTCAACATGCTTTGTTTGAATAGATTTCATATGGGCAGAATCAGTTCTGTGAGTGGTTAAGGGTTAAGGGTATGTTTTGAACATCCTACTGAATGTCTTAAAAGACTGAATGTACTCATAGGTTTGCTATAGTGGGTAGAAAGTAGAGGAGATCTGCACAGTAGAAAGAGAAAAGAACAATGTCTCTTAGCATCTTGAGAGGTCCTCATAGATATTCACAGAGTTTTCAGCTATGGTCATCTCTGTGGCCGTTGGACAATATTTTGAAACTTAAGCAACTCTTTCCAAAGCTACTCACCATCATTTCGGGATGAGGACCCAGATCTGCAAACTCCTCAGAGCAATGAAGATCAGCAACTAGATGGAACTAAGTCACTAAAACTAAGGCTGACTACTCTGGATTACCATTAATACCAGTAAGATCATGATTCAGGGCCTCCAAGGTGACCAGTTCAGATGATGGAGCCCAGCAAGGCCCAGCGTCTAGAACGCTGAGAGCCCTCCTCAGGCTGCTGCTGGCTGGCCAGTGAACGCCATTAATCCTACTCTCCCTGCCTCTGCACCACTGTGATGGCAGGCATGCAGGGCCACATTCGGCTTTTTATATGGGTGGTGGGGATCCTAACTCAGGTCCCTGTGCTTGCACAGGAAGTGCACTTACTCACTGAGCCACCTCCCTTGACCAGAAGCAAACATCACTTAGAGTTAGTACAATGAGCTTGGAGAGTGCAGAGCAAGAATAAAGTAAGCAGCCTGAGGAAGTGGGTTTCGGAGATGTTTCAGGATCCCGTGGATGGGAAGGAGGCTAGGATTCCCAGCAGAAGGAGTACATCTTCGTGCATTGCATGTAAGCTCTGGGAAGGAATGAAGGATGGAGATGAGGTTGGGATCACCAGGCTCAAAGCGAGTACAGCTTGTGTTAAGGAGTATTTCTTCATCCTGGAGACACTTCCCCAGACTTGGACGCTGATGATGCTCTCCATATCTTGCAGTTGTAGCTTGAGTTTTCCTGCCTGGCCCACAGTCAAGGCAAATCTCTCTCACCTGCCAGTCCCACAGCCACTCAGACCCGACCAAGTAAACACAGAGACTTATATTGGTTACAAACTGTATGGCCGTGGCAGGCTTCTTGCTAATTGTTCTTACAATTTAAATTAATTCATTTCCATAAATCTATCCCTTGCCACATGGCTCGTGGCTTACCAGGATCTTCACATGCAGCTTGTCATGGTGGCGGCTGGCAGTGTCTCTCTGACTCAGCCTTCCACTTCCCAGCTTTATTCTCCTCCTTGCCCCGCCTATACTTCCTGCCTAGCCAACGGCCAATCAGTGTTTTATTGATTAATCAGCAACACATTTGCCATACATCCCACAGCATGCAGTCGTTAAGAAAACACTCAGTATCACTGCATGTCCATTTCCCAGTGCAATAGGGTGCCTTGGGCTCTTGTGTCTGAAAAATGAGAGCCCTGCTGGTGTACTTACCCGGTCTAGAGATGAATCTTGGATAAAGGACTTCTGTTGTCAAATACCATGCTGATTCATGCTAGTCACTGGATGTTCAGTGGTTAGTGAAGCTCCTGAACCTACAATTCGACTACAAAGTGGTCCCTGATGTGGTTTGCAGTATGTCTTCTATTTGATTTCTCCTTGGCAGAAGACAAGTGTAGGGGTCTTGGGATGTAGCTTGGTTGGTAGAGTATTTACCTAGAATACGTGGAGCTCTGGGTTTGATCCCACCATCACATAAGCAAGATGTGGTAAGTGCATACCTAGAATTCCAGCTCTCAGGAGGTGGAGACAGGAAGATCAGGGATTTAAAACTGTCTTTCGAGCCAGGCATGGTGGTGCACACCTTTAATTCCAGCACTTTAATAGGAGGCAGAGTCAGGAGTATCTCTGTGAGTTCAAGGCCAGCCTGGTCTACAGAGTGAGTTCCAGGACAATCAGGGCTTATGTAGAGAGATCCTTTCTCAAAAAAAAAAAAAAAAAAAAAAAACAAACAAACAAACAAAAAAAAAAAACCCAAAACCAAAGTTGTCCTTGGCTATGTTGCAAGTTTGAGGCCAGCCAGAAATACATGAGACATTGTCTCAAGAAAAGAAAAGAAAAGAAAAGAAAAGAAAAGAAAAGAAACAGACAAAAGATCTGCGTGAATTAGGAGATAAAAGTCTATCATTTAAGGTGTGACACAATTTCTGACTTTAAAATCTAGTGTATGTCTGTGCAGCCTGTTAAAATCTGTGTCCAAATACAGAGGCCCTTCCAACCTTCAGGCCTTATCATGAATCATGTCTTTCTGCTTCTGGCTCCTTCTGATCATGGATCATGGATCCAGAGAGCTGTAACTTCCCTTTCAGCCGCTCAGTTGGGTCAAGGCTCTCCAGTGACTGTATGCCTGGATACTACTATAGAAGGAAGAAGGCCAGCCTTCATTTGCTACAAGGAACTCCTGTGAATAATTCTGCCTCTGTCTCAACCTCCCTGATTTTCTGAGTCTATGCATTTGATTGCCTTGAACTTCCAAGACCTACCTGGTAATGGTTTGAACCTCATTGGTTGTATGAGTTCACACCCCAATAGTATTTTAATCTACCATGCCTACCTGGTCCCTAAAGCTTTGTTTGAGCTTGGCTCCCTAACCCTCCTTTTGTCTGAGTTAACTCTTCACATGTTCTTCTCCATACCTTGATTTGGCATTCAGGTCATCTTTCTTATATCCCAGGCTAGATATAATGGTGAAGAGGTGAAGACAAGTTATGAAATGAAATGAAAATCTGACTTGATTTTAAAAGGTTGTTAGTCCCTTATAATTTAAACTATTTCCTTGGGCTACGAAGATGAATCAGAGGGTAAGAGCATTTGCTATGCAAGCACAGGACCTGAGTTTAAATCCCTGGCACCTGTGTAGAAAGTTGGGCATGGCCGCATGCATACTTGTAACTGCAGGGCTGTGGGGAGAAGAGACAAAGGGACCACTGGGCTCCAGGTTCTGTCTGAGACCTTGTCTCAAGACAATAAAGCAGGAAAGTGATAGAGCAGGGCACTCAGTGTCCTTCCCTGGTGTCCACACACATGCACGGGTGCAACACACACACATACACACACACACACACACACACACACACACACACACACACAGATATTTCCTGATTTTTGAACCATATGAAAACTCAGGATGTATTAGAATTTTGAGATCCCATTCTTTACTACTGAAAAGAACTCAAAGGGGCATGAAGAAAGTAATCTCCATGGAAGAGGATGTAGGAATGCCACTTGCTTATAGAGTCTCACAACATTCTCATCTGTCACCCTCCATTTTTAATTGGAGTTATCATTGTATCTCAGGGGTTGTCTGGAGGCTTCATTAAATCTACCAGCTTCCATGTGGCATGTAAAACTGGTGATGTTTAAAATCTTGACCACATCAAAGCGATAACAGTTGGGAGGGAAATGTGTGTGTATGGTCCAGGGCCTTCCAGCAAAATGTTTCACTACTATAAGATGAAGACTTCCCGTGGGTCCATGTGAAAAGCAGCCCTCTTTTCTTTGATACGTTTGATCCACATCCACCTGACATTCCTGGGTTTTCACAATATCAAGTTACAGCTTTAGAATCTCTCATTGAGAGCCCATTTTGTGAGCAGGTCTTACAATATCCTCTTGGAGTTCCTCCCCAGCAGTCTGCCTTCTGAGTGGAGTTCACCAGGCGCCTTTCCAGGCTACCAGGCAAACCTACAGCTATAACATGTGTTCCAGACCTTTCTCCTGCCTTTCCACATTGACATCCAAACCAGTCACTTAGACTTTCAACCTTCCAACTGGTACTTCATCACCTAAGAATCAGAGTTTCTCCCGTGAGTTACCTCACAGACTCACAGTGGGTAGTTTTGTGATGCTCCAAGACAGCCAGAATGTCTAGATTGAGATCAGAACCACACACACTTCCATATCTGAAATTCCCAAGAGCAGCATTTTGGAAAATTTTTAGTTGAAAATCTTTATTGAGATAATGACTATTGGCAATTTTAGTACTTGGGTTTTGGTTTTTGTTTTTTTGGGGAGGTTTTTTTGGTTTTGTTTTGTTTTTGGTTGGTTTTTTTTTTTTTTTGGTTTTTTGAGACAGGGTTTTTTCTCTGTGTAGCTTTGCGCTTTTTCCTGGAACTCTGTAGACCAGGCTGGCCTCAAACTCACAGAGATCCGCCTGGCTCTGCCTCCCAAGTGCTGGGATTAAAGGCGTGCGCCACCACTGCCCGGCTGTTTTTGGTTGTTTTGTTTGAGGTTTCTTTCTTTTTTTCTTTCTTTTTTTTTTTTTAAACAGGATATCATCATATAATCCATGCTAGCCTTGAAATTGCAATCCTCCTGCCTCAGCTTCCCTGATACTAGAAATAAAGCTGTAAACCACCATGCATAGCTTACTATTGACATTTTAAGCCAGATAATCCTCTAATAGAAGAAGGAATATCTTACGTGTTTGATAGGATATTCACTAACATCATCCTAGCCTCTGTCATCCTGGGGTGGGGATAAAGACAAATTTACCTGCAAAGTCACTGCCCTAGACATCGTGTACAGCAGGCGTGTAATCCCTGGAGGTCAGGCTTTCCTACTGGAAAAAAAAGTAGAGTATCTGGGGTGTTTTCTCCCACTTATAAGAAAGAAGGAAGAAACAGGCCTAGTGGCCCAGGGCTGTAACCCCAATCCTCAGGAGTCTGAAGCAGAATTGAAAGCCAGCCTGGACTACATAATGAGTTCCAGTCTAGCATGGGATACAGAGTGATAGCTGTTTCAAAAACAAATAAACAAAAATGCATATCCAGATAGACGGTTTTGTGGGTAAAGGCACTTGCTGCCAAGCCTGATAACCTGAGTGGAATCAGATAAATGACTCATGCAAATTGTCTTCTGATCTCCACATATGTGCTGTGGTACATGCACATGTACACACACACACACACACACACACACACACACACACACACACACAAATAAATGTGAAAAAATAAAGCATAAACAAAGCAAACAACAATAAAATGAATGACCAGGAAGAAAATCAACTTGGGACTGTACAGACAGTTCAGTGGCTAAGCAAATATAGTGCTCTTCCGGAAGACCAGAGTTCAGGTCCCAGCACCCACATCAAGTGGCTCACAAACACCTGAAGCTACAACTCTGTGGGGATCTGACATCTCTGGCCTCCACAGGTACCTGCACTCATGTGCACAGACACACACACATACAAAGTTAAAAATAAACTAAATTTTTTTTTTTTTTTTTGTTTTTGGAGACAAGGTTTCTCTGTGTAGCCCTGGCTATCCTGAAACTCACTCTGTGACCAGGCTGACCTCAAACTCACAGAAATCCTCCTGCCTCTGCCTCCCAAGTGCTAGGACTAAAGGTGTGCACCACAATGCCTGGCAAAAACAAAATAAATATCTTTTAAAAATTGCTTGGCCCTTACCAAAAAAAAAAGGCAGTAGACCAGGTCTGACCACAGAGTACAGGCTGCAGACCCTGGCTCTAGATGGGTGAACTGACAGATTAGTGGCCATATGCCATTCACATAAAACAGAGAGGTCAGAGCTGATGAGTCTTTGCTTTTCTCATACTTGATCCAGTTAATAGAGATATGGCCCCTGGGGTTACAAGAGCAGGAAACAGGGCCAGGTCCCAAGGAAAGGGGTGGAGGAGGCTGGCAGTGCAGGAGCTGACATCCGGGGAAGGGTCCACCCCTCAAGGCAAGTGCGCATGGAGGGTCTCTGCCGGCCTCAGATACTCAGCTGCCTTCTTTTTCACACCTTCCGGGCGGGCAGGGGATGGGTCACTTGTAGAGAGCAGAAGGCCCGCTACCTTCAGAATCCCTGGCCAGAATGTGCCCTTCCCCCTGCCCTGGGTCCTAGTGTGTCTTTTCCCCATTTTATGAGGCTATTAAAAAATTAAAGAAAATTCTGCCAAAGGTCTCTGGTTGACCTGTGAGAAAAAAAAAATTGCTTGGCCCATGGTAGCCACAGAACTTTCCGCCATTCCTTCATAGATGCTGGCCCATTTTGTCTTCTCCATCAGGGGATCATTCAGGTGTGCTGCCAATGGAGGGGTTATTATGTATAAAGAACTAGCTTACCTTATCCAGTGATCACATTTCTTATTGTTATATCATGTCTGTGTCATCTCAAGGGTTCACATAGAACTAAGCCCATAAAAACCTCTATTATTTCTGATTTGGCTACGACCACAAATCACCAGTAAAACTGTTCTGTTTCTGGTAGTGTGCCGTCATTTCTTAGGGTTTTCATTATTCTTCGTTTCAAGGATTTCCTTTGTTTATTTATTTATTTTTATTTATTTATTTATTTATTTATTTATTTTTGGTTTTTGTTGTTGTTGTTGTTGTTTTTTGACAGGGTTTCTCTGTGTAGTTTTGGTGCCTTCCTGGAACTCACTCCGTAGACCAGGCTGGCCTTGAACTCACAGATATCCACCTGCCTCTGCCTCCCAAGTACTGGGATTAAAGGCGCCTCCACCGCCCAGTGGATTACCTTTATTTTAATGAGTTCATTTATTTGAGCAGTGACTAAGAGAAGTCTCTGAGAATATGGTGATCTGTTCAGGCACACCACTTCCCCATGCCTAAGAAGCACAGGATCCTGGGAGTCAGTGCAGAATCTGCTCACATCTGGTATGAAAAGAAATGAAAGTTAAGATCAATAAAAAAAAAATATAATCATTCACTTGACGCTTCTTTCATCCATTTGGAGGAACGTTGCTATGTTAACTTAGTGCCATATTTAAGAATACCTGGGAACTTTGAGAGCTAGTCTAGAGAGTCAACAGGTGGATAAGAACATGGATAATGACAAGACAGAGCTCCTACTACCTATGTGCCTACAGGAACTCAAGGTCTCAGCTCATTGCCTGACCCCTTGTTCTGGAGTGCATATGCAAATGGATTTCTTTGACATTAGTTCAAACCAGTAGATAGGGGATGTGTAGAAGACAAAGGATCCATTAATATGATAGATATCAACATGTCTGTTATCAGAGAGGAAGGAAGATGAAAAAGTGAGCTTGTGTGTCACATTAGCTATAATCAGTATCAACATAGAAGAGACTTCCAGCATTGTGACATAAAGTTTTTTTTTTCTTTTTCTTAAACCATGTGTAATAGTCACGGGATCATGTTATGGAATTAAGATCTCAAGAGATTTTGATTGGCAGACCAGGGCAGGGCATCCAATCCTACCATGTGAAGCGGAGCATGGTCTCTTATTCATTGGTTCGTTCATGAAGTTCTTGCTCTCTTACAGTGCTGCCCTCGGAGCTAGGAGTTAGCTCTGTGGTAGAGCGCTTGCCTGTCAGTATAAGCCCCTGAGTGGTATCTCTAGCACAACAAAACAATTAAATGATTACCTAAGAAAAATGTATTTCCATAAACACAAGCAGAGAAGGCAGGTGTTGGCAAAAAGTTCGGGGGAAGTCTCCGACCATTCCTATTTTCTTTTTTTTTTAAAGATTTATTTATTTATTTATTTATTTATTATGTATACAATGTTCTGCCTGCACACATCCCTGCAGGCCAGAAGAGGGCACCAGATCTCATTACAGATGGTTGTGAGCCACCATGTGGTTGCTGGGAATTGAACTCAGAACCTTTGGAAGAGCAGTCAGTGCTCTTAACCTCTGAGCCATCTTTCCAGCCCCCATTCCTATTTTCAAACCCTTGGCGCACTGAAGAACCACTTGGTGAGGCTGGGGAAAGGCTCGGTGGATGAAGTCCTTGTCACACAAACGTGAGAACCCGAGTTGGGGTCCCCAGCATCTATGTAAACAGCCAGGCCCAGCGTCACATACCTGTGATCACAGCATTGGGTAGTCAACAAGAAGAGGATCCCTGGGGGCGGGGGCTGCAGCCAGTTGAGCCTATTGGAATTGGTGAGTTCCATGTTCAGAGAGACCTAGCCTCAAAAAATAAGGTGGAGAATAATTATAAAGGATACCTCACATTAACACATACACACACACACACACACACACACACACACATATGCACACGCACACCATACACACAAAACCATGAAAATAAAAGAGTCAAGAAAGGCATGGTAGCACATGCCTTAAATCCCAGCACTCGGGAGGCAGAGGCAGGAGGATCTCTGTAAGAGGCCAGTCTATTCTATGTGGTGGGTTCCAGGACAGCTAGAGTTACACAGTGAGGCCCTGTCTCTAAATAAATAAATAAATGGAAAATAAAGAATCCATTGTCATATTTTTCTGATATATAGATTTACAGTGCTTCTCCCGAGCTTCAGATTCAACGAGAATGAATGAAGTAAGGCTGAAGACTCTGGGTGTATTTAAATACCTCAGCACAAACTGCTGCAAATATCACTGAAGACTCTGGGTGTATTTAAATACCTCAGCACAAACTGCTGCAAATATCACCGGTGGTGTGGCTTGAGCAGCACGTATTTCTTTCTCAGTTCTGGAGGCTGCAAGTCCAAGTTCAAAGTGTCTTCAGTGTCATTTCCTGGCGAGAGACCTCTCTTCAAATAAGCCCAAACTAAAGTTTCTTAGGTCACTGCGTGGGAGAAGCTCCCTGACTTACACCTTACAGGCAGCTCCCTGAGAGGGTTAGGTTAGTAAAATGGGGGTGCGGGGCACAGTTGCATTGAACAGGGTGTAAGGAGGACAGCAGAAGATGTGAGAATCCAGCTCTCCCAAGGTAGTCATGGAGAACCTCAAGATTCATGCTCAATCTTTGTTCCTTTCTTTGTTCTTTGAGACAGGGTTCTGTGTAGTGTTGACTGTCCTGGAACTCACGCTGTAGATCAGGCTGGCCTCAAACTCATGATCTGCTGTCTTTGCCTCCCAAATGCTGGGATTAAAGGTACTCACCATCATACCCAGCTCAGGATTTATACTTTATCTTTGAATTCTCTGAACGTCAAAGAGGAAACAAGAAGGCAAAGGACCCCAGAGCCCGATCATGTGACCAACAGTTGAAGGAAGTGACAGTTACTCACTCAGAAATATCAGAGAAAGGAAGGCAAGATAGGAGAAAAGTCATCCGAGTCAGGAATTAAACTTGTTCTGGGTGGCCTCACAAGATGACCAAGAGAATCAATTGAGGCTCAAAAATAGTAGCCATCCCTCTTAAATGGTCAGAACTGTCACCACACTGGAGGGCTTCAAGATGGCTGGAGAACATGCTTAACATTAGACTGCAGATGTAGCCCAGTTGGAGAACATATAACCAACATGTACAAGAATCTGTCAGCACCAAAAATTGAACAATAGTAAAAAAAAAAAAATGTCTTTCCGAGTTGGGTAATGAGTAAAAGGCTAGCACACTGAGTAGGTGGGAGAATCAAAGCAATTGTTGTTTGTGCTGTTGAGGGTCAAACCCCGGGCTTAGTGCAAGTAAGGCAGATGCTCTACCACTGAGCAACACCCTTGATCTATCATTTAGTAAGAAAGAACAGAGTGCATGTTCAGTGCTGGCTAGCCTCATGTCACCTTCACACAAGCTACAGTCATCTGAGAGGAGGGTACCTCAATTGAGAAAATGCCTCCAGAGATTGGGCGGTAGAGCATTTTCTTAACTACTGATGGAAGTAGGAGCGCCCAGCCTATTGTGGGTGGTACTACCTAGGGCTAGTAGTCCTGGGTTCTATAAGAAAGCAGGCTGGGTAACTACGAGAAGCAAGCCAGTGAGCAGCACCTCTGTGATCCACATGTGCATCAGCTGCTGGCTCCAGCTTCCTGCCTTGTTTAAGTTCCTGCCCTAACTGCTTGTATGTATTATGTGGAACTGTTACGTGGAACTGTGAGTGAAATAAACCCTTTCCTCCCCAAGTTACTTTTGGTCGTGTGCTTCATCCCAATCATAAAAACCCTAACTAAGACACATGCCAAAGCAGAAATAAAGACAGACAGGATAGGGGTCAGGTGTGCCACTCAGTTGCTGGAATGTTTACCTAGTATGCACAAAGCCCTGGCACTGTGTAAACCAAGCATGGTAACGCCCTGAAATCCCAGCACTAGTGAGTGGGAAGCAGGAACATCAGAAGTTTAGAGAGGAGTGTGACAGTCTCTCACTGCCCTAGACCTTGCCAAGTAGAGAAGGCTAGCTAGGAATCCCCAGGGATCCACCTACCTGAACCCCCCATGCTGGGACTGCAAATACATGCTACCAAGCACACACTTTACAGACTAATTTACCTCCCACCTCTTTATTTTTTTTCTCCCCCTCCTCCTCCTCTTTTTTTTTTTTTTTTTTAAGATAGGGGTTCACCACATAGGCCAGCCTAGCTTGAAACTTTCTGTGTAGCCCAGACTGTCCTCAAACTCCCGATCATCCTGTTTCAGCCTCCAATTGACGCATGGCATCAATTACAGGCATATACTACCATGCTTACTTATTCCAGAGCCCTTAAACAAGTATCTGTCTTCCTTCAAGTGAAAGTCCCCAAACCCTAAAGATAACCAGAAGAGCCCAAGATACCCGAAAATTAATTTTGATGGTACCACCTTTGGGCTCGAATTGCAGTCTTCACAGAGTTTTGGCTTTTATGATTCTGAAGCTGTGTCCACGCAGTGTGTATTCTGGGAATGTTGAATTTTTATTAAGCCCAGAGATTTCAGGAAGTTTGTAGCCCCCAGGGCCACTATAACTTGTGATAAGAGCTAGAAGTGCTGAGGTTGTTCATATCTTTTTCTCATCTGCTTCCTAGTCGGTTTGCAATGTTTCTGGGAAACGGTGGCTTTGACCATGACATCCACAAAACTGACACAATCTGAAAAGTCACTGTACCTGTCTCTGGCCTTGAACCCACTCATTTCCGAAACCTCTTCAGAGATGCTAAGCACAAGACAATCTCTGGAAATGGGCTTGTCAGGGTGGAGGTCAGGTGCCTTGGCCATTTGCTTCCTCATAGTTTTTGCAGGATCAACTCAACACTAAAAGCACTCAGGTTTTTCTTTGTTTGTTTGTTATCTGTTTTGTTTGCTTGTTTTTAAGTAGGTTTTTGCAAGGCAACATTGACTATGAGAGAATCTGTTAAAGTCATGAGAAAGGCACTTCATTTTAAAGACATTTGGAAAGACAAAGAGAGCAGGATTCACACCTCGATTTTTAAAAGAAAAAGGGAGGTTTGTAATGTCCTAAATCTGCAATGTTACCTGGGAAAAAAAGATACCACTAAATCATCATTTCTAGAATAATCCGTAGTGAATACAGTGTTGGGAACTTAGATTGCTTGACAGACAGAGCAAGTCCTGTCAAACTGATTCATTTCCTTCCATGAAAGAGTAACAAGATTCTAGTAGATTGAGGGGGAATGATAGATGTATTCTGTATTTTATTTAGCAAGGTGCTCTAACCTGCTCCATCCATCCAACATCTTTGTCAATAAATTCTGAAAATTTGGAGATGGGCATTAGATGTCCAGGAGGTATTTGCACTCCAGTGCAGAGATCCGGACTCAATAGCATGCTATTTTTTTTTTTTTTCTTTTGTTGAGAGTCCTAACAGCCTGGAGAAGACACTGATCTCCTGTTTTAAGAGAAAGAAATATTGGTTGCTCCCTGCAAAGGAGCCTATGGATTCTGACAAATGGATTTGATATATTTGTCATTTGTAGGTTTGATCATTATCATTCAGATATGCTCAGAAATATTGGTTATAAATGTGTTTTTAATATGAAATTGGGTGAATATTGACAAAGTCATTCATGCTTCTGCATCCTGTTGAAAACTCCCCACTAGAACTTCCCAAAAGGATGGGTTCCCAGGCTTCTCTACTACCCAAAGACAGAAAAAGAAAAAGAAAAGGAGCAAATAACGCAAGTGAGCCGTGTAAAAAATGCATCTGTCATCCTATGTTGTTCTAAAAGGGAAAGACATTGATAGAAATTCTATTCTGGCTCAGGATGGAAGAGGTGGGGATTTGGTGCAGTGAATAGACTTCTGGCCTAGCGTGCAGGAAGCCCTGGGTTCCATCCCCAGGAATAAGCCAGGTGTGATGGTGCACATCTGTAATCTCAGTGCTCCAGAGGCAGACAGAAGATCCAGAGTTCAAGGCCATTATTGGCTGAGTATAACAAATTCAGGTTCAGCCTGGGCTACATGAAAGTCTTTAATAAAAGAACTTAAAAATAAATAAAATAAAATAAAATGTTCTGTCCCGGGAGGGTGTCCGCTAGTAGCAACAATGGTGATACTATTTCTGTGTTTATCCCTTGGATTTTCACGTCCTTTCTTCTTGCAAATCCAAATATTTTAAGACCGATCACATCACTTTAAGCTGCTTAATCTTCTCACTATCTTTCCTGAGGATGTCTGCTAGACAGATACTTGTGTGCCTCACGTTTCAGAAACTGTACACAACAATTAGCCCGACCAGGTGCCTATATGGAGAGAAAGGGTGTCCTTGATAATATATCTTTATCTCATTGCCACATTTCCCAAAACGTATCAGATTTCAGCCCATAGCCAAATAATACCTCACAAAACATCTTATATTTGTTTTGGTCCCTCTGTGTAATCAGCCCTGGCACAATCATTTGATCTCCATGCTCCAACCCTGTGGTGCCAACAGGTCAGGACAACCAGGATATTATTAATCGCTATCACACACCTGCCATGTGCCTGGCATTGGGCTAGACACTTTATATTTGCCATCTCATTTAATCCTAAAACAACCCAGTGGGGTCTGGTGTACTGTTATCTCCACTTCACAAGGAGAAAACACACTCTGAAGATTAAGTCACTGAGTGCTGGAGGGCACGCACATCTCAGGGTAGCACTGGGATGATTTTCCCACTCTCAGTTTTGTTTCACTTTTATTTTTCATTTTTATATTGCTTTTTTAAAAAGGGTAATGAGGGCTCTGAGATGGCTCTGAGATGGGTCAAGATGCTTGCCACCAATCCTCAAGACCAGAGCTATGGCATGTGTACAACCCCCTGGCCCCCTGCCACACACACACAAGAAAGAAAGGAAGGAAGGAAAGAAGGAAAGAAGAAAGGAAGGAAGAAAGGAAAGAAAGGAAGGAAGGGTTGATTCAAGACATTTCTCAGGTAGTTCTTTCTTGCAATGACCCACTTTCCTGTATGTTTTGTAGCTGGTTTATTTGTTTATTTGATTGCATTTTGTAGATCACTGATGACACACCCATCTCTGGCTTGCAGACCTTTTTAAGTGCTTTTAACTGGAACCTGCACTTGGCCTGAGTTGCCAACATTGCCTCTCTACCCTGGCCATTTACCTTGAGAGAGAGAGAGAGGGCAAAAACAGAGGAGAGAGGAGAGTGGTAGAGAGAAAGGAGGGGAGCAAGAGAAGGGTCACGAGGTAGGTAAACAAACCATAGTTTAAAATTTTTTACTTATGATGAAAAGGAATTACCAGCCGGCCTTGGTCACTGTCAAGCTGTTCCTGTCCAGGCCACATTCCTAAAAGTTGAGATTATGTTTTTGTTTTTTTTAAACATGATAATTTTTTTGTGTGTGTATGAGTATGTGTGTGGGTGGGTGGTGTATGTATGCGTGTGCTCAGGTGTGTGCAGGTACACATGGAGGCCAGAGCTCTACCTCTGTCGAGTTCCCCCTTATTTATTGAGACAGATACTCTCACTGACCCTGGAGATGACCATTTTGGCTAGACTGACTGGCTTGATCTCTCTTTTATCCCCAATGATGGAGTTACAGGCACACCCACCATGTAAGGCTTTTTATGTAAGTGTTGGGAAGTAAACTCACGTCCTCCTATCCGCACAGCAAACCCTTTACCCCCTGAGCCCTCTGTTCACCTCCAAGAGCATGTGTTTTCATTCTTATTTATCATTTTAAGTAAATCACGATAAAATGACGACACTTGTGAAATGAGAAAGAACCAGATCGGAGTGAAGCAAGCACTATGGAATTCCTATGCTACATTCACTCTCCCACTCTTTCCATCTGTGCTGAGCATCTCTTTATGCTGAGAACTGGAATCGTTATTTGCAATCAGTGTGGTCATCATCATTGTCATCATTGCCATCATCATTATCATTATCCTCCTCTTCACCATGGCCACATCCCTGAGTACCAATTAGCAGCGTGGGCATTTGCAGAGACATGTTCAATGTATACTCCATATGGTGTCTGTCTTCGGGGAAGCAGGTGGAGTAGCCCATAACACGAATGCCAATCTATTCACAAATGCAATCGCATTTCCATGTTGTGATAGTGCAGGGTAGGGAAATCAAGGGCCATGTCTGGCTATATAAATGAGTCCATCCCCTACCTCATGAGCTGAATATGAGAAGCAGGGTGAGGCTGGGAATGGCGTTTCCAAGAGGAAGTGAGCCTGAGTGCAGTGCTCCCCAGATCATTCCCAAGTTGAGAGGTGCCTTAGTTTAAAAGAAAAATCTACCCCCCTTTCCTCCTTCGGCTCTTCATCCTTTCCCTCCTCATCCTCACCACTACTATGGGTAGCTATGGCCGTTTTCTTCTTTAGCTTGAAAAGATGGATGTGAATTGGATATTGTGGGGTCCACTGACGTACGTGTCTCAGACCCACAATGGAGGGTCCACAGAGTAGGAAACTGGAAGAATGAGGATGACATTGAGACCTTCTAACACCATTTTTATTTGGGCTCAGAACCCCTCAAATCATTCCATCAACAGAGCTGGATGTCTGCTAGACAATGCACAAAGACAAGTGTGTGGCCTATAACATTCAGAAATTTAAAATTAGACCTTACACCAAATCTGTAATGCCCATAGAAAGTTCTAGATTTCTGGCAAAGAAGGTTTAGGTCCTGATGAGTCTGTAGCAGATATATCTATGACTCAACCTCTGCCACCAAACTTCACTCACAGCTTTGTGCCTGAGTAAACAGGTTTCTCAAAGGTGACCTCACAGTACCTGAACTCTCTCCCGACTGGCTACCAGGACCTTTAAAATGGTATAGTACTGCAAATATCTTTTAGGAATCAGAGTTGCAGTCAAATATTGAGGACCACTATTCCACCATTCAAGGTCTCATCTGGGATCGTCCTACAGGATGCCGGATGTGAGACTTTCTCTATAACCCAGCAGTAAAACCCCCATCTGTGCACTAAGGTGCTCCCAGTGGAGTCCCACCTTTACAAGTGTTAGGGATGATGAGTTCACACCTAACTAATGATTTCTTAATAGTCCCTCTCTTGTGTGACCTTTCCATGCCTCTCTCAACCTCCCTCCCCTGCCCCATAGTAAAGGGACAGAGGGTGGGAGGGAGCTAAGGCGGAAGGTCTGTGTTGTGCCACCTTGGCCAGGGAGGTTCCTTTGATTCCTTGGCTGGGCCTCACTACCTTGCTGTCTGCTTTCAAAGCGATTTCCAGGGACACCCTATGCCCACCTTTTTGTGAGAATAAATAAACAGAGTGAGGTTCCCACGTCTTCATTAAACATTTCCTCCACGCTGCATGCTTTGGCACGGCGCCCATGTGCACCAAGAAGGCTCTCCAGAGCAGCTGGACCCCCGCAGCCCTGCCTCTGAGCAGGCAGGAGGCACCCTCATCGACCACTTCAGCCCTCTCTTCCAGCTCCTGGAGTTCCTGGCTGGAAGGCTGCTAAGAAACCTCTTTGCACCCTCACTGACCAAGGACTGGTAAAAAGGTCAGGGGTCCAGGTGCCCGTGGGGCTTCCACACAAGACCAGGAGCTGGTGGGATGCACAGCCTGGTTGTGGGGAGGGAAGGACACCGGTGGCCAGCAGCTAGGGTGAAAAAGTAGGACTGCAGGCAGGAAGAGAAAAGGCCAATCATAAATAAACAAAAAGGGCATGTTGGACCAAACCCCCAACCCCTAAATCTTGAAGGCCACTGGAGCAGGAAATTGAGTGGCTGGATAGAGCCGCTTTGCTCTCCCGCTCCGCCTCCATGCCCTGCCCTGGCTTGAAAGGTTTTCTGAGCTGTCTAAGGGGGGTTTGTTTGTTTCCCCCTTTAATTTAAAAATTTCAAAGATAGAGAAAAAGAGGAAGTGCATTTTTAAAATACACTGAACACTCAATGGCCAGAGATCTGAGTGATACGGAAAGAGGAAGAAAGGTTGGATGGAGAAGGAAAAGGAAAAAGCCCGTGTGTGTGTGTGTGTGTGTGTGTGTGTGTGTGTGTGTGTGCAGGATATTCTCTGAGACAGCCTAGGAAAAGGGAAAACAAAGGCAAGCGTGGCATGAGAAAGGCAGGAATAAGTGGGAGAGATATACGAGCGTTGGGGGAGGGGCGGGCAGGCAATGGCTGGGAGGATGGGTACCGGAACGCTGGCTGCGAGGCAGGCCGCACACGTGTGAGGGAGAGAGACAATGATGTCAGCATTTCCTTCTGGGGTGGTCACGTGCTCCTTGCCAGGTAAACAGACTGGAAATAGACTCCATAAAGGCAGCCTGCGGGGGACGGAGGGGGGGGGGGGCGATGGCTTCACCCTTTCCTCCCTGCTCCATCCTCAACAAGCGGGTTTTCCTTTCTGAGCAGAGGTGGGATTGTGTTCTGAGAGCCCGAGGAACATGACCAAAGCACAGAAAGGAATCGCTTCTTTGCAATTAGCCCAAGGAGTTTAGAGACAGTTGGATGCTTGAAAAAAAAAAAAAAAAAAAAAAACAATAGCGGTGGGATGAACAGCAACCTAAGCTTGATGCCGTGTCTCGTGCCCGGGATTGCTTAGGCGGGTCGGAGAGGTCTAGATTAAGGATGGATTGGGAGGGGCCGTTCAGAATCAAAGTCAGATGTCCTCATTACAGACACGAGGACTCAAAATGCTCAGGAATGTAATGCACCTCAGTGTGTGACTTCGGTGCCACAGGGAGGGACAGAAACCGCGCAAATAGATGGGATGAAAAGGCAAGTTACAGCTGGGTGTGGTGGCACACACCTGTAATTCCAGCATATAGGAGACTGAGACAGGAAGATTGGGTGTTAAACCAACCTGAGCTGCTTAGTTAAAAGGGCTTTCTTAAAACAAAACATGACTTGGCAAGCACGGATCTTTAATACATATAAATGGATTCCCCAGCAAGGCATGGTAAGAATTTAGGGCACATTCAAATTCTAAGGACACATCTGAAAACTTTACAGGATTGGAGACGCATGTCTTTGAACCCAGCACTCAGGACACAGAGGCAGGTGGATCTCTGTGAGTTCGAGGCCAGCCTAGTCTATATATCAAGTTCCAGGACAACCAGGGCTATATAAAGAGACCTTCAAAAAAAAAAAAAAGCAAATAAACAAACAAGAAAGGGAGAGAGAGAGAGAGAGAGAGAGAGAGAGAGAGAGAGAGAGAAAGGAAGAAAGAAAGAAGGAAAGAAGGAGAGAAGAGAAAACCATCTAAAAAGCTAAGGGAAGAGAGCAGGTAGTTGTTCTATCTAGAAAGCTGAAGGACTCAACATGGTGGGTGTGGGTTCAGATTCGCGGAAGGAAGGCCTCTGCATGTTTGATGAAAGGAACTTTTAGGTCATCCCAATTTGCCTAATTTTGGATCCGAACAGTACACCTTGTTTTCTCTCCTTGTGGAAATTGGGCCAGGGCCTGTGAGAAGACCGACCGTCATGTCTGTCTGGTGGGATAGAGAGGGTTCCTGGGGAGCAGCTGTAGGCTGGGACAGTGCTAGACAAACAGGGATGACTTGGTAGTCCTGAAAGACCAGCAGGTTTATCCAGATAGGTACAAGAAGAGAACCCCCCCCCCCACCCCTTCCCAAGACACAAGAGCTCTTAACTCTGCTTTTCTCTCCTAGTCTCTCTCCATTTGTTTTCCTCGACCGTCTCCGAGGAGTTTAAAGCAGGAAGCACTGCTTTAAAGATGAATTGGGGCATCCGGTGTGTTTGTAGTTAGACTTAGGAGGGGAATCAAAAGTGGGGCCTTCATTGCACCAGGGGAACAGGGTAGATGTCTGTGGGTACCACTTTCCCACCCACCCCGTCAGCCCCTCTTATGAGTGAGGGGTGATGAACTGATGTACACACATGTACTTTTAGCCCTGGGGTTAAAGGATAGACATTTGATCCCTTCCTCTGGTAACAACAGATGTCACTCTGACACAACTCCTAGCCCTGAGTTATTTTTGCAGCATTATGTAATTGGATTGCCTAGTCAGAAGCGCTCCCTTAACAAGCCTTTCGGCAGCTCTCCACATGGGCCAGGCCAGTCCTGCCCAGTGGCATACACCCACACTTGTACGGTGTTAGTCAGAGTCAACCAGCTAATCCCAGTGAAGGGAGACCAGCCTGTGTAGTCAAAAGCTGTGAAACCATCCAGAAGGGTGATTAAGACCTGGTTGGTACCTATGGGGCAGTAGCTGGCAGCTACCACACACTCTACCCTAGGGTCTGCAAAACCCAGGCTCTCATGTGCCCAAGAAGACTGCTTGCCCTTTTGAGCGTTGCTGCTGTCACTCTGATTCCCAGCTTACTGGATTTCCTAATATTTTTTCATGAGTGGCTGGTCATCTGATTATCCCTTCCTGTTAGCCCCGATGACTCACAGTAGTAAGGAACTTGTCCCAGCTTCAGACAGACTAGGACAATTTGAAAAGGAAAACAGTAAGGCCCAGTAGGAACTCCCCGCCCCTCCCCCTGGCAGGAGCAGGTCAGGCTGGCAAGTCTGGAGCACACTAGGGTATCACTTCAGGGGGCTATACCCTTGCTGACATCCCAGGTTGCTCGTGGCCTCTTGTTGCAGAGAGCATCCTTCTTGCTGCCCAGGGACGACTGTCTCCTATCCTTGAATGTCAGCCCTGAGACCATACAAAACTATGACTGCTTTGCCTTTCCTAGGCTCGCCCCATTCACGCGTGGCTCTAGCTTTCCTATACCTCGCTTCTCTGGCTTTGACAAGAGGCAGCTGGTATAAAGCCCCACAGAACCTGGTTTGCAGTTCAAGTCGAGCAACCCGTAAAGCGGTGTGGCCTTTAAGTGAGCCTCTCTGTGTGTGAAAATTCTCTTGTCTAAAGATGGAATCCAGAGCATTTTCCCAGGGCCTCTAGGAGGAATGGATGCAGCTACATACAGTACAGCAGATGAAAGGGAGCCTCCCATAGGTGCCCAGCAAATGTAGAGGTTTTGGAGGAGAAAAGGAAACAGACACTTGCTAGGCTCCTGAGAACTAAGCCCCATCCCTATTAATCGCCACTCATAATGTCATTTTAAATTCCAGCATTATTGGGTGGGGAGGGAAAAAGAGATGCCCCTGGTCCTAGGATCTCTGGGATAACCCTCCATGACTAGTAAGTTTCCCACCTAAAAACTGCCCCACCCGGCACCCTCTTACAGGCCCAGTCTTCCGGTAGACCCCTGGAAGGCTAAGCACTAAATCTAATTTAGCTTACGTTTCTTTCACCTGTGCCAAGATGTAGGGTTCATCAACTACCCAGAGCAAAAAGACAAGAGCTGGGCAAGGTCTCTCCCAAAGGTGAGCCCTGGTGTGAATCTCGGCCTTCTGGTTGGGAACCCACAAGGCAAGAGATACCAAGAGCAAAAGGAGGTAGGCACAAACAGCTACAGGCAAATAACTGCGGAGGGGTGGTGGGGGTGGGGTGGTGGGGGTGGAAGAGGCTCCCTGGAGCTGGGGGCAGGGAAGAGCCAGCACCTCCCGGTCTGGTCGCTGGAGTAAACAAACACCCGGAGCCTATCACATTGACCGCACCTGGAGGGGGCCGGGATGAGGGAGCCCACGGCCTGTGGCAGCGCGCACCGCTATCCTAGTTGGCAGGAAGCCCTTCCCTGAAGACTGTAAGTCTAACCTTTAGCATTCAAGTGTCGGGGGCTAAAGTGTCGTTATGAGCAGTTCTTCCTGCTGCAGCGTTCCCAGACTTCGGGAGGAGGGTCGGCGCAAATCTTCCCGCTTTCCTTTTTTTTCTCCCAGACAAAACGCCCGAGGGAGGGAGATGCTCTGAACCAGGCACGCAAGACACAGGCACCTCCGAAGTTGGCCTTCTGCTTAACCAAACACCACTCCCACCTCCTTGGCTAGTAGGGTCTGCGGTCCGCCCCAGTGGGTCCTCCACTCTCCGCTCCGCCCTGAGACCGAAGGCTACAGAAACAGACTTCTTTCCCCAACACCTAGGCTGGGAGGGGCAGCCTGGGACGACTCTCCCGCCCAGTGTCCTGCAGCCGCATTCAGGGACCTCTTCCTGAGCAGCCCCACCTCTGCTCCCAGCGGGGCGGGGGTGGGACGTTGGTGGCCCAGCAGAGTCTGGGAGTCTCGACAGGCTGTGAAGGAGGCGAAAATCTACAGGACAGGCAGCCCCAGCTCAGGAATCGCAGCGTTAGGGAGGAAGGGCTGGGCTTGGGCGGTGCGGATCCAGGCCAGGGGGTGCGCCCAAGCCCTCTGCTTTCCAGCTGGGCTGCTACGGCCGGGGCCGGGGCTGGGGCTGTGCGTAATGGTTTTTCTAGGTTCCCGCAGAAGAAAGGTGACAGGGTTGCTCCGCCCGGGCTAGCCCATTCCCCTCTCAGCGAGGGGCCCCAGGGACGTGCCAGGCACGCACCTGCAAGGGGCGACTGGGTTCCAGGGCTGCGGCTCTTCCCTGGCCTAAGCTCTCCAATTTGTGTCTTCAGGGGCCAGAGCCCCCTGGCTTCCTCCTGGCACCCCAAGCCAGAGAGAAGGAAAGGATCCCGAAATATCCGGCTAGGCGTGCCAGACATTAGGGATGCGTGCGCTGGATCGGAGGACCAGGATCTGCATTTTAGGGAAATGTCGGGATTCTGGTGGTTATGGTTTTGGGAACCAGGGTGGAGAGATTTGGGGTGGTGACTGGTCTTTACAACGTCCAGCCAGATCAGGTAGGGGATGGAGACGCAGATACAAAAAGGGTGCGTTCTATCCGGGCCACGGGAAACTGGCGTCGAATGTTCCTGCTACCCACTGAGCTCTGGAATGTAACTGACAGGCTCCTGTGGTTGCAAGGCGCGTTCAAAGCACATAGGGGGCCAGTGCCCTGCCCTATGCCGGACCTGAAGCCCCCCACAGCCCCCAGAGGAAAATGTGGCTAGCTGGAACCACATCCCAGGTGCCCCGAGCCTGTTGCGTTTCAGACCTCTTGGGAGACCTCGTACCGTGCCTTACCTCTGCCCAGTATCCCCATCCAAACTCGGGCCCCAGATTTCGTGCCTTACACACACTCCAAGATCATATTCACCTTTTTCTCTGTTCTTAAGAACGGGAAACAAACGAATCGGATTTTTTCCCTCTTTGGAAAAAAATATCTGTTCAATGTCCTTTGTTGGTTAAATTGTCCTTAGAATTTTGTTTTTTAAACTTCATTTGAAAAAAAAAAAAGTTGATGTATTCCCTAAACCTTGTTTCTCTTTAAACCATCCCCTAAGATATGCAGCCTGCTACCGCAGAGGTTTTCTGGGGCGAAAACAGCAAAATGGAATGGGAGGGAGGACGAGACTGGGATTCTCTCATTTTAAATCCCATTACTGGCTTTGAGAAGAAACACACACACACACACACACACACACACACACACACACAGAAAGAAAAAAGAAAAGAAAAGAAAAAAAGAAAAGAAAAAAAATCAGGAAAAGCTAGTTCGTCCCCTACTGATTTCCCTCACTTCAAAGATTTCCCTCGCCCCTTAAATCAGAAATATAATGGCACTAGGTATTTCTCAAGGAAAAAAAATGCACACTTTTTTTTCCTGAACATGTACACAATATAGGTTCCTTTTTACGTTTCTCAGCAAAAGAAAAAGGGGTGTGAGAGGCACTCAATTCCCTCGCCATTAAACAAGCCATGCCTGCAAGAAATGCAAGCATGGGAGGATTGCTCAGCCACGCATCCCTCCATTAGCGCATGCCTGCCTGTCAACAATGCACGTGCCACCATGGGCATCCTCTCCCCAGGCCAGCCCTGGTGGAGCACGCTCACAGCTTTACTCCCCAGACCCCCCACCCCCGCAGCTCTTTTCAGGGCTTCCTTTTCTTCTGCCTGTAGTGGGCAAGCAAGAAGCGTCCATCATCCCCCAAGTTATACGCTCTTGGGAATCCCTAAAGCGAGCGTTGGCAGACCAAGGGGCTCAGCACTGCAGTTGTTCACTTTGTCGAGTTGTGATGAGTTAGTTCTGTCTCCTCCTCGCCCACCTCCGGCTTCAGATGTGGTGCAGACTTCTGGTACCAGGGCACACCAGAAGAGAAGCCAGCACACAGTGGTGGTGGTGCTGCTGAACCCAGGAGGGACAGGGGACTCTGTTCCTCCTGCCCTCCCACCACCAAGATTGGACTTCAGATTTCCATTGCAAAAGAATGGAGGCAACTAGGGAATCGAACTCTATCCCGGCAGCTGACCAATTGCCCTGCATGTTCACAATATCCTAGGTACTGGAAATGAAGGCAGTTCCTAGGATTTATCGCTAGGAACTCTTTCAAGAATCCGGCACTCTTAAGTTTGGAGCTAATTCTTTAAAGGTTTTACTTCTGAGAAATAGGAAGAAAGAAAAGAATGAATGAAACATACCCAGGATCCATGTACTGGGGTTGACACTCAAGAGTAGGCTGTGGTCTTGTTTGAATCGGGAGTTCAAAAGGAAGGAAAAAAAAAAAACCCAAAACAAAACAACAACAATAACAACAACAAAACAGGGCTTGTCCCCTCCTCTTTGCCCCAGGGATGAATTCCAGAGGCCAATTCGGTTTGCTTTTTGAGGTTTGGAGGTTCTGGCAGGGCTAGGGGCAGGCAGGTTGGAACAGACAGATCTCAGCTACCTTTGGACCAGCTGGGCTGTTCTTGGCCCTGGATGCACAGGTTGGATCAGGGTGATTCGCCTTCACCTCGGAGGGAGACCCAGAGGAAGGCAGACCCTGAGTTCTGAGCTCCTATTCATCTCCTTATCTTCTCTATCTCCCACCTGTCTGCTCTCCTCCAGGGATTGGGGGCTGTCTGTCAGTCTGAGGCAGGTCTTTTCGGACCCAGAGCTGTTTTTCTTATTGTAACTTTCCAAAAGAACTATCCTTCTCCAATTCTTCTAAATGCCCAGCCTGGGGGGGGGGGGGCGTCTTTGGGAAGCACATTCTTAAAGGCCCCCTGCCCCCCGCCGTGGACACCTGCACACCCCATAACTCATAGGACCTGGGTGCTTATACTCTGCAACTTAGTGCTACTGTTATGCCAAGACAGAAGACTGCCATTTTTTTCTTTTCTAGTGAAATACCTTTGGAACAAATTTTGAATTAGGCTTTTGGTCATCTTTCAGGTATGAAAAATATTTTTGATTAAAAGCGTTCTGGGGGCTGTGTGAGATGGGAGGAAGAAAACATTTGACTAAAAATGTAAGACACAAAGCAAGAAGCTGCACGTCACAAACCCAAAACCTCACCGTGTGCAGCCACGCAGGACTGTAGGAGCACAGTTGCATCCGAGGCAGTGAGGACCCCATTCAAACTTCTTCTTGCTAGGGGCAGCCCAGTCTTTTGCAAAGGAGGAGGAAGTTTTGACCTACACAGGCTTCTTACTCCCTGGCACACTGAGGACACACTTTCAGATTGGGTACTTAAGACTCTAGTACACAGGGGTTTCACGGCGGGGGCAGGGCTAATGAAGGAGTAACGGGATACTCAGAACTACGCCCCACAGCCCTAGGAGTGAACGAGATCTGTCCGGTTTGACTGGGGGTCAAGGGGTGGACTGGGACTAGGGGAGGGAATGGATGGAGCGCCGCACCACGTGCTTGCTGTTTTCTCCTGTTTCCAGCCCCCCTTCCCATCTTCTGCCATTTCCAGAGGCAGGAGAAAGGTGATCTCGGACTTGACCCCTAAGTCACAGCTGCCGGTGGCTGCACCTCGCACAGGGATGAGCACAGCCCCTTCCCTGGGCTCTGGCAGCTTAACCCTTTCCTTCCCGATAGCTCGGAGGCCCTAGGCGGATGGCAGCGGCTCTGACTGCTCCGTTGCTAGCAATCTGCCCCCACAGCTTTGCACCTCGAATCCAGTGCAGAGACCACAAAAGAAAGTCTCACAAAAGGGTGAGATTAAGGGACGCTAGGATCTTGGGTACAAACGCTGCCAGGGAGCCCAAGGAAGATCGGAGTTAGCGGAATGAGGAGGGATGTTTGGATCGTGTTAACTACTCAGACAGATGCACTTCGGCATGTCTGTATTTATGGAATCCATATGTTGTCGTGGCAAATGAAAAGACGGCAACATGTACATACAATAGATGTAGAATAACAATACACATTTAAAAAGAGACCAAACATTTTTCACTCTTCAACCCTTCCCTTACATCTTGAGCTAGAGATGTTCAGAGATGCACGCTTTCAACCGCCCCTGCCTCCACACTGAGTTTCAGTCCCCTTCCTTTTTTGTTTCTGTGTCCCCAGTCAGCCTGTTGTGGGGGATTCCTGGGGCCCAAAGCTAGGCTCTTTCTAAGAGAAATATACTAGCATGCCCCCCCCCCCCCCCCCCCCCGCCCTTCGTGCACTCTTTCCTTCTGACATTGGCCCATTGCATATTTAGCACTTGGACCAAATAATAGCTACTACAACCTCATACTCTGCAAACTGTAGGGGAACAGATTCATACTCAGATTCAGCATCTACGTCCTCTTCATTAAAGCAACATTGCTAGGTTATATTTGCAAAGAAAAGGCTTCAAACAGACCTGGGAACATAAATCTCCCAGCAAGGGAAAGCCCTTGAATAGCTCTGTAGAGTACCTGCATTTGTGCACACCTTGGACATTTGTGTGCACACATGTAGTCACACACAGATGGAAAGGCATCTGAAGTCATTCAGATGTATATTTATGTACCCTTTTATGCATATACTTTTGTTATCTAGAGCCATTCATTTGAGAGAGAGGCAGAAGAGACGTAGCTAGCAATGCAGTGTTTAGACCACACTCCACTTCCCCTCCCCACTGGAAAATGCCTTCAAAAACAGGCTGCTCTAAAATTTTCTGCCTGCTTTCCAGTAAATAAAGGATTGAGATTCTGGATTTTCTGCTCCCTTTCCCCATTTTGTATGTAAAATAATCCATATAGATGCTGGATTATCATCTAAAGCATTATTGAATCACACAAGGTTGGTACTTTTCCTTAGAACGAATTCTCCCAGTAAAATTAGCATAAGTATTTACAAGATTAAGCTGACATTTCCCTATAATTGCAACATGAAATAGATTTATATCCAGAATTTTTCCCCAAATAGGGACTCCCTCCACACGTTTGTTTTGTATTTTTTTTTTTAATATAAGAAACAAGAGGCTACAAGTTCACTTCTCCTGCTCTTTACATTTTAAAAGAAAATAAACACAAGGTATTTAAGTGGTTTTTCAACATCTACAAGGAGAAATTTAATTCTGCTGCATCTCTAAAAAACAAACTAACAGATTTATGAAGATTCCTGAAGACAGAGAAATATGAAGCAAACATACTCCTCAAGGGTTGATCAGTTTTCCTTACCTGATGCATTATGGAAAAATGCAGAATTTACCAGTCTTCCTTCAGTCAGCTACATTTTACACTGACCTGTATTTTGGACTGAAAGAAAAAAAGAAAAAGATTAACTGTTGCCAATGAAAATTTTAAAATAATAATCAGAAACCGGACAAACTGAAGGTAAAAATATACAATGGCTACAATAAAGATAAATATTTATTTAATCAAAGCAGAGGTTGTATTTGGACTGTAGGAATGTTTCATCCTTCCTCCCCCCTCCCACAAAAAAAAAAAAAGGGGGAAAAAAAAGGCCAGAAAGAAAAAAGCCAGGGTCTTCACACGCTCCTGGAGAGTCCCCATTGTCCAGGGCTATCGAGAGCCCAGAATGGTATTAACCTCACAAAAGACACATTGTGCAGGGGACAAAAAAAGCCCCTTCTTCTACAATAACTTTTAGCTTTTTTATTTTTAGAAAATGACAAAGGTTTTGCAAGCACTGACTGGTGAGACCTGTAGCAAGCCAGGCTGGACTTGGCTTTATTGATCAGCTGTCCGGCATGGAAAAGCAACCAGGAAAACTTTGAATGGTAACCCAGATTTGGCTCAGAGAGAGGAAACCCCTGATTTTTCTAAATGTATTTTCTTTTTCTCCCCCCATGCCCCGCCTAAATAAAACAGCATTATTCCCAGAGTGAATTCAGCAGGATTAGATGAGGTAACTGCAAAATCCTAAACCGGTTTTTTCCCCCTAGTCTTGGCTAAGAAGCTGCATGGTCTTAAGAGCATTGGAAAATCTCTCAAAATGAAGAATTACTTTCTAATCAAACAGATTTCCCGATTAATTCTCAAATTCCTTCTTAGATGAATAATCTTGGTAGGCTGGGGCAAAAAAAAAAAATACCCCCAAGAAAAATAAGTTTTATCGAGCTCTTTCCCTACCTGGCATTATAAGGCTTGTTTGCAAGTCAGTTAAAGTGCAGATTGCATTTTATTTCATCACAGTGTAATTTCAATGGCACTAGTTCTCATGTAGAACTTACATAAATAACATGCTTGTCATTAAAAAAATATATTCAGTAGTCAGTAGTGCGCTGAAACTGGGGGGGGGTGGAGAGAGAGAGAGAGAGAGAGAGAGAGAGAGAGAGAGAGAGAGAGAGAGAGAGAGAGAGAGAGAGAGACTTGTTCTTCCTGCATTTATTTGCTTGCTTTTTGGAAGTACCATACCCCAGCCTAAGTAATAGCTTTGATGTACTGGGACTCTGTAGAGTAGCAGGGTCCCTGGCTGCTGTCTTTGATTCCAGGGATCTCCTTTGGGCTCTGGTGGGATGCGCTGTGCCTAGTCTTTATCTGAAATCCATCCTCTCATTTCAAGCCCTTTGGCTTCAAGACTGCTCCAAACTCTTGGAGGTAGCTGTAAGATTTTTTTTTTTTCCATTAGGGATGGGGTGCGTTATTTCCCCTTTCTACACTCTAGACCTTTCCTCGCTACTTAAACACATAGGCTTTCTTTCTTTCTTTTTTTTTTTTTTTATGAATTTCGTCTGAAATTATTTTTCGCTGCCTTTATTACATCCCTGCTTTTGATGGCAAAATAGCTTCCTGTGTTTTAAAAACATCTGCTTCCCAGGCTTTACACGAGAAAATTGATTTTACTTTTCTCTTAAGTCTAGAAAGGTGGAAAGTTGGACTTCTTTTCGAAGGCAACTTTTCCTTTTCTTAAACTGGACCCCCTTCCAGTCCTGACTCACTTTTCTCCTTTCATTTCTTCTAATCCTACCCACCCCCCATCCTCTGTCCTTCTGAGGAAGCAGAGGATGCTGACTGCATCGATGTCAGGAAATAAAACGAACATACAGATTTTTGTCTAGCCTATGGTATGTGTTAAAGTTTCCCCTGTATTTTCTTCCTTCATCCTCTGATTTAAGGAGAGTTAATTTTCCTCCGTTTAAAAAAAAAAAAAAAATCTCTGATTTGCAATTTAAAGTGGCCTCCAGTCCAAGCCTCTGGTCTTTCTCTTAAACCTCTGTTTTAAGCTGTCCCACGCCACTATTGCCCCCCACCCCACCCCCACTTGAAGATGCTCTTTTCCTACTTAATTTAAGCATTGTTGCATTTTCTAGAAAAAGAAAAGAAAAAGAACGAGAAAAAGAAATTACAAGAAAGAAAAAAAAAATCTTAAAAAAAAATCTTAGCCAGGTCTCTATTGTTGCTTCGCATTTCACTTCACGGTAGTGTGTGTGTGTGTGTGTGTGTGTGTGTGTGTGTATGTGTGCGTGTGTGTGTGTCGGGTGTGTGTGTGTGTATGTGTTTTTAATACATGCATAAACTTTTGGTGCCTCTCTCTCCCTCTGCCTAGGCTCTTCTCCCATCCTCTCTTCCTGCTCTCCTTGCCCTGCTCATCACTTTCCCCTGGTTTTTTTTTTTTTTTTTCCTCCCTTCCTCCCCTCTGCCTCCCTCCACCTCCCCCTTTTCTTTTTTGCTGAATCTTATTGATCCAGAAGGTGGCTAATTAGCCCTTCCCGTCGTGCCTGGGTAATGAAGCACATGCGCACTGAATTAATCACAGCCATTTTTTGCAGGAAACTAATTAGCAGAATAAAGATCCAAAGACTTTTTTTTCTTTTCACTCATCAGCTCCCACTTCCAGCGCGTCCCCTCCGACCGCTGCAGCCGCCGCCGCCGCCGCCGCCTCCTCCTCCTCCTCCTCCCGGCCGCAGCCGCCGCCGCCGCCGCCGCCTGCTTTGCATCCCAATTACAGCCTAGAGCCGCTGCCGCCGCCGCCGCCGCTTCTCCTCCGTGGCCCCTGCCCGCTCCGGGGGCTGTAAACTCCCCGCCAACCATGCTGCTCGGCGGCAGCGGCGGCGGCGGCTCCGGCTCCCCGGCTGCGGCCGCCTCCCGCCCCGGGCTCCGCCGAGCGCGCTCCAGCTCCGCCGCCGCCGCCGCCAGCAGCGCGTCCTCCGCCGCCGCCCCCCGCCAGCCGCCGCTGCTGCCTTGATGGGCTCCGCGGCCCGAGCGCCTCTTTTCGGGATTAAAAGCGCCGCCAGCTCCCGCCGCCGCCGCCGCCGCCAGCAGCGCCGCTGCAGCCGCCGCCGCCGGAGGAGCAACCGCGTAAGTGGCAACTTTTCCCTCTTTTTTTTTTTTTTTTTTTCCTCCTCTTCCCGCCGCCGCCGCCGCCGCCGCCGCCTGCTCCTCCTCCTCCCGCCGTCGCCCGGACGCGGGGCTCCTCGGGGCGCCCGGGCTGCTTTGCATGGGGCTCGTCCTGCCCCCTCCCGGCTCCCGCGCCCGGCCGCCGCCGCCCGCGCTCCCCGCGCCCGTGCCCTGCTCGCTCGCCGCGTCCCGCTCGCCTGCCCCCTGCGCCAAACTTTCTCTTTCTCTTTTCTTCCTCCTCCTCCTCCTCCTCCCGCCGCCGCCAAACCCGGGCCGCCCCCTCCTCCGCGGCCCCCGCGCAGCCGCCGGCGACCCCCGGGAGGGTGGAGGCGCCCGGGGCGAGGCCCGCGCGGGGACTTTGGAGGCGCCGCCGGGCAGGGCAGGGCAGGGCCGGCCGGGGTGCGGGGCCCGGGAGGAGGAGGCGCGCGGCCCCGGGTCCCCGCGGCCAGACAAAGGCGGCGACTGGCGGGGGTGGGGGTCCCGGTGCAGCGTGCCCCCCCCTCTCCGACTGCGCCCCACCCCGAGCGGTGCCGGGGCCCTGGGCGGAGCGCTCGCCCGGCCCGGAGCTGCCCCGCCGGCCGGGCGCCTGCCTTCCTCGCGGGGCCGCTTCGGGGGCCGCGGAGCTCGGGGGTAGTCCCGGGTCCGGGAGGGGGCGAGGCGGCTGCGCCGAGCTCTACCTGGGCGCTCCCTGCCCGGCCGGGTGAGCAGCGCCAGGAACGCGCAAAGGGGGCTGCGCCCTGGACACTAGGGGCTCCCGGGGGTCGGGGCCGCGCTGCCGGCCAGGGCCGGAGCCAGCCTTGCCGGCCTCCTCGGCCAGCTGAGTTGAGAGGCAAACATCGCATCCGAGGACTTTTTTTTTTTTTTTTTTCTTCTCTTCTCCCTCTCTCTCCTCTCTCTCTCTCTCTCTCCTCTCTCTCTCTCTCTCTCTCTCTCTCTCTCTCTCTCTCTCTCTCTCTCTCTCTCTCTCTCTTTTGCTCACGCGAAACTGGGATTGTTTACGTTCGGTTCCCCACTCTCACCCCTCGTCCCACTCCACTAGATGCAAAAAAGCACGTTTCTAATTTTACGATATACATTTTAATGTATAGAATCTTTTGCATGTCAGTTGGCGGGTAGGTCTTAAGTGTTTTATGTAGTGCACTTGAATTGTGTTTGGAGCTATTAAAATAATGTTTTACTTTGTGAATGAATTTGTTGCTCAGAACCTGACTTTTGTGAAATGTGCAATTCCTTCGACTGTGGCAAATTCCTTGGTTATGAGTACTTCAAAAATCACCCACTCTTAACTTTTCCCCTTTATTACTTTGAAGTAGGGGAAATATGTCAATTTTTATTGGTTTCAATTATTGAAACTTGATCTGAGGACTATATGGAAGAAGGAAACTGATTGCTATTTTCTGGCCTTCTGTTGGTGACTTTTAAAAGGGGGGCTTGTTAAATACCTTTGAAGACTGACATACGGTGGCCAATGCAAATTACAGAACATAAATTCACTTTGGAATTTTAAGAAAGGCTCAGACCCTTTGGGGGCATTGAGGATTTATAATGTTTTTCTTTTTTTTTTTTTTTTAGTATATTTATATTTTTTCTACCTGCTTTGGGTGTATGGCTAGTTACTGGCCAACTTTTTCGGAGGTCCTGGGAAAGAAGCTTGGGAAATGGTAGAGGAGAGATTGATCGATCTGAATAATCAATAGGGCGATGTGCTGCAATCTTGTACCTACATTTACTGTAAATTTCTACAATACCTGCAGTGTGGGTGCTCTATTGCCTTGGTCGGTTTCTTTCAGCAGATTTAGAAGCAGAATGACCAGAATTTACTGCTCAGATTTCCAGACAATATAGAAGTTCACTCCATAGTGGCCCGTGTTATAACCCCTTTATTTTACTGAAGTGTGTGTGTGTGTGTGTGTGTGTGTGTGTGTGTGTTTGTTTACATGTGAGGATTTCAAATGCTGAACCCCCAAAGTGTAAGTCTCTTGAGTTGGAGGGAAGTAGGCACCAGCCTAGGACTTCTCGGGTGGGTATTGGGTTATGGAATCTCAGCTGCAGCCTTCCTCTCCTCAGGATGTTCTGTTCGATTTTTTAAACTAGTACAAGGAGAGGTAGGAACATAACAGAGTAACGTATTAGAGATTGAAGCAATATGAAAAGCCAGAGCGGCGCGCTTGAGTGTGTGTGTGTGTGTGTGTGTGTGTGTGTGTGTGTGTGTCTGTGAGAGAGAGAGAGAGACAGAGACAGAGAGACAGAGAGAGAAGACAGAAGACAGTTATCTCACAGTCAGTCCTGAATGGTGGTAGGTGAATCCATATTTGGAGATTATTTTGAAAAGACTTGAAAATGGTTCGGAACAGGATTTCGCAAAAAGTGTACACGAAGAAGTCATTTTTGAAAGGATTGTGGTTCGGGGAGATGAGGTGTGGGCAGGAAAGCCGTGGAGGCCCGCGGTCTTCCTCTTGCCTGTGTCTCCTCCCTTCCCCCCTTCCCTGGGTTCTAGTTTTTAATTACTTAATGCTGAAACACACTGGGCTTATATAAATATTTGCAAATGCTCTTTCCTATTGATTTCTCTGAATAAACTGCCCAGCTCTGGTCCAGAGAGGAGGCGATTCAGATCTGTGGACTTTTTAAACATGAAGTCCCCCAAGGAGTGTTTGTGTATGTGTATGTTGGTGGTTAGAGCTGTAGGCATGAAGGTTTGGTGGTTGGTGGTGGTGGTAGTGGTAGCTCTCAGTGGTGTGGACTGAGAAAGCTGGGCTGGAGCTGGTCTTATGGCCTGGTAGCCCTGACAGATTGTGGTGTGTGTGTGTGTGTGTGTATGTGGGGTTTCTGAATATATTTGCACTAAACCCCCCCCCCCCCCCCCCCCATTAAATATGGAACAGTTTTCCAGGGCCTGGTGACTGCCTTCCTCCTCAGGGTCACGGAGTACTAATCTGACCCAAGGTGCAGGATTCCTGCAATGGGGAAGTAAAAAGAATATACAGAATGGGGTCAGGTCAGCTGCTCAGAGGCCAAAACCCCTACAGCTGCTTTGATTTGTGTGTGTGTGTGTGTGTGTGTGTGTGTGTGTGTGTGTGTGTGTGTGTAGCTTAGGCTCCTCCTGACACGTTACAAATTGTGCTTCCCTCTCAGGTGTTAGCTCAGTAGCTTAAAGGCATCAGGGCCTTCCTTTGACGGTGTAGACGGGGGCTCCCAGTGACACCAGAAAACCTACAATACCGAATCCAAAACAAAACCAGGGAGGAGGGGGAGGAAAAAAAAAAACAATAACACCCCTGAGTTCAGGCAAGTAAGGTGGGGTCTCCAGATGCGATTACAAAGCAGCTTTGAATATGCACGACAGTGTGCAAGACCAGTCATTCCAGTTACAGCAAACCATTAAAAAAAGGGAAGGAGAGAAAGGAAAAGGCATGTTTAGGTTGTAATTTGTTATTACAAGGAAGAGAATCCCACGTAAAGCTAGCCCCCCCCCCCCTCTCTTTTCTGGTCTCACACAGAATCCTCTCACCCTTTTGAGATTGTCTGCTCTATGGGTCCTTTCACTAAAACCTTTGGAGTTTAGGAAGATCCCTGCAAGCAACACATTTTCTGTATTTCCCCCCCACCCTCCCTTTATCTTGGAGGAGAGTTGGCAAGGGTTCTGTGGTTTGCAGTTACACAATATGTTATCATGTTTTTAATCACTAAATCATTGCAGTGGTTATAGATTTACAGTCTTGGGGTATTACAGAGAGAAGCGACGCGCCTGTATGTATGCTTTTAAATTATACCAGTGTAAGCTGAGAACAGCAGCTATGGAGATGGGCGGCCAACTCCACCTTTCCACCACCCCCCCCACCCCCCCCCCCCCCCCGCCCCTGTTCTTTCTCCTTCTGTGGTTTTATTTTTATTTTTAAAAATGGCTTGATCTGCTTAAAAATAAGCCATCCTCTCCCCTCTGTTCTTTGTCTCTTCAGCCCCTGCCCCCACCTTCAAGAAGAAATAATTTTCATTTTAGAGTTCTCATCCCAGATAAGCTAGAATTCAAACTCTTGACATAGAACTTTGGATAAGAGACTACAGAAATCATGGCAAGTGTGGATTTCCTAAGAAATCCTCTCGGTTTCTATATCGACCTCCTGTGTAGGGAATGAAGAGTTGATTTCAAATCAGAAAGTCGTAGTGGGCGGAGGCAAGGGAAGCCAGGCTGGTGGCACTAGGGAGGTCTTGTCACTGTGACCCCACTCTCGGCTTCTGTTTTTCATATTATTATGTAACAGAATCCTTGGCAGCATTAAAAATTCAGCATTACAAGCTGATTGTAATGCTGCCTCATTAGACAGCGCTGTCTGGCCTTGTATTAACTGAAACACAGAGCATGGCTTTCAGATTATAAACACCAATAAATATTAAGACTCAGCAGAAGGGGTAACCAGCAACTGGCTTTTTGGTCCTAGCTGGCATTGATCTCTCTCCCTCCATCTTCTTTCCATCATTCCCCCCCCCCCAACTCCCCCCTCCAGTACCCGTCCTGTTTTCTTATTGGGTTGCCGATGTGTAGACCCTAGTGACATTTAGCAAGGCTTTTTATAGAGTTCTCTTGTGTACACAAAAGGTTTGGAAGTTTGTTTTGTTTTGATCTGCAGTAAACAGGTCCTTCACTTTGCTGATGTCATTTCCGTTCATATTCGAGTGTTTATTGTGCTTTGCAGGGCCCTCTCATCCCTGCTTGTGACCTTGCTCTTTGGTCAGAGCCCTGTGCTTGCTTTGGGGAAGGGGGGTGTGTGTGTTCCCCGAGCAGTCAGGTCTGGCTTGGGGGTCGAATGTCTTTGCTTTGACCTAGGGTTTTGCTTGCCTGGGAAGACACTTCCAGCGTGTTAATCTGGTTAAACACTCCTACATCCACTCGGCCCAGTATTTCCATGGCATGCAGTGATTCATCCCAGCTTCCTTTCCTGGTGGCACCACCTCCCCTGGTCCCTGCCACACCTTGTCTGGGTTAATACATCCTCACTGTCCAGTTCTCTAGGACATCCTCTAAAAAAAGAACACACACACACACACACACACACACACACACACATCTAAACTCCAAATAAATAAACAAAAAAACCACTCCCACCATTCAGTGATGATGTGAGATTTAGATTCAGTTGTGAATGTGAAATTGGCATCAGCTGACTTCATGCTGTGACAAAAGGAAGTGTTTCCAGGCCTTGCCCCCAACCCTCTGCCCCAACACCTCCTGTCCCGGTCCCTTACTGCCCTCCCCCTATAATGCCCTACCTCTTTGGACCGATAAAGGCCAGTTTGATGTTACTGGACATGTCACTGTCTCTGTTTTCATCTGATCTACTACTGGATGCCCCCTCCAAAAAGAAGAAAAGTAGGGTGGCGAGAGGGAGGTGAGAAGCAGGGTCATGTAGGCCCCAAAGGCCTTCCTTTACTGGCATGATGGGTTTTAGGTTTTTTTTTTTTAAAGGTTGTGTGTATATACACACATATGTATACACATACACATACTCATATGTATATAAAATATGTCATTGTTTTGTCGTCTTAGGTTTAGCAGTAATAGAGAGGGAAACGGAGTCATTAGGAAGTTCCCTGAGCGGCTTTCTAACTAAGAAGGGTGAAAAATGAACCAGCTTTGACACTTTGCTCCCTGTGAAAGCCCAGTAACCTCTCCCCCCTCCCATGGCCCCGGCCTTTTGTTCCTGGAGAACGGAGCTAAGGTACTTTTTCTCCCAGACCAAAGGGAGCAGGCAAGGCGTCCCCTTGTGAGCGCATCGCCTTTAGATGGCTTGCTCATGGTTATTGTCAGTGCAGGCTTCCCCAAACAATCGCTGCAGGGAGACACAAAAGCAAAAACATTTGTCCTATTTTTTTAACCTCTTTGTTTTAGATTTTTTTTTTTATCCATTCTTTAAATTTCACAGTTTCTATTTGTCCGCAGAGAGACGAAGGGAGCAGCATGAAGCACATTTCACCGTAGGCCTCACTGGCGATTGGAACAGCCTCAATAGAAACGCACATTCTAAAACACTGGCTGACTTGGGGGATATGTGAGATTTCAACCGGGGGGCTGGGGTGGGGGGGACGACGACTGGGAAGCCAGATTAGCACAGACTTCCAGCACAAATGAACTGCGGTGAAAAGATGAATCGAAGAAATGGGATTCTAGCATCACCCGGGGTAAAGCGTGAAAGGGTCATCTTTTGTTTATCTCCTGGTATCCTGTCCACTACTTAAAAGTGATCATTGGCTAGGGAAGAATTGAAACCTACGTGAAATTACTCATTAAAAAGAAAAAAAAAAATCTGAGATGGATGGCTGGGAGTCCGACAGAATGCACTGTTTAAACTAGTTGGTGTATATGGAATTGATAGTGGGTTGAGATTTTTTTTTTTTTAAAGTAGGATTTATATAAATAGACAATATCCCCTGCCTGTCCTTTTTCTTTTCCTCTCTTGTTTCCTGTTTCCTTTCTTCTGCCCCGACCTCCATCCCCTCCAAGAATTCGGTGGTTTGCTGGCCACTGTGATGGGATGTGTCAGACAGTTGGGGGATGGCCCAGGAACAGAGTGGGAAGTCCACCTCCTTTTTTCCCCCCCTTGGCCCAAACAAAGCGCCACTTTCTCCTTAGCATGTAGACCCTTGACTGGGAATGCTGTCTGTAAGCATCTGTCTGCCTTGTCATTAAAATTCTCAATTTCAAGGTTTAGAAAAGCAAATGTAAAAATCCCCCTGGGTATAAAAGTCTTGCATGGCAAATTCTCTTTGCCCTTTCAGAAAAAATATTTTTGTTTCCAAAAAAGAAAGAAAAAAAAGAGACCGTGGTGACCTATTTGCCTAACATTTAAGGCGGTTTTAAGACAACTTCTGCATTTTTGCTTCCTCGAGACTTGGGCTTTGCCACTTAAAATTATTTTGGGAAAACTCTTTTGAATCACAGATTTAAAGGCAGATGGACTCATTTGTGTCTGTATCATGCATATGATTGAAAGGTTCAGGAGGTGGGTTGGGAAGAGCAGGTAAATAAACCAGATAACATTCCATCTACGGTGGGGTACAAATTAATCTGTGGAATTAGCGCTGCCATCATACATGAAGGCTTCGAGGTTCCTGTCAGAGAAACGTGAAACAAAACATGTGCGTAGGCCCTCCTTGCATGCCATCCTTCGCTAGCTGCGCTGCCTGGAGGTTGGCCTGAATTCTGGATCATACCCAGGAGGCCTGGGGCACCCAGCAGGTACCTGGCCCCTAAATAAAACTACCTCATATTGGTGGGGTGAGCTCAGACCATGGAGTGAAATGCAGCTCCAGATGTATTTGTAATTTGGGGAACATGTCTGTGTGTGTCTCTGTCCTCTGTCCCAGGTTAAAGCCTCCAGATCATTTAAGCACAAGTTTCAAAATCAATGTGGGTATATAATTTAATAAAAATAGAATCATCTGGAAGAATTACACACATCTACCTAAACCCAGTTGTGCTCGGAGGAGGGGCTGGAATGCTGACATCCACTGTCTCTTCAGTCAGGGATCATATTTAGCCTTGCCCAAGTGAAAGGATGGAGCATTAGAGAGTGGATATGGGGGTGGCAGGGAGCAGGTTTGGCTGGGTTGGAGAATTGTGATTTATCAGCCAGCTAAGCATTAGTGGGCAGACCTCTGGCCTGGAGAATGGGGAGGGGGAGGAGAAGAGAAGGGGCTAGCGTTCCCTGGCTTATTTTTAAATATTTATCCTTTGGCTGTTGCCAATCAGGCTTTCTAGATGAGCCGAGCCTGGGGATGGAGAACTGTGAGGATGGTTCTGAACTGCCTCTTCTAATGGTGGCTTTATTTGTCCTTGTGTTCAGGATGCAGCCCGAGAACATCAGGGTGTCAGTGCTGGGCAGGCGTGGGTTTAACAGCAGGCAGCTGCCCTGTCCCGAGCTTGGGGATAGGATCTGCAACATAGATTTCAGAGAAACTGGTGGATCCATATGTCAGCGTGTGCTTCGCAAATAAATTCCCTCTGAAGAGCTCTTGTTTTGGTTAAGGATGAAAATGAGTTGTCCCTGAGGTAGCACCCCAGCTTTTAGGCAGTCCGTCATATTCTTTATGGTCTACAGGCTGTAGGCTACCTGCCCATGGCTTACCTGTGAAATTTTTGTCTGGAACAAAGACAGGCTTGAGTAGGCCTCACCATGCGTGTAGCTATTGCAGGATTAAGATAAAAGAAAAGGGATCAGGGCCAGTCTCTTTTCTGCTTGTCAGGCTTCTGAGGTGAAGAAGGCCTGTCACCAGGGCCTGGGACACTGGCCGAATCAAGGCAGAGAGCCCCTCTGCCAGCCCCTCCTCAGCCTCTCAGGTTACTCTAGTCTTGTGGTTTTTCCAGCTTTCATTTTGTCGAAGGTATTTATGTGTATCCTCCGCCCCCCCCTCCCCATACTCACCGTAGTATGAGATTCTATGAGGTTGTCCCGTGAAGAAAACTCAAGAGAAAGCTGCAAAATTCAATTTTCCAGGAGTAGAAACATTTTCCTGTTGTCCTTACTTCGTCAGCTAGGCCCATGGGGTGGCTTCCAGGTGAAGAGGGAGGGTCTGGAATCTCCATTTCCCCGAAGAGATTTCCGGGGTGGGTGGGTGGGGGGCATCTCTGAGTGGAGGGCCACCTTGCTTGTCTCCCTGCTGGCACCATCATCTTCATGTATTATTCATAGTCACTTTTTCAATTAAATTATTAATTGGTTTTCTTTAAGGTGTTCCTGACTCATGTGGCTAACATAAATAACAGTGTGTTTTGAAAACACCACCTGTTCTTGAGCCTGAGGTCAGGCAGTCTGGAACAGCTCTACAGTGGCCATACTCTGGTTTACAGAATCATCCTCCACCCTCCTTTCTGCTTTCCACCTCCCCCCACTGCTCCCCCCCCCAAGTTTGACTAAATTTGGCCTCTGCCCTTCTTTGTCCCTAATTGACTTGATTCCCTAGAGGCAGTTCTTTTCTTCCAAGACCCTAGCTTGGGGGGAAAATTGCAATCCTTTTTTTTTGTACTAAAATATAGACGGGGTTAGTCTGCACCCAACAGGTTAGGTATTTACATCGATTTGAACCCAAATTCTATTGTACCAGAAATGCTTTCTACGCAGGGACATGGTAGTTTTCACCAACCAAGCAAGCACCCCCCCTTTTTCTCCCTGTTAACGCGTGCTTAATGCAAATACGATTCCATACATTCTGCTCTTCCTCCTGGTGAGCTTATTATATTTCTAACACTTGCATGGTTCATTATTGTGTAGTAGGAAAAGAGTCGCGGCTGCAGGGGCAGCCTGGGTGGCTGGTTTTCAGAAAGAGAAAAAGCAGGTGTCTGTCTTTCTGTGCTGAGAATGAAGACTAGATTTAGGAGGAGGTGGAATTCTGGCTGGGAGGATTGGAGACTTCCGGTGAGATTTCAAGGGGCCTGCCTTTACATAACAGCATGTAAAAGGTGAACTGAGGGGAGCCAGAAGTGCCCAGCAGTTGCTTTGACCAGCTGAGGTAGCCCTGTTTGGTTTGATCCTGGTGGTAGTACCTCCCTGAGACCGGCACCTTTCTTGCCCTCTCTGAAATGCTCTGTGGCTTTTAAGGGTAGTGTCCTTGCTTAAATCGGGTGGCTGTAAACTGCTTGTCCTTACCTAGCCATTTCTTCCTCCCTTCTTCTCCTTTTCCCTTCTCTCCTCCAAAACTGTCCTTAAACTCTCAATGGAGAGTAGGGGATGTTTTCACAAGTTTCTGCAGCTGAAAAACAGAAGTTCTCTGTGAAGCAGTTAATAGGATGGGTGTGTGTTTCAAATAAATTCCTGTCCACATTGGCTAATGTCCCCTGTTAGAGTGGCCTGGTTCTGACGTGGACAGGGCCCAGAGACTGATGGATCAGGGTTCGGAGGCCCCAACTGCTTCTGCTGCTGCTTTTTTTTTTTTTTTTTTTTTTTGGTGGCTGAGGGAGCATCCGTTTCTTCCAGGCCGGCCTTTGACTTTTGATGAGCAGTGCGGTCAGTGCCTCGCGGGGACGCGGCTTTGTTCCTGCCGGGCCGGTTCCTGGGTTGGTGTAGGCCAGGGCAGCCAAGGCTCCTGTCCCCAGGCGAGTGCGGCCCAGCCTGCCTCCAAGGCCGGTGCTGGGAGCCAGGGCCCAGCAGACCCGGCCCTGCTCCCGTGTGTTATGTCCCCAGGTCCCCGCAGGCACGCGGGCGCGGCCACCGTGAGCAGTCCGGCCTGCGCCCAGCGCGACTGTAGATGTCAGGCTTTGCCCGGGGAGCCGAGAGGCTGCGGGGCTGTGAGTTTCAAATTAACCTTCCGCTTTGTTGCTGTGTAATGTGGATCCCCGAAGGCCCCCCGCCCCGCCCGCCCCCCTTCCTCGGGCGGTGCGCGCTGCAAACTGCGAGTTGAGCTTCATTTACATAAAGCGATTCCGGGCGGGCGGGCGGGCGGCGCAGGAGGAGGAGAGAGGCGGGCAGGCCGGGACGGGGACCGGGGACGCAGCGCCGCGCCCCGTGGGTGAATCCCCGCCGCGCCTGGGGGACCTCCCTCCCCGGGCAGCCCGAAGATCGCCGGCCCGGGCCGCCACCATGCGCGCCCCGCCCCTGCCGCCAGGCCCCTCGCTCCTAGCCTGCGCCACCGCCGAGCCCGGGGGGCAGCGGGAGGTGGGGAGAATGCCGCCTGGGGTGGGTAAGTTCGGGGCTCCGCTGCCGCTGGAATCTCCCGTTGTCGCGCAGGCCGGAGTGGTGGCCCCCGGACCTCCGAGTGCCTCCTTCCTCCCGAGGTGTACGGAGGCTTTGTGTGCCAGGTGAGTGCAGCCTCCCTCCCTCCCCCGCCGCGCGGCTCGCAGCCGGCCTAGCGCTGGAGGCAGGTGCTGCGAGTCTTGGCTGAACTTCCCATTCTCTTGGGGCATGTGGGGGAAGGGCAGGCTGGATGCACTTGAACTCCTAGACTCCAGTGGGAACCTACCTGGGGAGAGAGTGGCTAGAGTCTGCTGGGCACGGGAGTGCGTTCCTTCTTGTATTCCCTCTCGCTTTCCTCTCCGACCTCCTCCTCCTCACTCTCCTCCTCCTCACTCTGCTTTTGGGTTAGTTCCTGCCTTCCTAATACTTGGGGTATTGGTGCCACTGAGAACTTTGGGTTCTTTCGTCTAAAACACATCCTCTTCAGCCAGAGAGAGGGAGAGAGGGAGTGGGAGAGAGAGAGAGAGAGAGAGAGAGAGAGAGAGAGAGAGAGAGAGAGAGAGGGAGACTGACTGACTCTGAGACTTAGAAATCGCTGGTCAGTTTGCAGCAATGTGAAGAATGCGCCTGTTTGGGGAGTAATTAAAGAGAGAATCAGTATAGAGCTGGAGGGACCTATGGAGATCATCTTGGCTGCCCTCTAATTTCGGGTTGTTCTTCTGCCAGAGCCCATGCAGCATTTATTTGGGGGGTGGTGGGGGGAGGTACGAAGGAAGGAAGAGGTAAGATTTTTATCCAGTTAAAGAGGAGAGATGTCCAAGTTAGGGTAGCAACAAGAAAAAAAAAATGGCAACCCCAAAGTCATTTTTGTAGGCTTAGAGAAAAAACAAGCTTTCATGAAAACAGCCCTTTCTGTCTTGTACAGATCTATGTAATGATGATGGGGAATCTTGCCCTCAGGGGAAAGCCCACGGCCAGTACATGGCACACTCCAAGGGAGTTTCAACAGCCTCACATAGTGGTACCCCCGTAAGCTAAACTGGTTTAAAGGCAACCAGCGGCGGCGAGCAGGTGAATCCATGAGGGCGCCTCCACTCTGCGTTTGTGTCATTTATCAGCCTTGGGTGACTCTCGTGAAGCCACTGACGTATAACCACAGAGAGTCTAGCTTTCCCATCTGGAACCCAGGGAAGGCCTCTTTTTCAGGCTCTGGCCAAGCAGGGCCTGCTTGGTGGAAGGTATCAAGGCCCAGCAAGGCAAACAGACTTAAGCCTCGGAGAGATAGTAAGAAAGTTACACGTCATCTTCATCTTACTTCATTTCATGCTTTGAGATCCTTGGAGACGAGTCACTAAGTAAATAGAGTATAATTTGAAGCTCACCCCAGCTGGGGGTAACTGTTTCTTTACCATCAAGCAGCAGGTGCAAGTTTGTAGAGTTGGCCCCTGGAGTCCCCTCATTCCTAAATTCAGGAGGTGTCAAACCTTCATGTTCTTTTAATGGCTGTGGTTTCTGGATAGGTTTCAAGGGAAACCCTAAAAATCACGAGTTCCAGTGGGCTGGAGTGCTGTGGCCCAGACAGCATTAAATAGGAGAGCATAGACCTTCCGAGGTAACAGGCTGCATGCGGTCAAGGACTGGGAGGCTGAGATTCCAAATCGCAGACGTAGAACACGGGCAACAGAGGTGGGCTGTGAGGGGTCTGGACACCCAGAGTCTAAATCACTTAAGGATTTCAAGAAGGGGGTCTTTGGAGAGGGGAATACCTGGGTGTTTGCACACCTGTATTTGTGTTCATCTAGTTTCGAGGGGTTCCCGAAGGCCTCCCTTCCAGAGAGTGTGCAGCCTTCAAGGCCAGCAGCAACTTTCTCCCCCTTTGCTTTCCTAAGTCACAGGACAAAAGGGATTGTCTGCATTTGATTTCCAGTATGGCTTTCAGAAGACATGTAAAGTGGCTCTCAGAACGGGCTGGGGGTCACACTGGGTCTTTTATTTAATTACACAAGTGTTATTTAACAACATGGGGTCGGTGGCAGCAGCAAGCCCTTATACACTTTGAAAGCAGTTCTTTTGGAATGGCAAGAAATTAAGTGCCTTGAAGACCTTCTGTCTTTATGGCATGGGTCACTTGCCTCCCTCTTCACCCCCACCCAATAGGTATACTTTCTATGGGATGGAAGCTGTTCTCCACATCTAAAAACTGCTTTCATTGACAAGGAACTTGCTGACTCTGAGAACAACAAAAACAGTGAGCAGCAATCGCCAACCACCTGAAACATGAAGAGAGGTCGTAGAAAGGCAGGGCCCAAGTCAATCGGTGCTTCCGGGCGGCCTCTTATTGGGCTTGTCCTGGCCGGACAGCAAAGTGCTTTCTTGCTGTTTGGGGACTGGATTTAACTGCCATGTATACTTAGTGCCAGTTAGACTTCCTAGTGTCAAGGAGCCAAAATAAGGGAGATTCACCATTAGGACTTAAAGTGGTGGGTGGCTCTTACACTTTTCTAGGACAGGCCTGGCTCACTTTGGGCAACCTGAAGGGGGTTGGTTCATTAGAATAAATCTGTAAATGAAGACTGATAGAAATGGTCTACTCCTGCCCATGGAGGTTTGGCTGGTTCTTAAAGGAACTAAAAGTATTGGTCACATGTAGTGTCCAGGGAATATGTTCTTATTGCTGGTGTGTGTGTGTGTGTGTGTGTGTGTGTGTGTGTGTGTGTGTATGTTTGTGTATACACGTGCATGTATGAACTGTTGTTCCTTTTAGTGTTATCTTCTAGAGGATTTGAAAATGATAGTGTGAGAGATTGGGAATGCTTGAGGTTCCCAAAGCAGACTCTTTCCTAGGAATCTTAGTTTAATTGGGGAATTGCAAAAGTTTCATCTTTAAAAGTAAATATTTAAATGACTAAGCAGTGTTTTCTCAAAATGTGTGGAATTGCTGTTCCTCCTTGCTGTCTGCATTGGTGCCTGGAAGCTTCCTAGCTTGCTTCCCAACCTTGGGCCCTGAGTCTTTCCTGCAAGGAGGCAGTGAGGAGTCTGGTCTCAGGAAGCTTGTGTAAGCCCCGCCTCCCGGCTGGCCTGCTCTGCAAGAATAATGCACCTGATGCTTGCTGTAGCGACCTCAAGGAGTACAGTATGTGCTGTGGTTTCTGCTTTCATTTGTGATTAAAATGGTTGCTTGCTGTTAGGCTGGCCTATTTCTGTAATGTTTGGGCCTGTTGGCCTACTCTGGTTCCCAAGGCTGTTGTAATTAACCAGTATGGGGGCGGTACCATCAAAACACAACAGGAAGGCAGATTCCATTATCTCGAACTTCATAGGGTTGTCCACATGCTCTGGTATGAGAATTTGGTTGTAATGGTTATTGTTAGCAATCACAGCATAGCTGTGACTCTCCAGTCCTTTCTCCCAGAGTTAAAGAACTGTGGTCAGGAAACTGGGCAGCCCGATTTAATGGAATCCAAGCAAGGGAATTCCTCCGCAGGAGCGAGGTGCAGGAAGGTCCTAAAGGTACCGGTTCTGTTCTGAGCACAGTGCCCTGCGTTGTGAAGCCACTGAATCTGAGAGACAGACACACAGAAGCTAAGATTTCCTCAGACTGCCCGGAGGGAGAGACGCAGGCAGAAATCTTGGGTCATTGGCAAGCTGCTTTCAAAATCCAGATTAAAGAGCAAAACTATCAAATCCACGACTGTCAGATTTATTTTCTGTATGATTTAAAGTTGATTACCAGACGGTTCTCAGGAAGTGACAGTCAGATGTTAGAGGGCTGTTTTGGTTTTCATTTTTATTTTTTGTATGTGGCAAATGACTGTTACAGACACGGGAACCAGGGACCCTGGGAAAGCACGGCCTACCTCCAGTTGACAGACAGCAGCACTGTGTTACTGCTTTCAGAGACAGTGACACAGAGAGATGTGTTGTGTTGTTTTCATTTTTTTTAAAACTCCCCCCTCCCTTCTTTCTTTCTATCCTGTTTTTCATCCTTTGGGTCAGGGAACAGGCTAGTGAGGACTGAAGACAAGCCACAAATGTAGCAGTGACAGGAGTGTTTCTAGAAAGTTCTTTGCCCTCGAAAGTTACCCTAGCTGCTGATTTGTTAAAGTTTTTGTTTTTGTAAATTTCCTCCTTTGGGTGTTTTCTGCCTTTCTTCCACTCCTAACTCCTAGAGCCTCTTGCTTTTGCAAGGATAAAGATGGAAGAAATCAAAACAGAGGAGGAGACAGAGCTTGTGAGGGACAGACAGATTGGCTCCGTTGCGCATCAAGAATTGTGTTGTTTTGACCCAACCCAGGACCCTTAGTGAAATACCTGATGCTTTATCTATCTGCCTTTTGGGTGAGTCCTTCTCCCTTTTCACCATGTAGGGCCTGTCAACAAGAGTATTTGTGTGTGTGTGTGTGTGTGTGTGTGTGTGTGTGTGTGTGTGTGTGGTGTTTTATGTGCTTCTTCAGAGGAGTCCAACCTTGCCTGCATCCTGGGAAGGGCTTAGGTGGTTTTTAACTGGAATCTTTGAACTCCTCTACAGACAGGTCTGAGGCTTCCAGAGAAAGGAGACTTAAGACAGGCCAGACATTTGACCACCTTCCTGTGGCATACCCTTCTGTTTCCCACTGGTTTGGGACTGAGGCAGCTGGAAGGCCTCACCACTTGGAGATGGGGAAGGGCGGCTGTGTCTCCTTTTCTGGGAGGAAGAGAGTCACACTAGGGTCTTAAAGGCCCTCTGAAGTGATTTTCTTGAATCTGATCTTAAATGGGCCTTTTGGGGGCAAGAGTTAGGGATTTCTGGAGTGTCTGAAGTTATCACTAGAAAATCCTTTAGTGGAAATGAGAAAATTGGCTCAGTTGAGCCATATGCAAAAGAGGTGGGTTTTCTTTTCTTTTCTTTTTTTGGCTTATTTATTTATTATTATTATTATTATTATTATTATTTGAGACAAAATGTCTCTGTTTAACAGCCCTGGCTGTCCTAGACCAGCCTGGTCTCATACTCAAAGATGAGCTTGCCTCTGCCTCGCAAGCCAGTGCTGGGGTCAAAGGCATGCACCACCAGTCCCAGCCAGGAGGTGGGTTTTCATCTGCAGCTGATGTTATGCATTGTCCTGCAAGTGAATTCAGCCACAAACCTTTGATCTGGGAGTGAGACCTCTGTCTGGGTAGTTCTGGAGACAGGGGCTCCTGTGTATTGGGAGGGGGTTGAGAGTAGGCCTGAGTGAATGGGGGTGACTTTGAGGATGGGTTCTGACAGATTGGGAGTGGGTACTGAGTCTTACTGTGTGAAGAGTCTTAACTGTTAGGTACCATGCCACATGCAGGAGCGAGCAAAGGGCAGTTTTGCTGGTTTCTTGGTTGCTCCTGGCTCCAGCCAGCGGGATTGGAGAATGCATTCTTCTGAGACCATTGGCCAAGCTATATTTTGGATAAACTGGTACCTGCTTACACTTTCGTCACCGGCTTGCTGTGCATGTCACTGTTGAAATTTCAGTTCAAAGGCCTGTCTCTCACTGGAACCTCCTGATTGGAGGGACTGAAGTCAGATTAGCCCAGCAGAGGGAAGATCCAGGTCTTAACTTGATAGCTGGTTTCAGCCCTAGGCCCCCTTCCCGAGTCCTATAAGCACCCATTCAAAGGTGCAAGTCTTCCTTTTTGGTATCTGAAAAACTCCTTTTCAGGGGTCCACACTGCCCTAAGTCTCTAAAAAGCATGTCTATGTGGACATGAGCTCACTTGTTCCCCATACTTCCAGTCTCTAAGTGGCCTACTTTGCAAAGCTTTTCCTGACAGCTTGTCCAGGGAAAATAGGCTAAAGGACACATGGATTTCTATTTTTTAATTAAAAAAAAAAATGTTTAAATGCTCCTCAGCAACTTTTTTTTTTTTAAACAACTTTTCTTAACTGCTCAAGAGACAATGCAAGCCTCTTTTCTGTTTCAAGACCTGCTTCCTAAAATGCTCTTTGGCTCAGGGCCTTGGTTCTTAATGTACATTTGGCTGGTTTGGGGAAGTGGATTTTGCTTTCCTTATAACAGCCCTACCATCTCTCTGTGGAATATCTGCATCCGCATGAAAGTGTCAAGTCAACTTCTGGACACATGAGGAAGAGACCCTTGTGTCGCGGGCGGGTGTCACTCCCGAAGCGCACTGGCTTTTCAACACCTTCTCTGTCCTGCCAGGCTCTCGAATGCGGTCACTTTATACAATCTGATCACAGGGATTGCTGGGAACTTGAGGAGCGTGTGCGATCTCAACCTGGGTTGATTGCTTTTTCATAAGATAGTATTTTGTCCACTTCGACAGTATAGTTCCAGATAAGCTGGATGTGGTAGATGCCTATAACCCCAGCATTTGGGGAGGGCTGAGATGGGAGTGTCAGACGTTCAAGGCTCATCTGAGCTGTGTAGTTACTTAGACCTACACTCCAAAACTGAAGTGGGGTAAATAGCAGAATGACCGCAGTGGGTTGTACCCCACCTCCCTACCCCTTGCCTTTTTCAAAGAGAAAGTGGAAACTGATTTTTCTTCGACAGTTACTAAACCTACACCAATCTTTGGGGAAAGCAGAGAACTTGTAGGTCTTTTTAAAAAAAAAGAGCTGTATTGATCGGGGTTGTCTAAAGGAACAGAATGGATAGAATGAATATATGTATTAAAAGGGGATTTATTAGAATGGCTTATAGGATGTGGACTGGATAGTCCAACAATGGCTGCCTTCTGCTTGGGACGGCCGAGAATCTGGCTGCTGTCTCAGTAGTTCTGATATGAGAACAGGCTGGATGTCTCAGTGGTTCTGATATGTCACCTGAGGCCTGGAGGATTCCTGGAGAGGGGCATGTCTTTGGTCTGTACTGGAATCCCCGTGAAGTTTCTTTTGATATTGGTAGTGTGCCAGAGCAACGAGATCCATGGACTTGGCCCGTGAGAGTGAGGGCAAGCAGACAGAAAGCAAGCTCCCTTCTTCCAGAAGGTGCCACCCAGATTCGGGTGGGTCTTCCTGCTTCAAATAATCTAAGAAAACCCCGCATGGGGTGCCCAGCAGCTTCGGTTTTAGTTGATTTCAGGTATAGTAGTCAAATTGACAACCAAGATCAGGAAGGAGGCATGGCCTTTTTCATTGGTGAAGGTACAAAATAGCGACTCAGGAAATCAGAGACATCTAGGATCAGAGCCCCTCACATGTGGACTCTGTTAGTCGGCTCGGTTCCATAGGTCAGAGATCCTGATCTCTGGAAAGCCAATTCACTTCATGACACTGTTGGTCTCACTCCACTGTGGAGGCCACTGATGGCGAGGCCTAGCTCTGTGGACATTCCCTGTGTGATTTTGAACCAATCTCTTCCCCTTCCTGAGCCTCCCTTATGTATCAGAGGGTATGAGCTCACCCCTGCAGCGAGAATTCAGTAACATGGAAGACAGGCACTTGAGTGACTTAGCATATGGAGGAGACACTGAATGTTGGCTCCCACCCGTCTATTCCATTTCTGCCCAGAGCCTCCATTGCTCTTCTTTGTCCCACACCCTGTCAGAGAGTGACTAAGAGTCTCGAATTTCCCTCACTCTTCCCTTGTTGGCTGGGAATAAGCTACCTCTTTTCTGACATCCTAAAAGTGTTCTGGAGCCTGAGGGTCTGCCTTAGAACCAGTGCCCTCCCCCTTCCATCCTCCCCACGTGCCTCACCCCCACAAGCCTGGCAGGAGGCCCCCTAAGTGAGCAGCCCACTCCATGACCCACCTAGAGAGGCCTTCCTGCTCTGGCTTATATATGCTAATAGGCCTGACTTGTCCTGGCTTGTTTGTAGTGATTTGTAGAGGCATTTATATGCAAATACTATCAACTTGCTGAGTTAATTATCATGTGCCCTCCCCCCAGCCCCTCTCTTACAAGGCCTCCCAGCCTGACTGGCCTGATCTCTTTCAGCCTTGAACTCTTCCTGTCTTGGCCTCCTAGTTTGTCCCCTTCCGGTAGCAGCTGGCCTGGTCACAGCTTCTTCACGGCAGTGTTGTCTGTCATAGGAACCATGTGGTCAACTGTGGCAAACTGGGCATTCCAGGGATGGCCCAATTCCAACCTTCTGTGAGAGGCAGCCTGTTGCCTGAAGAGGGGCCCCAGTCACACAGGCTTGAGCTTTCAGCCACTTTACCTTGAAGGACAGGTCCTTGGTTCTGTTGGTCTTTGGTGCTCAATCATTAGTGAAGATAATAGCTTCTACGATTATTTCCATTTCCTCATATTTAAACAACTGCAACTTATTAATTCAGAATCCTGGGGAGGGTCTATTCCAAAAGGATGTCCCCTCTTGTTCCCAGCCCTGGGGAATAAGAGTGGACCTCAGGCCGAGTTTCCTATTGATGTTTATGGGTGGGTAATTCCTGGTAGGGGGCACTTAAGGTGAACATTTTTGTCTTGGCTCTATTTGCATATAAATACCTAAGCATGTGTAGCATCCTTAAGTCAAGAGGCTTCTTTCTGGCCACTTGATGTCAGTAGTTCTCGCTCCTGCTGACATGACAGTCAGACTTGTTTCTAGGAATGGCCTGGGGAGGTAGGCCTTCCCCTGGTTGAGGACTACAAGATAGAGTTTGTTTCTCCAGAGTGAAGAGGTGGCAGGTCTCTGACCCCTCCCGCCAAGGACTGCGTCACTGCTACCGCGTCGTCGAAATGGTAGCGTGCTAGCCGAGCGGCCCCGGAGCTTGTGATTTGACCCATCTGATAATCAGATGCTTCTGTGGACTTAATTTCATGGTAGTCTTTTTAGCATCTGAAAAGCAGTCGTTTTTCCTTTTGGGGAAGAGTGGTGAACTAAGAGTTTGAGGAGGTAACATTCTTGTCTGTGGCAGGCTGCTCTGTGGATACAGAGTGGCAGCTCCGTGTGTGTGCAGCCACATTCACCAACAGCCCTTGGACGAAAAGTCTCAACAGGTGGGACTGAGTTAAAGTACACATTTTATGCAGCCTGTGAGTGACATCAGCAGGACATCTCCTCTCCACACTTCCTGGGGCTGGCTGCATTTCCAATCTGAGCTGACAGCATATTGGCCATCTTTGTTGACTCAGGTCATTTTCTAGTCTTAACTTAGAGTCAGAGTCTCCTCCTCCACTCCTCCCTCCTCCCTCCTCTCCCCTCTCTCTCCCTCCTTTATCTCCCCCCACCTCTGTATGGTGGGGCCTTGGCTGCACTGATGCGTGGTCCTCCCAGAGAGCACCCTGGCCAGGCCTGGAAAGGAGAGTAAACACACTGAGGACTCTTCGGACACCACACAGACTAATGGTTTGGGCTAATTTTGTGTACAAGGTCCCTTTTGTTAGTCAAGGGGGTGAACGTCCACAGCTGTGCCTGGAAATTGGGGAAGGGCCTACTGGGATGGCCTTGTTTTGGAAAGTCTAAATGCAATGCTAATGGCCGAGATCTGAGCGGGTGATGTATGTGCCTTTGACTGGGCCTCCAGATAAGGTGAAGAGTATTTTAAAAGTTACTTTAGTGCAACCTCCCAGATAACTGTATGCCTGGGGCCAGGCACGATTTATGGCCAGCTGGTAGTCATGGCTGTGTGCTGGCCTCACTTTATCTTTTGAGTTCAGGCTCTGTAGCTTAACTGGTAATGCTCTGTTTATCTTTTTTGGGGGAGGGGGTACAGATGTGGGTTTTGATCAGGTATTGTTGGTGGAGTCATTCATACTTCTGCTGCTGGGGGTCCCTGATGATGATCTGCACTAGGTGCTGTGTTATAGGGTTTCCAGGGGCCTGGGTTGCAGGCCCCCCATCTTATCCAGTGTCAGGGCCTACCAAAGATGTGAGCCTGGGGGAGGGTTTGCAGAGGCCTTAATATAGCCCCCGCCCAGGTTCCTTTCACCCTTGGCTTGCCACCTCCAGACTTCCTGCAGCAGCCCTGCAGGCCTGGCCAGCGCACCACGCATGCTTTCCCTTTGAACAGCCCGCTTGTGGGTCAGGGGCTTCCAAGCTTTTTTGGACAACAGTTGAGCGTGGGAATCTGATGATCATTCTAGGAAAAAAAAATCTTTCTGATACAACTAGGAGAGACTCAGTATTGACCAGTCAGAAGCCTTCCCTCCTCCCCAACCCCACTGTCTCCAGGAGGAACAATTCCTGTGCTGAGAAATGCCCCTAGACTTTGCTTTTGGGAAAAGGAGGGTTTTATTCAGATTATGTGGATTTTGTTATTATTATTATTATTATTATTATTATTATTATTATTGTTGTTGGTTTATTTGTTTTTGAGACAGGGTAACTCCTGCTGACCTGGAACTTACCATTTAGACCTGGCTGGTCTTGAACTCACATAGATGAGGTTTTGCTTACCCTTGACCCCCGCTGAGTTTTGAGATTAAAGGTGGATGCTACCATGCTTGGCCTACTTTGCCTTTAATCATCAGGTTGCGACATGTGCCACATAACTCCTGTCTTAAAAAAAAAATTTTATTTTAAACTCTGTGAAAGTGTGTGTGTGTGTGTGTGTGTGTGTGTGTGTGTGTGTGTCCGTCCCCCTCAGAGGCCAGAGAATGTTTGGGATCTCCCTTGTGATCTCCTTGTGAGCTGGAGCAGTTGTGAGCCACCCACATGTGGGTGCTGGGGACCGAACTTGGGTTCTCTGCAGGAGTGGTAGGCACTCTGAACTACTGAGCTGTCTTTCTGGCCCCCGTGCAGTTTTTCCTAGTTGTATTTAAGAAGTTATAATGTTAGGTCTTTTAGTTGGGGCCGGAAGGATACATGAAAATTTCCTCTGAATTTTGGAATTAATCTACAGAAATAATGTCATTATAGAAAGAACAAACTTAAGTAGGAAGTTTGTAGGTGCCTTTTTGAGGATAGAAGATGGAGCAGATTCCTTCCTTAGACCCTTGCTTTACCTATCGGGTAAACAACTGCCATCTGCTTTCAAATTTTTTTTTTTTATTTTTTTTTATTTTTCAAATCCTCAAAGACAAAGGGACCTGGAGGCTCAGACCTGTCCTGCCACATTCCTGAGTAATTTGGTTTTGATTAACTCAAGGAGAGAAGTTGGTTTCTCCTAGCGACCGGCTCTGGGACGGAGGGGATCAAAGCTTCAGGAGGGCCAGTGCCCCTAATACAAGGTTCCCCTCCTCCCTCCCGCCCTCTGCTGGCCCCTGTTTTCGCCCCCTCCTCCCCCCACCCCTTCAGAGTCCTGAGCCTTAGCAACTTGGAATTTCTGACCCTCCTAGACATGGAAGTGTCTCAGAGCTTTGGGTGGACCAACCCGGAGGAACCCCATCTTCCTAGCCCCCCTCCAAAGTTGCAGAGCGCATTCCTGTGCTAATCCTGCTGCCGGATTGCAAATGGCTGTAATTGTGTGTGCCCCTGGATGGGCCCAGTGTTCGGCTTTTCTTCTTTGAGGAGGTGGCTAAAAAGTTCATTTACATAGAGAAATGAGACTGGCCTTGTGATCTCTTGTGATAGAATAGGCTCTGCCTAATAGGAAAGGGGCCTCCTCTGTGCGGTCTCCTGGGAGGGAGAGTGTGTGTGTGGGGGGGGGAGAGGGAGGGGAGAGAGAGAGCGACAGAGACAGAGAGAGACAGAGACAGAGACAGACACACACACACACACACACACACACACACTTCTCAATTTTCTGTGTTCTGGGCATTTTAGGGGGAGGGCAGTTCAGACAGGATATTCTGCTCTTGATATTAAGAAATCCGTGTAGAGTCCAGGACTGGCCTCATTGTGGGTAATCCCACATTAAACTCACATTCAACAACTTTCCAGTATGTTTTAGAACCTTGCCATAGGGCTTAAAACCAATGAATAACATCTTGGAGGAAGGACATGCCACCTAACCCCACTTTTTTTTTTGAATTTATACGACACTTGAAATTTGGTGATGGGATTTGGGGACACTGAGCTAGGCCAGTTAGAAGTGGATGCTTGGGAGTCTGTATTGTAGCTTCAGGGTGATGCTTCAGAGAGACAAGGAGAACCCAAGTTATACTGGAGAATACTCTCTGCCCCAATCTGAAGGGGAAAGGCAGGCAGAGGTTCTAGAACAAGACTGTCCAATAGAAGCACACAATTTTAAATGAAGTTTGATAAAGTTTCATACTAGCCATGTTCAAAAGTACAACAGAATTAGCTTTACTATGACATTTTATTTAGCGCAGTATATTAAAAACGTGGCCATTTAAACATGGAATCAGTATTTAAAAATTTCGAAGCCTTGTAATTTCTACTTCGGGCATATCTCAGTTCTCATCAGCCGAATTCCATGGCCTCCAGTGGCTCCCTGCTGTGGACAGGGCCGCCTGCAGTAAAAGACCAGTCCTGGCTCCCTGGAGGTTCAGTAGGTGGAGATGAGTTACCCTTGGACCCTTCCTGAGGTTCAAGAGGGTGGGCTGAGTCTGCACACAGCTTCCCAGACACCCCTTTAGGATCGCTAGGAGGGTCAAATATGACACTGGTGTCGCTTTCATAAGTCACCCTCTGATGTGGGAATTAGAGGTGTTCACTAGGCTTCAGTGTCCTGTCCCAAGGTAGAGCACCACAGTGCCTTCAAGGAGGAGCACTTCCTGCATGCGTTCTGGAGAAAGGAGAGACAAGGATGATAAGGACACGTCCGAATCCAACAGGGGGTGTCTTACTCCTGGTCCCTACAACTTGGAAGGTTGAGCCAGAAGGATTGCCATAAGTTCAAGGTTCAAGGTCAATTTGTGTAGCTACATAAGTGAGTTCCAGGCCAATCTGGGCTACAGAGTGAGACCTTATTTTAAAAAGCAAGGGGATTTAACCTGAGCCCTCAGGCATGCCAAGCAGTTTAAGGCCTTTGGATAGGAGGTTTGTTTTTAAAGACAGGCTCTCACTATGTAGCCTTGGTCCAGAACTCACTCTAGACAAGCTGGCCATGAACTCCCAGAGAACCATCTGATGCTGCCTCCGGAGTGCTGGCCACCCCAGTGGTGGCTTCTTCCTCCTTTTAATACATTTTAATTTTCTGCGTTTGGGTGTTTTGCCTGCATGCATGTCTGTCTGCACTGTTTCTGTGCCTGGTGCTTGCAGAAGCTAGAAAAGGGTGTAACCAGTTCCCCTTGGAACTAATGTAACAGACCGTTGTGAGCTGCTGTATTGGTATTAGGAATTGAACCCAGGTCCTCTGCAAGAGCAGCAAGTGCTCTGAACCACTGAGTCCCAGGTTATGGCTCTTTTCAAGGTAAAGCAGTGAGAACGGTCTGTCAGAAAGAATTGCTGTGAGGAGCATATGTCAGAGGAGCATGCTTTGTCCAGAGTGGAGTTAGGAGCTTCTGCATTCACACTATTGACACCCCAACCCCCATTCCTTAGTCAGTGCCTGTGATAAGAACAGTTGTACTTGGGTATTACCAGTCCCGGGTCGCCTGTCCAGTTTCACCTCATAGCCCATCCGAGGGCCCCCTCTTGGAGGCCAGTGGAATTTGTGCCCTTGGTAAACCTAGAAGTGGGTGTGGATTGGGGTTTTGAAGCAGGGAGGTATCTAATTCCTTTAACAGGCTGGCCTCCTGGGCAGGCAGAAAACAAAACAAACCCCCAAGTGTGAGGTAGCAGGGGCCTGATGCTGGCCTCTGCTAGGGACAGCGCCGCAGCTGTCTGACCCCGGGTGAAAAGTTCAAATCTGCATTTAAAAGGAGTGTTGTGACCCCCATCCCTTCCCCCAGTCAAGTTGAAACTGTTCACGCTGTCTAGGATATGATCTGGCTTTGCACTAGGACATCACATAGCTTTAGTTCCCTTGGCCAAGACCTGACGATGCTGTGGGGACGGGCTTTGGAGAAGGAGGGTGTCTCTGAGATGTGGTTCTTGAACAGCCATGGTCTTTGAGGTGCCTGAAAGGAGGGGAAATTTCTTTCTGGGCCAGACTCTAAAGTCCTTAGCAAGGTTCTTCAAGGCCATTGTGGGCTTTGTGGGTCCCTGGGAGGTGGGGAGGGGCGGCATCTGATGTCCAAAGCCATGGAGGTGATGGCATTCGTAGTTGGGGGATTTGCTCACTGTATCCATTGATGATATAAGAATGCACAGTTGAGTTAGGGCTTTTTTTTAGGAAGCATCCATGACCCCGTTGGACAGAACTAAGATGGGTCAGTGAGAAACTGGAATGGGGTAGGAAGAGAGCCAGGCTGCATTGGGGGGTCTGAAAAATTGACTGGCCGGTTACGGTATAGAGGGGGCCTGCTCAGCTCTGATTTGTTTACTTGGGCATTAGGTGAATGTAAACAGTTCAACCTCTCCGATTTTACATCCCTAAAGGGTCTGAGCTTGAATACAAATGGGTATTAGGCCCCTGTGGTTTCAATGACTTCCCTCCACTCCCTTTCCTGGTGCTAACTGGTGGTCTTTGACCTGCCCTAGGAGGAGGAAGGGAAGGTCATTTGCAAGCATGGACTCTTGCTGGCCTTTCTCTTTGCTTTGCTGAGGTCCCACTCAAGGCCCGGGAAGCTGACTGTTTTGATTTCTTGTCTGATGGAGGAAGAGGAGTTTGCTAGATCCCAGGACTTTGTCAGGTGCACTTGGAAAGCTGGGAACTGGGTTAAAGTGACCTTTCAGTGCTGGCCAAAGGGTAGCAATACTCTGTTTCCTTCTTCCCCAGTCTGTCCTTTTTGGAAAGGGACTTGAACTTTGGAGCCTTTCCAGCAGATTATGGTGTCTGCAAAACTCATGCTTTCCAGAAGGGGCATCTGTTTGGTTTGTTTAACACATTTGCCTCCTCTCTAGGAGATCCTAGGAATGCGCACAGTCTTGAGGACCCTGTCAGACCACCCACTGGCCCAGAAGCTTCTGGAATGTGCCTTCTGTTAGCATGCATGCATCCTTCTGGAACCTGCACACCTTGCCTCTCTCTGAACTCCACACCCTGTCCGCAGTTCCTGGAAGGGGTTCCCTTCCTTAACACCACAGGGCCGTTCTGACCCATAGAGGAAGGAACAGGTCATTCCCCTCCCTGTACAGTCGGGTTCTGGTTCATGTGTTCGAGGCCTGGGCAGTTCTGTTCCTTGCGGTGGCTCTGAGTCCAGTCACGCCATCACAGGGGCATTTTAATTAGCAGTGCCTTAGTCATTAGTGAGTTATTGTTTTTGTCTGGAAACACTTAAGTACTGTTTACTCGATGTCTCAACGAGATGCAAAACAGCAATTAAGCAGAAATTTGTTGTGTGAGGCAGGGACCAAAATGGATCGTCACAAGCCCGTTGTGGTTCCTTCAAACCAAGGAAAATCGCCTTCCTCTTTGGCCTCCCTATCATTGGAATGCTCCAGAATCCGTTTCTTCCTGACCTGCCCCCTAGAGTTATTGGGCAGAAATGCTTAGGAACCTCCAGGTTTCTCTGGTGTGGACATTTAGGTTTGAAGTGTTAATGTTTACATTTCTTTCCTTGACATTTTTTTTCTTAGTGACCTGGGATATTTCGAAACCTTTTCAGATGAAGATTAACTGTTTGTGATAACTTTTACATGCCCTGTGTGATGATTTGTAGAACTCAAGTCATTTCCGTCATGTTCCTTGAGACCACATGTCCTTGTTAGCCTTGGGGAGGCTTTGTGACCCTTGGGCATTGTGGGATAGTAGGATAAGTATCGCCTTTACATTTCAGATTTTTTTTTTTTTTTTTTTGAAAAATAGACTAGCAAAGAAGTTGTTAAGAGGGTTTCTGGCTGAGGTAGAGCTGGAGAGGCAGTTGAAAGTAAGACAAACAAAGTAAAACAAAACCCAAGTTGAGCAGGAGGGGCATTTGCGTGACTGCCTACAACTTAGGCAAGTGGCGCTGAACCCAGAGGAGCAGTCCGCTGCTAAACCAACAAGAAAAGAACCCCCCCCCCCCCCCGCCTCCCCCGGAGGTTTATGGGAAATGGGATCCTGTGAACAAGCTGGGGATCCTGCAGGGTGGCTAGTTAACTCCGAATGTTTTGTACTAGCATCCTTGGGCAGGAGTCGAAGGCTTCTTCCTACCCAGTTCTGCACTGGGGACTCTGGTTTCCCGCCGCTCTGCGGCTCTTCCTGCTTCCTCTTCTCTTTCCCACCCCCTTTCTCTTTTCCTTTCAAACAATATCTTCTGACTTCCAGATTTCTGATAAATTGATAAGAGGCATCGCGTGAGTCAATAGAGCTGTAGACACTTTGCCAATATAACCCCGACTCTATTGATCTGCCAGTAAATTAAAGTCTTACTTAGAGGCTGCCAATATTTCTAATCTCCTGCCTCACCAATTACGTCCTCCCAGCTACCTGGAAGGAGGACTTGGGCCTTTGAACGTCTATGGTGGTGTTTTAAGGGGGCTGTTCGCTTTCTGGGGGGTCCTGGGAGGTGCTTGCTTTGACTATCTGCAGTAGGGGGCGTAGATACCCTTGTGGGATCTGTTTTCATGCTCCAAGTTTCACTGGTCAACATCATTGGACGACAGATTCCATCATGGTGGGCACGTACATTTTATGGACCACGTCTGTGGCTCTCTTACTCTTACATGGGCTCTCGGTTTGGAAGTGGAGAAAATTGAAGGGGCTGGTATGAAGGAGTACCCTGGGCATGTTTTGTGGCTATCTTCTACTTAAAAATTGCATAAAAATCGTATTCAATTTTATTCTTTTTTTTTTTTTTTTTTTTTTGGTTTTTCGAGACAGGGTTTCTCTGTGTAGCTTTGTGCCTTTTCCTGGATCTCGCTCTGTAGACCAGGATGGCCTCGAACTCACAAAGATCCACCTGCCTCTGCCTCCCGAGTGCTGGGATTAAAGGCGTGCGCCACCACCGCCCGGCTCAATTTTATTCTTAACACTGGGAGAGCAAAAGAAGTTTGTATTAAAAGCTAGGTTGTTAGTGTTTATCATTAAAAAACAAAACAAAACTTAAAAAAAAAAAACAAAAAACTGTAACAAGCCCAAGAAGGTGTGGAGGAGGACAGGAAAGTCGCTAAGAATGACTGGACTAGATGTGAGCTTCTGTGGGCACTTAGCACCCCCCCCACCCCCCCTCCTCCCCCCCCAAACCCCCCCCCCCCCCCCGCCCCAGGAGTTGCATGGTTTGCTTTGCATTTGCATCATTGGAGCGGAAGAATGAAGGAAAGAGAAGTGTGTGTGTGTGTGTGTGTGTGTGTGTGTGTGTGTGTGTGTGTGTTGCCCACTGTAGTTTTTGCTGTGTTCCTCTCTCTGGCCTCCTCTCTCACTTGTCTGAAGTGAAGTAACAAGCGCTGCCTAAGATTGTCCACTCAGGGACAGTGAGGCTCACACACTTCCCTGCTGGGATTCCCACTTCCAGCAATGGCTGTGTGAGCAAATCGTTCGTCCGATAAGCTCTTTTCAAGTCCTGTTTATGTGGTTGGCTTTGGGAAGAAATCTCCAGATAAATACTGTGTTCTCGCTAATACACCAGAGCAAAAAGGGGGGGAGGGGATGTGGAGAAAAAAAGAAAAAGAAAAAAATCAACGGGAGGGATAATTCCTTCTCTTGTCCAGTACATATGTTTGGGTTTCTACTTCTGATGCCACACATGAAATATATATTTTTTTTAAATGGAAAATTCAACCTTTGGAGGCTTGTCTCTTCTCAGGTATTCTGAGGAAGGAAGTGTCAGGAGGTGTCTGAACCTTCAGAATAAAGACCAGCTTGGTCTCTAACTTGATGTCCAAAAGGAAGATTCTAGTCTTCCACTTTCTCTCTTGGCTTTTTTTCCCTCCTCTCCCTAGGCCTCAAGAGCAAGAAGTTGAAGGTGACTATGGGTCAGATAGGAAAGCTTGCTGGTGGCGTTCTTTGGCTGGCTGAATTGGGGAGCTGTATGAGTATAAGAGCAGGTAGAAGGTGATGAGAGACCTCCCCTTCCACCTGATGCCTTGCGGCACGGTGGGGAAGCCGGGGCATCCAAGATGGCAGCGTGCTGAGTCCAGGGAGGAAGCACGATCCTTGGTGTTGGTGAGGTTGCCAATGCAGGGCCTGAAGAGCCTCTCTACACATTCCTTTGACTCCCTCTGGCTGAGTGAAGACGATGTTCGCTGAGGAGAAACCCCAGGAGGTTACAATTGACTTTCCCCTTTGTTTGGACTACATTGTATTGGAGGAGGGGTTTAAATCTTGTTCACACCTGTTGGGGCTGAAAGCCGGCTTTGAGAGCAGTTTGTAACAAGACTTCTGTTGTTGTTGCCCAAAAAGTTTCCAGCTCACAACAGAGGAACTTTATTGTAGCAACTTGTTAATGTTCAATTAGGCAAATTCTGAGTGCCCCAGGGGCAGTGAGAGGGTGTGCTAGCTTTCTCTGGGAGGCCTACTGCCCTTATTCCCAGGGATGGGACGGGACAGGCAAAGCCTTCTTCCCCTGGCTCCTGGTGTGGGGGATGGGGGGCAATAGCTGGGATCTTGGCTCAGCCTGGGAGGCCAGTTGAGGTTGGGCAAGATGGAGGTAGCCATCTTCCGAGGCTGGAAGTGGGTCTTGTGTTCTAACACCTCCCGTTGGTTGGCGCTTGTTGGTGTTCCTCACCCTTGGGTGTGGCATAGGTTGTTCCTGATGCATGGTTTGCCTGTGGGTTGGGAGGCTATGGGGACACCTAACCTGGTGTGTGGCAGCCATGTCACCCCAGGCTGTGTGTGGAGCCCTGTCGTCTTAAGGAATCTGAGCCTGACTGGCCACATCTGAGTGTGTTCTCGCCCTTCTTCCCAGTGGGTTCTTGAGGGACTGACTGTCCCGCATGTTGATGGGCAGTGTCCGCCACCTCCCCCTGGCCTGAGGTCCTAAGATCCACTGACAGCAAAGCCAGGAAGCTCTTCGCTCTGAAAAGCAGTTCTGCCTGGGAGGTGCTTGTGAATGCCAGCTGGAGTGTGGTTGCCTTTTCACGCTGGGAGGGAAGAGAAGAAATAAGTCAGTGGGGGAGGCCACCGGGACTTGCGACTCTGTTAGAGTCTCAGGGTCCTTGTCCCTTCTTGTCCCTTCTTGTCAGGCCCACTGTCAACCTACCTTTGCAGAAGGAAGTGGGTGAAGTGGGTGTTTCCTTCTCCCGTCTCTGGGAAGCCTTGGCGCTGGCAAGTCCTGGCAATAAAATATTGCCCCCACAGTGGCAGCCATGCTCCACAGTGTTGAGCGATGAGGAGGGCGAGGCACCGGCAGTGTATTAAACACTAGTTGAGCGCAGGAGGGGCACTATATCACAGGAGAGAGATAAGCAAAGTTCCCTGATAGTGGATCAATAAAGGTTAGTGACATCATATCTCAGAGTGAGGGGACCTGCTTTCTGCACAGCCATTTATCAGATCCTAGCCTGGAAGGGCATTAACCCCTCGCTAGCCAGATTTCTGTTTGCCGAACACAGACTTAAGTTCCTTGTTTGGGGGGCAGGGGGTGGGGGTGGGGTGGGGAAGCTATCAGTTCCCACTAAAGCTGTGTTTAAGGGGTCTTCGCTTGCTGGTGACGCAGATGCCTTCTGCAGTTAACATATTAAAGCAGCTGCCACTGGCTGGGGCATGCATGGAGTGTTTATGGAAAATTTCTTTACTTTGAAATTCGTGTAGAAATTCCCATAAAAAGTGTTTCTGCTGGAGCCTTAGTACCGTGCTCGCCTGTTACAGGGTGTGCAGCTGTATTGCGGTCGGGTACGTGAGACCTGCGTTTTTATGTTTGAAAGTCAAGTAGCTTAAAAACATCCCCCCCCCCCCCCCGCCAAGGTTTTAGTTAAAAAATTCCTGATACAGGTTAACATGGAGCGCCTCTCCCTCCATTTTCCTGTAATCAAGTAGTTTTGATTGGAACAGAAAGTTAAAATTGTGTAAGCCTGAGACTGATCATTGTTTACCCTTATAGACTGGTAGTTTCATTATTCCGAAGTCTCTCTCTGTGGCCTAGAGCTGACAGACTGTAGCTGTTAGGGCAGATGTACCCCAGTTCCTGTTTTCTTATTGCCTTTGGACTAAGAATGATATTTTACATTTTTAAATGGTGTGTGTGTGTTCATAGAAAAGAATACTGTCTCTTGATACATTAAATCTGTAGAGAAGCTCTTTGTGCCTGTCAGTATCTCTTGGCTGTGCTTGGCCATCTTTATGTCTAGGGTGCTTACAAGCTGCAGCATGGCAAAGTTGGGACCCAAGAGAGGATACAGCGGCTCACAAGGCCTGAAACAGGTAACCGGCTCTTTATGGAAATAGCCTGCTGTCTGTAGTCTGGCTCTAATACCAGACCTACTCAGATTTGCTTGTGACCTTGAGCAAATCACTTCTTATTTATCCATTCATTCATTAATGTGTTTATTTATTTATGTATTTATTTGAGTCAGAGTCTCTCTATGTAGACCAAGCTGGCCTCAGACTCATAGAATGCACAGAGATCCACCTGCCTCTTACTCCTCTGTGTGTGTGTGTGTGTGTGTGTGTGTGTGTGTGTGTGTGTGTGTGTATGTATGTATTTGTTTGAAGTAGAGTCTCCCTATGTAGCCTTGGCTGTCATGGAACTAGTTATGTGGAGAGATCCACCTGCCTCTGACTCCCTGATGCATTGTATGTATGTATGTATGTATGTATGTATGTATGTATGTATGTATTTGTTTACTTGAGTCAGTCTCTGTATCCAAGGCTGATTTCAAATGGTTGATCTTCCTGCCTCAGCCTCTTGAGTGTTGGGATTTCTGGCCTTTGCCATCACACCCAGCCTTAATTTTACATTCACTTTCAGGTTCATTGATCTCCTCAATAAAGTTTTGCCTTCTGCCTATTTGAGGGTGTTTTGAAAGTCACAAAAAAATGGCTTTGAAAAACAGCTTACATTTGCCTAGTGCCTCGAGTTACGTTAGCACACTCTGCTTTGTACACCAAGTGCGAGGACACAAAGATGTCCCTTATGGAGATGACATGAAGCTCATAGAGGTCTCACAACTGGCCTGACTTAGGTGAAGTTTGAGTTTCTTTGTCTCCCTGAAAACTTGAAGGCATGTATCTCCCCAGAGCGGACATCTCTTGCTTTGCAGGGGAACATCAATTTTCCTCTGCGACTGCTTGAGATTTTTATCCTTAAGGAGTTGAATCACTTTTCTTTCCTTCCCACTGGTGATTTATAGATGGGGAGAACAGGCCTTTTCCTGTAGGTCTCCGACTGTTTATCTTTTTGGTTGGACCCTGACAATCCGTTGGCTGGGATGTTCCCTTTGGCTGGGGCGTTTGGGGGCCAGCTGCCAGTTTCACAGGCTGGGCGCAGTTGGGGGAAGGGCGAGGCCAGAGATTTCCAGCCCAAAGCTAATGGGAGGATGTCCAAGTGGGAAGTGTCTTTTCATTGAGGAAGTGTAGGTATTAGAGGAGGCTGGATTACTGTGTGATTGTGCTGTCAATACTGCCGTATTGAGTCCGTGAGAGCCTGCACAATACAGGCAAACACTTAACTCACTACTGCTGCTTATTGAGAAGCCAATAGCAATTTACTTGCTGACACTTGACATCAAATCCATTCCCAGAGGTGGAGCTCCTGCAAACCACCATGGTGTTCCCTCCCTTGCCTGAGAGCCCCTCTCCTACCTCGGGGTCCACCCGTGTGTGCATGTGTAGACTCATTCCTCTGTGTGTGTGTCCTGTGTCCTCCTGCCCTGGGCCAGTGGCTGCTGTTGGACAGGGAGGACTCCCGGTGGTGTGGCCATGGGGAAGATGTCCCTGTTGGATGTTCACAGCTGACATTTTCTTCTAAGCATTCTTGTGCTCCCGTTCTTTCAACAAGTGCCGAGTGACCCTCTGTTGGAGCGTCCCTGGGGAGTGAGTGTGTTTTCTGCATGTGGGAACTTTCTCCTCTTCTCTCCATAAACCAGTTCCTTAAATGGATACATGAGGAAGTCATATGTAGGAGAAGCTGAGGAGGGCTGCCTCTCCAGAAGATGGGTAGGCAGCTAAGAGAACAGACAAGGCCACAAGGGTGGTGTGTGTGTGTGTGTGTGTGTGTGTGTGTGTGTGTGTGGTAGCGAGTCTCCCATAGGACCTGTGTTCAAGACACAGGGCACACGTGACCCTAGCAGCCGGGATCGGGCAGAGCTGCACTCTCTGGCTCTCCTGTAACTGCTCATTGGATGGCTCTGCAAAGTGGCCGTTGGAGGAAGAGTGGTCTTTACATGATCAAATATGTGATGCAACAGTGGTTTAGATGCTTTCAGACCCTTTGAATCATCAGCACCGAGGGCAGCAGACCCCATTTCTGGAAGGGAAACCGAAGCACGATGGTTTAGGGGTGACGAGCTGGAAGCTGTCACGGGCTCTTCTGGTAGCGGTTTTGTGTTCTTGATGCTTTGGGACGATTCTCCCAGATCTTACAGTGTGTCTTTGCCTGGGAGGAGAAGGGGGAAGCAAGAGTTAGGGTTCAGCTGTCGGAATTGGACATCCTCTAGCCCAGCTACCAGGGAGTAAGGAAGACTTAGCCTGTGAGGGGGAAGGGGGCTCGAGAGAGACCACCATTAATTCGCCAGACTCTGTGCTTCAGTCCGGAAGCTTCTCCTCAGTTGGGAAGTTGGCTGTCGTCTTTCCTTCATGGGTTCTTCCCTGCCCAGCAGCGTTCGCTTGCATCATCACTTCCTCTGCCAAAAAGCCTTCACCTATTTTCTCTCCAGCAAGGAAGGCAAAGCCATGTGGAAGTGAGATTATGACGTCATGGAGGACTTACATATACCCTATGACCCAGGGTGTAGACCAAACCTGCT